>NC_082687.1:73200626-73546876 GCF_949987515.2 Delphinus delphis
AATTTCCAAATAAGGTCACGTTCACAGGTAATGGGGCTTAGAAATTCAATATCTTTTTTAAGGGGCACAGTTCAACCCACAACAGTGAGTAAGTGAAAAACTCACTGAGCCTCTCCCGGGAAATCTTGTGATTGGCTTCACGAAGGAGTGGGAGAAGTCTCAGCATCTCTAGGTCCATGGAAGGGGAAATGGGGGCCCCAGTGTCACCATTGTCTTCAGCTGTGAACAGCAGCTCTGGGAATTATCCATGTGTAGCGTTGATAAACCCAGGAACTGTCTGTACTTCTCAAAGGTAAGGCAAATCCCCCACCGCTTTACCCAAATATTGTATCCAAATGTAAGCCTCAGATTTCTTTTTGCTTCAGTTTCCCTTATTGCAGATAATTAGATTGCCTCCCTCCCTGAGATACATAAGCATCTTAGGAAACTAGTTATTCTTTCTGGCTTTTAAGGTCCCGAATGAATCATTGCATTATTCAGTTCTTAGAAATGGTTTTGCAACAATTGGGGTTTCATCAGTTTCTCAAAAATCCTCAAAGTGAAGTGAATTTTATATCCAGTTAAATATTTAAAACAAGCACAAGCCTCAGAGCACTTGCAGAGCATGAGGTAACCGTGAACTCTAACAAATGACATTAGGACGTCCCAGATCTCCACAAGTTGGGAATCTCCGTACTCAACAGCAAGCCTGACCTCTGGAAGGAAAACCAACTCCCCCTGGTGACTAGTTTACAACCAGGAAGTAATCTCTCCACCGGGAGCCTGTGGATCAACAAAGTTCGTTTTTGGTGTTCTCCCTGGGCTGCCGTGAACTAGGCAGGGGGTGACCTAGGTGCACCCTTCCTGGGGGCAGAGCACCCGCCAGCCTCCAGCAGGGGGTCTGCAGAAGGGGATTCTTCTCTAAAACTGCTCAGTTACTCAGGATAACGCTTTGAGTCTCCAAATATCACAACTAGCAAGTTTCAAGCAGTATTTTAAGCGAGACAAAAATTCAGGTTTCCAATAATCCAGGGGACAAAGAAACCATGAGTGATCACTATCTAGGAATACTAAGAAGAGGAAAGGGTCCCTGACTGGCTGACTTCTCCCCTCTGCCGCAGCTGGCCCCTTCTCATCCTTCAGGGTGAGCTGAGATGTCTTGTGACAGAGAAACTTTCCTTGACGTTCCCCATCTTCACTATTCCTTATTACATCACCCTAGTTGGTTCCTCCATAGTTCTACTACCTATCCATAATTGTTTGGTTTACTTGGTCCATCCTCTCCATACAAATACAAGACCAAGAGCCTGCCCACCCTTGTCTCTGCCTTAGCACAGGGTCTGGTACTGTGCCTGGCACAGAGTAGATGTTCAATAAATACGTGTTGAATGACTAATGTTCTAAAAGACAGGCAGACAAACCTATACCCTCAGAGCCCCTGTTGACTGGTGTTCAAGGTGTAGTACATATTGTAGGCTGGATGGAACAATAAAATATGGACCTGCAAAATATTACTTCCCTGAATATTCACTCTGGCCTAAATAAACAGAAGGAGTCCTGAGGAATTACCCTGCAAGGCTGATTTAGTAGCATCATTGGCGCTTGTGTAAAATTTTGGAGAATAATGTCCTAAGCACAGATGCTATTTTTAAGAACTTAACACCAGGCAAAACCTTCTGGGGCTAACTCCGTGGGAATGAGGCCCTTTTTATGTCATGGGTGATGTATGAACTGATGGCTCATGAAAGGTGAAGCTCTGACTAAGTTATCGGGCTTTTTCCTTCTGAGTTACAGCTCAGCAAGCACACTTGACCGATTACAGTCACCGACAAAAGCTGAGCAGTCTTTGGGCTTGTTTACATTACCAAAGAAAAGTGACAATATGGCCCAATGTAGTGCCTACAACCCAGCATAACTAAACAACTTCTCTTTCCAGTCCACGTTGAGGTTCACCTAAGCTGGGCTGGATTTATGGGAAACAAATGCCAAAGAGAGCCAATCAGTCTGCAGTGCTTGTTCGGGACCCAATTGCTTTAAAAAGCCACAAATTAGGACCCTTTGGAAGCTGAATAAGATGAAATCTCTTTAAATGATGTAACTAGATTTCTGGCATCTGGAGCTCACGCGTTGTTGGGCAAGGCTGTTTGCGGTAGTACGAGAAGTTCACAGAGTCGCCCAGAGCCACCTAACCAGTAACCATCTGACAGAGGCAGAAAGACTCAATAACTCAGAGTCCAGGAGGGCTTCTGCTCGGCTGTGGACATTTTTTTTTTTTTTTTTTTTTTTTTTTTTTTGCGGTACGCGGGCCTCTCACCGTTGTGGCCTCTCCGGCTGCGGAGCACAGGCTCCGGATGCGCAGGCTCAGCGGCCATGGCTCACGGGCCCAGCCGCTCCACGGCACGTGAGATCCTCCCGGACCGGGGCACGAACCCACGTCCCCTGCATCGGCAGGCGGACTCCCAACCACTGCGCCACCAGGGAAGCCCTTGGCTGTGGACTTTTAATGACAACATTCATCCCTGAGTTAAGGGTTACAAGGACAAAGATCTCCTAGAACAGGCAAGTTTACCTGGCCTGTGGGCCGGTCCTGAGATGGGGGTACTCTGGGCCAGAGACACAGGACTTCCTCCCCTGAGGGCAAAAATAAATACTAGGGGGGAAAGAAACTGCACAAAAGATTTAGATCTTTTTTACTGCTACAACTTCTGTGTTAAAGGGAGTGGGAAATGTTCCAGTGAAATCTGCCTCCCATCCATTTGCAGAAATAAATTGTGTTTAGGTCCCAAATAGGGTAGCATTTCTGCATCCGTCTTCCTTCAGAACAGTGTTTTTAGCCTTTGTCAGGGAAGGGGTGTCATGGAGCCTCACAAATGCTGTGGATCCTCTAACTGGAGAAATGTAAACCAGTTTCAGGGGTCCATGCACCCCGTTTCAAGCCCATTCATGGACCCACTAGAGATTCTTGTATTATTGGAACAGAAGTGCCCCACTTTGTTGTCAAGAAGTGATTTTATAGAGGAAAAGATAGGAGAGAAGGAAAGAGAGACATGCCTGCCTCTGTCCTTCCCAAAACCTGGGTCTCCCAGTCCTTATACAAAGGTTAAGCATATGCCATCAACACATAGGAATGACTCTGAGAAGAGGGAAACTGGAAAAATTCCCCCAATGTTTGGTTGCTAGAGTGGCCTCTGATGAGGTCCAGTCACTGTGTGTGATGCCCCTCCCTCCTTCTGCAATTATAAGGGGTTCAACAAGGTTTATGGCTAAAAGTCATAGCCACGATAGGTACAATGAACACTGGGATAGGTGCTTTTCTGCTCTAAACGTTCAGAGATGATATTATTAGTTATTTTACATGAAGCTATAGACCATAGGGTCTGAGAAAATCAGCATTTTTAACACCCTCTACATTCATTATTTCATAAAAGTTGACAGCCCTGAGAGGTGTGTATTAACATGCCAATTTTATTAATGAGAAAACTGAATTTAGAAAGTTTAGAAATTTTTCCAAGGTCACACAGTTAGCAAGTAGCAGAGAGCTAGGAGTTGAACCCAGAAGTGGCTGGCTCCCAGGTCTCTCCTCTCTCCTTCAACTGCACCACCCAGCCCGCGAACTCAGCTTCTGCTCTTAAGGGAACGTTCCCGTCCCAGAGCGCATCTCCAGATTCCCAGTCTTCTTATGGTACATCCTCTGGGAACATTACCTCTCCCGGTTGGCTGTCGCAGATCTGTTGGCAGATCAGCCGTATATTACCTCATTCAGTCTGTTCAGACACACCTACTGACTCCATTCTGTGACAAGAAAACAAGGCTTACCGAGATAGGGTGACTTACTCAAGGTCACACAGCTGGGCCTCTATCTCCAAACTTTGTTCTTCTTATCACATCATTCGGCTCCTGCAAGAAACTGAAGTCTCCCTTTAGCAGTCAGTCTCTCTAATGAGCATTAATCAGGTATTTGCCACCTGGGGGTTGAGGGTCAGGCTTGCGCTAGCCTCCGCACCATTCAACCCCATACAGTCCTCCATCCCCAAGAGGCTTGGCTGTTGGCTCCACCGGAGGCTGACCAAAGCAGAATGTGCTGGCTCCGTTTTTCTCAGAAGGAGGACTCAGAGTGTGTCGAGCCTCAGAAAAGTAAGCCTTCGGTGCTGAAGCTGTGGCTGCTTTTGTAAAGCCCAGTGGACGTGTCAGAGGGAACCAAATGTTGCAGCTCTTAAAGACAGAGCCACAGAAGGACTTCTGCCGGACTTTCCAAGTCTTCCTCCCCCCGTATTATAGCTGGTTGTCCAAAGGGAAGGGCAGTAGAGCACGGTGGCTAGGAGAATAAATTTGACATCAGGTTTTCCTGGCAACACTTCTTACAAGCTGGGTCACCTTCAACAAGTTACTTAACCTCTCTGTGCCTCAGCTTCCTCACCTGTACAATGGGACAGATCCGTCATAAGGTTGTTAAGAGGATTATAAAAGTTAACATTCATAAAGCACTTGGGGAGTGCCAGGGAAGGGCTGGTTAAATAAAATATGCATGAACCCGGGGCAAGCCACTGCAGCAGTGTATCTTTTCCTCCCAGAGTCTGTCAATCTATTGTCAAGAACTCTCTTTGGTCCTAGAGAGTCCTAAAGGGAAAGTCTAGAACTTGGCGCCCACAGAAGCAGAGGCTGTATGCCAACTTTCTCAGGCCTCCTGAAATGCAGCCCAGGTGAAGCCCACCTTCGCTGTGGACCAAGCAGTGGATGCAAATCTCAGCCCTGCTGGTCTCTTCCAAGGGGTCAGTTCACCCCAAGCACCCGCTCATGCTAAGCCCCACAAAACCCATCTTATCTTGAGGGAAAATTGAGGAGACTCAAAGCCCGGCAGCCTTTGAAGCCCTGGTTTCAGGGCCCACCTGAGAAATGCAGTAGGTTCTGGGCCCCCGCGTGCAGCCCCTAGGAAGGCTGAGTGAGGGTCCAACCTTCTCCAGGAGCCTGGCCTCCTTCCTCAGCACATCTGCTGTTTTCTCGCTGACAGACCTTCTCCAGAGCAGGGTCCTGACGACCTGGGGGAGAGCTCTGCTTCCACGTTTGGGTAGAAAGTGAGCATTTCCACACTCGCGCAGGGAAAGGTCACTGCCTCGGATTAACAGCTTCTCATCCCCCTCCCACCCCAGCCCTCTTGACTCCACTGTGGAACCTGGCGTCTGCAGGTCCTGTACTGGTTCCACGTGCACTGAGATCCGGACGGAAGAGAGAACCATTCCTGCTTGTGGATGAGCCTAGGCCCCGAGGCCGAGTTTGACACCAAGCACACCAACCACGAGGGCACTAACTGAATCTTCTCAGGTGTGACCCCAGGCTCATCCCTGCCCTGTGAGCAGCCCTCTGAGGACAGGGAAAGAGGAGGGTGGACTAACCCGTAACCCCTAGGTCTAAAGGGACGTCTCCCAGGGCTCTCCTTTTCTTTCTGGTTGTTGTTAAACGTGGCCAAATACACATAGCACATAATGTAGCATTGTAACCATTTTTATGTGGACAGCTCTGTGGCATTAAGTACCTTCATATTGTTGTACAGCCACCACTTCCATCTCCAGAACTCTTTTCATCTTCTGCAGCTGAAATTCTGGGCATTAAATAATAACCCTCTATATTTCCCCTCCTCCCAGCCCCTGGCAACCTCTAGCCTACTTTCAGTCTCCACAAGTTTAACTGCTCTAAGTACCTCCTATAAGTGGAAGCGTACGATGTTTGTCTTTTGGTCACTGGCTTATTTCACTTAGCGTAATATCCTCAGGGTTCATCCATGTTGTAGCATGTGTCAGAATTTCATTTTTTTTAGGCTGAATAATATTCCATTGTATGTACATAACATATAATGTTTACCCACTCAGTGGCTGATAGATATGTGGGTTGTTTCCGCCTTTTGGCTGTTGTGGATAATGCTGCTATGAACATGAGTGTACAAATATCTGTTAGAGTCCCTGCTTTCCATTCTTCTGGGTGTATATCCAGAAGTGGAATTGCTGGAGCATATGGCAATTCTTCTTTTTTTTTAATGTAGATTTTTATATTGCAGCTATTTTTATTTATTTATTTATTTACTTACTTAATTTATTTCTTTTTTGGTCACGCCGCAGGGCATGTGGGATCTTAGTTCCCAGAACGGGGATTGAACCTGCGCCCCCTGCATTGGAATCGCAGAGTCTTAACCCCTGGACCGCCGGGGAAGTCCCCATATGGCAATTCTACGTTTAATTTTGGAGGAACCACTGTACTGGTCTCCACAGTGCTTGCACAATTTCACATCCCCACCAACAGCACACTCAAGGGCTTCTTTTCATTTTTATTTATTTTTTATTAATTTATTTATTTTTGGCTGCATTGGGTCTTCGTTGCTGCGCGCAGGCTTTCTCTAGTTGCGGCGAGCGGGGGCTACTCTTCGTTGCGGTGCAGTGGCTTCTCTTGTTGCAGAGCACGGGCTCTAGGCACTCAGGCTTCAGTAGTTGCAGCACATGGGCTTCAGTAGTTGTGGCTCATGGGCTCAGTAGTTGTGGCTCACGGGCTCTAGAGCGCAGGCTCAGTAGTTGTGGCGCACGGGCTTAGTTGCTCCGCAGCATGTGGGATCTTCCCGGACCAGGGCTCAAACCCCTGTCCCCTACATTGGCAGGTGGATTCTTAACCACTGCACCACCAGGGAAGTCTCCGAAGATGGCAAATTCTGCCTGAGGAGTCTGAGGAAGGAGAAGACAGAGCCCTTGAACGAGTCCCTTTTTAAAAAAGTTGCTCACTGAGCGCGTTCTGTGCTAGATATTATGTGATATCTAACGCCCACAACAATCCTCTGCTTTTCTCATTTGCAAGTGAAAAAAATGGAGCTCAGAGAGGTTAAATAACTCTCCTCAAGTAACACAGCTGGTAAACAGCAGAGCTGGCATCTGAATCCACGCCAGGACCATCCCTTCACCTGTGCTCTGTGTGATGTTTCCCCACGTGAAGGCTGGATGGGGTGAGTTCTGTTGAACGTCGGAGGAAAGGCCAGGCACAGCAGGAGCAAAATCATGACACTTAACCGAAGGAAAGGGCTTGTATTGAAAAGCAGAGAAGGCTTAAGACTGTCCAGCTAGCAGGAGTCATCTGATTTCCATGGATCTTAGAGTCAAGTGGAATTTAAATATTTCTCTCTCCTTTCAGCCCCAAGCGCTGCAATATGTTTGTAACAATACAATTCTGAAAGAGAAGAACAGACAAGAGTGGGCTACGAAGGGGAGAAATATTGCCGCTGTTATTGGCGGTGACAGCCAAGCTGTGAGCGCAGAGGGAAGGGTGGTGTGGACAGGTTTGGCAGACATCACGCTGTCCCACGTGGCCCACCGACGCTGTTACACAGCTTGCCAACAAGATTTCACAGGAAGGTTTTACTACACCACTATCCCCCTCCCCGATGGATTCTTGGCTCAGGTTACAAAACACAAGCAGTGACAGGCTGGGCACCCCTAAGACAGCTCCTTAGAACTCCCTCACTCATCCTTTTTGAAAGAAAACGTTTGAGAAAAAGGGAGAAAGTAGCATGAAAATCCACACAGGTATTTCATCAGCTCTTCCCTTTCAACAATTTCTCTTTGGTTCCATTTTTTTTTCTTTTATTACTCTTTTTCAGTTTATGGTGTCTTCCAAAGGCTAAGCATCACTTTGCTCCTATGAAGTCCAAATGCAAAGGTAAGCTTTTATTTTCCTAAGAAGACATACCGATGAAAATCTCGAAGGTTCAAATTAACTGTCTAGACAATGTTCCAAATCAGGACTTAATTCCTAGTCTCTATAGCTCTAGCTTGGCAAGCCGCCCTTTAAGAAAGCACTCATTCCTGTATCTAGCCGTTTGCTTGGTCCATAAATATTTATTGAGCATCTACTGTGTGCCGGCACTGTCTGGGCTCTGGAGGCACAATGGTGACGTGACCCTGCTCTTCTGAAATTCAGTCTAATTGGTGAGAGAAAGAAACAGAAAACAATGACAAATGCTCTGGGAGGAAAATTTTAAGAGTTTTGCCAGCACATAGGAGAGATTCCTATTTTTATGCTGGAAGCAATGCCAGATGGAAGTCCTTAATTCTTTACCCCTCCCTGTATCCAGACTCTTGTCATGGTTTCATCATGGGTGTCCCTTGGCTTCAGGCTTGACCATGCTTGACCATGCTTGACCTGCTGCTTTGGTCAGCAGGTGGGCAGAAGTGATGGTGTGCTAGTTCTGAGCCTAGGACTTAAGAAGTGTCGCATATTCCCACTTGCCTTCTTGCACATCTATCATTTTGATGAAAAGAACGGGGACCAGGGGTCAATGGTCCAAGGAAGATGTAAGACACGTGGAGCCGAGCCTATCAGCTGAAGCCCAGTCAACCCACGGACATGTGAGCAATAATAAATATTATTGTTTTAGCACTAAGTTTGGAGTGGTTTGGTATGCAGTAATATCAAACCCTTGCAGACACTGGTGCCTCAGTAAAATCCTAAAATACATGGTATTAGCTCTGGGCTTAGAAGACAGACAGAGGCTGAAAAAAATAGCAAGGAAACAGTTATAAAGGCTAGAAAAGTGTCACCTATATTATGCAATGACAAAACATCTGGTAAAACTGTCACCTAAGTTAACTTAGAAATTGTATCTAATGAACTTGAGACTTGAGCAAGGAGACTGCCAGGCAGAAGATGACAACCAGTAGTTGGTTGCTTTCAGCTCTATATGACACGGTACTGCTCAGAGAAGAACTGGTGAGCTTGCAAGCGGAAGTTAGAGGGCTTGTCGAGAGCTCAGAATTACCTGGGTGGAAAATAAAACTGTTTTTCATTGCCAGACTTTCCAGCCAGTTAAAGATTCTCAAGTACCATACAGCCTGGAAACAAAGATCAAGTCGAGGATATGGTCGTCAACACAGATGTAGAGAACAAACGTATGGACGCTAAGGGGGGAAAGCGGCAGGGGGTGGTGGTGAGTGGTGGGATGAATTGGGCGATTGGGATTGACATGTATACACTGATGTGTATAACATGGATGACTAATAAGAACCTGCTGTATAAAAAAAGAAATAAAATTAAATTAAAAAAAAAAAGGATAGGGTCATCAAGATACATCTGGGAAACACAAACCAATCCTGGGCACTGCCAGTTAAGGCACGTCCTCAGGGTAATGACCAAACTCTAAAAGAAAGAAGCTGGCATCCTTACATGGTAGAGTGCGCACAAACTTCAGCAGGCTCCAGAGTCACCTAGAAGGCCTGTTAACACGGACACCTGGGCACCCCCCGCCCCCCCCGCCCCGCCGGAGACTCTGAGTCAGTAGATCTGGGGAGGAGCTTAAGAACTTGTATTCTGGGGCTTCCCTGGTGGCGCAGTGGTTGAGAGTCCGCCTGCCGATGCAGGGGACGCGGGTTCGTGTCCCCGTCCGGGAGGATCCCACATGCCGCGGAGCGGCTGGGCCCGTGAGCCATGGCCGCTGAGCCTGCGCGTCCGGAGCCTGTGCTCCGCAACGGGAGAGGCCACAACAGTGAGAGGCCCGCGTACCGCAAAAAAAAAAAAAAAAAAAAAAAAAAAAAGACAGAACTTGTATTTTGGACAGGCTGCAGATGGTGCTGATGCTGCATCTCTGAGTAGCCCTGGTCTAGGATGAGATCCTTTTGGCTGGACAATCAGGTTCCTAAAAAACTTAAGGACACGGCCCCACACGCAGCCTGATATGTCCAAATTGACAGCAACTATGGAGAGAGACAGACAGATACAGAGAAGATGTCCTAAATGAATTTTGACACATGGGTGGACTAGAATAAAATACATTTTTAAAAATTCATAATGTTTTTTCTCAATTTTATTCATTTTATTTTCTTCTTTGTTTATAACAGATATATGTGCTGAGAAATGGTGCCCTGAAATGTACATTAATGTGAATGGAAGGAATTTGGTTAGACCCATGTCATTCAATTCTTTGAACTTCTTCTGAAGTAAATGCTAATGGCTTACAGAGTAAGCCACTATCAAAGCTAAATGTAAAAGTTCTATCAATTGAAAACCCAATTAAACTCTATTATAATTTTCTTAAATGCAAAGAATTACAAACCATCAGATTTGCATAAAGATTGGACCCCAACATTAGTCGTTCACTTTCTCAGTGGTTATGACGTACTCTAAAAAGACTTTCTTAGGACTTACATGTTAACCACTAATTATACAAATTATACTAAACGTACAAATGCTTTCAATGAAGGACACCTTGTTTAATCTGACACACTTAGAAAGATTTGGGGAAATTAACATATCCATTTCAATACACTGCCACCAAGATATTTGCTATAAATTGTTTTATTAAATATATACTTTGGTCCAAATCTTGAATTGCTTACATCCCTAAAACTATGCATGGGGAAATACGTACAGAATAAAATCTTAGTTGGTCTTCCTGACCATATCTTCAACAGTCTTCTTTCATTTAGTCAATCAAGAAAATTCATTCCTGTATCTCATCTTTCTATGACAAAAATGGGTTTCCCTGCCACTTCTTTGTTTTCTGTTTGTTCGTGTTTATCTGTAAAACTCAGAAAAAAAATTTGAGCGAATCACTGGCAAAAGCATTCCTAGCCTTGATTTTGTGCTCAAGGAGGCTGACCCTGAAAACTGTATCTCAGGGGCTCCCTCAGCACAGGGTTGCAGTTGGGTTTGGCCAGTAGGAGGTGCCAAGAGGAGACAGGAGAAGAGGAAGAGAAAAGGGTGGGTGTATCTACGGCCTCCCCGGGTCCGGTGCCGCATCACCTCAGCTATCCCACTCCTCAACCACAGCAGCTCCCTCGGGGCTCTCCCCGGGCTTTGGGAACACAGCGTCCTCCCATGGCCCCTTGGCCTAAGAGTGGTAATGGCATCCAACATTCCTGCTCCCCGGTACCTCTCTCCCTCGTTTGTGTCCTTAGCCCTGACCACACACCCAGAGATGGTCTCCCCATTAAAGTCTTTATTCAGACCATATGAGGTGAGCTTATTTTCCTATCAAACCCAATTGATACTGTTGCCTTAACTTAGGTAGTAGTGGTAGGAATAGACTAAAGGAAATCCCTGGAGAGATGCTTAGGGGATGAACTTGACAAGAGAACTTGGACACAGCAGGGACAGGGAGGGAAGTGCAGGTAGGAGAAAGTTGTGGGCAATGGCTAGATTTTTAGCCTAGACCCCTGGGTGGGTGGTGATGCCATTTTCTATCATTATCTTTGTGCTGCTTCTTGATGCTGTTGGATTTAGGACAAACCACAGTTAGAGTGACCATAACTTGAACAATTAGTAAAAATTGCTTTTTGCTGGCATGTTACAGTCTTAAAACATACAGTTCAATGATTCACTTCGCTTAAGAGTCGGTAACTCTCCAGGCCTATTTAAAAGGTTTCTGAAAACATCTGTCCTCGATTAAATAACAGATACCACTTACAGACCATGTCTGTTTTCAAGGGTTTCAGAGCAGTAATTAATCAGACAAATGAAAAAGCACAGACCTCATCTTTTTATCCAATTAGAGAAACCTCTGTAAGTCTAGGGCACCAAACTGTTTAGTTTTGTTGAAATGCATTGTGACGAGTGACTGGTTTTATATCTTAGAAAATATCAATATTTACTTTAAACTTACAGCTAAATTAAAGAAAAACAGAATTTATTAGGTAACTGTCACAGGATATATGGAGACTGCCATTGGGTGGCTACCACAGGGCACCATGAATGAGAAGATGGACCCCCAAATCCTTGGGCTTCCCTCCAGCTAGCGACATTTCAGGCTTCCTCCTTGGGGTTTTGCCTTTCTGTCTCCCATCCTTCATCCACACGTGATGGGCTTGATGCCACCACTACACTTTTACCCACAAGTCCTAGGCTGTCCTCCCTCGTCCATATCCATCCATGTCGCTCACGACCTTAAAAATATCACTTCAAATACCAATTCCAGGAAACCCTGCCAGAGGGCCACCACCGGAGTTTACTTCCTTTACTCAGCAGTAAGAAGAGCTACTCTCATACTTAATTTGAACCACCAAATTCCCAGGTAATTCAATCGCTATAAGCTAACAAAGTCAGCTGTAGGCTAATGGTTGCTCTATTTCCCCATTGGCTCCCATAAGGCACCAAAGATTCACTGAAGCTTAGTCCTGGAAGGGGTAGTAGACTACTTGTACACAAGGAGGCTGAGGCCTCAGGGTTTGGTGGCATCAGAACTTGAACTCACCCTTGAGACTCCCAGTCCAAAGCTCTTTCCATTCAACTCTCAGATGAGAAGCTGGCTGGGTCTGTACTTTTGGTCATTAATCTACCTCCATCCCAGCTGGACAAATCTGCCATGGAGGAATTCTCCCAGGAGTAAAATGAAGTACAAACAAAAACATCATACCTACTCGAAATAAAAGTTGTCCGTACCCTACTGAAGGAGACAACGGATCTCAAAATTTTAAAATTTAAAAAAACACCCACACGTACAAACCAATTCCTCTTCCTTTCATATTACAAGAGTAGAACATGCTTACTGAGAATAGAAAAGAAAATTAAAATAACCCATAATCGCGTCACCCACAGACTTGTTAGCACTTTACTATGATTTTCTCCAAGTGTTTTTTAATCCATGCGTGACAAAAAACATTTTAACATCATATATAAAGGAGAAATGTCATTTTAATTTTGATAATCCCAAACATATTAAAAATAATACTGTATACACTCAAAAAGTTATAAAATAGAGTAACGGAAAAGAGAGAGAGCATCTCAGTGTCAGGGACATGGGTTAAATGGTTTTCTGGGAAGGAAGGAATACAAGGTACTCGCTAATTTGTGGTTATTCCTACGGGATTCTGTAAAACTGTCCTTTAAGGCTCAGGATGGTGGTTCTGGGGCTCCATGCACATGGGCGGTATCTGGTCATTGCTTTACATGTTCCCAGGGCCTTGGGATCTTCTGGAAGGCAGCCAGAGACCCCAGCCGATAGGCAGTCAACGGCCTTCTCTGATGGCCTGATGCCAGGGGACAATTACTCACTCCCTGGTCTCCTTCCAGTGCCCTGTGGAGCTCAAACCAGGTCACAGGAGAGGACAGCCTCAACGAGAGGCCACAGAGGGCACTGGTTTAGTTAAGAGCGTTTCCATGTTCTCACCAGTCACCCATAACACTGAAAAGAGACCCCTCTCCTGAGTTGTAAGTGTGGGCCAGGTCCCAGGCAAATGTACAGTAAATCCAAAAACACAAAGGGTCCCTAGGCTGAGGGAAGAGATGGGGTCACCTTAACACAGATGGCCAGATTTCAACGATTTTCCTGATCACCGGCTCATGCAGGAATTTACCTCCTCCCCACTCCAGGGCTCCCCAGGGGTAGGGGTGGGACCCTCACCAGGGCTCAGGAACTGAGCCAGTTTCCCTGATGAAGAGGCAATCTGGGGTAAGAGCTAAGAGCAGCGACTCTGGCATCTGACGGCCTGGATTCAGATACGGGTTTCCCCTGCTCTCCGAAAGCAGAGCATTCCTATGAATTCTTTCTTCAGCTGAAATGGTGTAAAGCGAAGAAGCAGTTACCTTAGGACACGTCTTGCTAATGGATGCACAAAATCAATCAAGGTAAAGCACAGATGCTCACAGACACAGTCCAAAGCGATGGTGGCCTGATGCTGAGATGCTGAGCGCAGTTCCCCGGAGAAGGAGGCTGGCGGCTGACAGCGCTGGGGGTGCCTGCCGTCTCTGTAACTGCTCAGTGCAAAATAAGCACTGGATGCTATTTTCACTGTTTGCCTTTTTTCTTATAAACGAAAATCCTCTTCAGATTTCTTTCGGTTAGTGAAAACGGGTACTGATGTAGGTTTTTGGTGAAAGCAAAGTGGTGTAAAGCAGCGATCCCCAAGGTGTCTGGCACCAGGGACTGGTTTTGTGGAAGACAATTTTTCCATGGACCAGGGAGGGGGCGGGTGGCGGGGAGGATGGCTCAGGCGGTGATGCGAGCAATGGGGAGCAATGGGGAGCGGTGGGGAGCGATGGGGAGCGGTGGGGAGCGATGGGGAGCAGTGGGGAGCGATGGGGAGCGGTGGGGAGCAGTGGGGAGCGATGGGGAGCGATGGGGAGCAGCAGATGCAGCTTTGCTCGCTCTCCCCGTCGCTCGCCTCCCGCTGTGCCGCCCCATTCCTAACAGGCTGCAGCCCACCAACGGTCTGTGACCCGGGGCTTGGGGACCCCTGGCTGAAAGCACACTTTCAAAATGCGGGGGAGTTCTGTACTGGCCCTGACAGTTACTCTCTGTGGCACTGGAGGAAGTTGTTTCATCCGTCTTTGCCTCTGTTTCCCACCTGCAAAACACGGATGATAAAAGTGCCAGTGGTTGTTGTCACAGGCTTGCTGTGACCACTAAACGTGAGCATGTGTGTAAAGTGTCGGCAGAGTGAGGGGGCCTGTGATGTCCAGCTGTTACAGTAGCTGGACGCACAGCCTCCACCCCACAACACTCACTCACTCCATGTCCCGCCCCCCAACACACACACTCCCAGGTCTTGAAACTTCCTGAGAATGCTGATCTCCAGGCACAGCCCTCTTCCATCGGGGACGCCGGGATCCAGGGCAGAATGCCACAGCAGAAGGGGGGTGGGACGGGGGCCTTAAAACAGCCCCCCTTGTGCCTAGAGTTGCACCATCTTTCACTTACTCAGGTCCTTCAGCCATTTGCTATCTCTTGCTACTGGATCTCAAGCCGGTGGCACGAGGCCTCTCTCATATGGCTCCCCCAAGCAGCTGTCAGCGCCCCTCTGTGTGAATTAGACAAGACACCCCTCCCAAAACTGCCACAGCCCTGTGTCAGGGCGTGGATTTCCACCCCACCTGCCCCTTTAGCCAGGCCCACTTTACAGAGAACACCTGTGCCTTGTGGCCCGAATAGGAAGATGGTGTCCATGCCACCAACCACTTCATTCTTCTCCTCTCCCTTCTTCCCCTCACCAGCACCCTACCCTAAACTACCCCTCCCCTCTCTCTGAGCCCCCTCATTGAGCAACATGAACAACAAAAGCTTCAATGCATATCAGCTCACGCCAATAGACATTTGGACGGGAGTAGGGAATATCACTTACACACTGGAATTATCTAGAATGCCAGGGCCCAGCCAGTTTACCCTATTAATATATGTTATCTTATTTAATCCACTTATGAGTATATTTTATTATTATCTCCACTTCACAGATGAGGTCAGAGAGGTTAAGTGACTTACCAAATGTCACACAGTGGTAAGTAGCAGGGAATATCAGCCCCAGGCACGTTTTACTGCAGAATGTATGCTCATAACCACTAGTCAGATATATCATAGCTAATATGATCCAACTTCCCAATGGTTAAAACAAGAGCTACTCAAAGCCATCACATATTAAGATGTAATCAGATATTATCAAAGCATGGTTATACAAAGAATTCTGTGAAGTCAATAAAATAGGAATCAATATATTTATCAAAAGTGATCAAAGTGTAGTCAGGATGGGTAATCAAATCAATTACATATTCATATGCATTAGTATTTTGAACATTTAATCATAGAGCACAGAATCAAAATATAATGGCAACAGGAGTAATAAGTCACTCTTCAAAGTTTTTCACCTAAAAATCCAACATTCTTCTCCAACTAGAGCCAGCCCCAAACTCTAATAAACCCAATGGGTACTGCTTGGGACCCTGCCCTGACCCCATAAAGATCCCTCTAATTAGGGCGCCCTATAATTTATACTTTAAGTTTGAGAGTGAGCGACGACTTTATTGATATTTACAAGATATCAATAGGTTCCAGGCAAAATGGATATATGGACACCCTCCCTATAATCAGCGCTGGTCCATTCTATTTAATTCAACTCATCCTAAAGTTTAAAAATAATTATTAAGTCCATTTTTTTGCAGAATGATGCTAGATATTAGAAATATAATAGCAGACTGGCATGGACATATATACACTACCAAACGTAAAATCGATAGCTAGTGGGAAGCAGTCGCATAGCACAGGGAGATCAGCTCGGTGCTCTGTGACCACCTAGAGGGCTGGGATAGGGAGGGTGGGAGGGAGATGTTAGAGGGAGGAGATATGGGGATATATGTATATGTACAGCTGATTCACTTTGTTATAAAGCAGAAACTAACACACATTGTAAAGGAATTATACTCCAATAAAGATGTTAAAATAAGTAAATAAAATTTATAGTTTAAAAAAAAGAAATATAATAGCAAAACATCATTTCTGGCCTCATATTTTCTACTAGGAAAGACAGGTAGGTAGCTACTGGGAAATTAAGCTACAGTACGGTAAGCTCCAGAGCGGGGATAAGATAGAAGGCTGTGGAAGCATAGAGAGAGAGAATTGTTGCAGCTATCTACTGCTACGTAACAAACCACCCCTAAACATAGTGCATTAAAACAACCACTGTTTTATTATAGCTCATGGTTTTGTGGTCACAAATGCACTCAGTTGCGTGATTCTGTTCATCATGGCGTCAGTGGAGGCCACTCACTGGTATACATTTGGTGGGTGGGCTCCTCTGGAGGGTACAAGACAGTCCAGTCACATGCCTGGCCCCTTGGCAAAGATGGCCAGAAGGCTGGGTGCTGCTGAAACTGTCCACTGAAGCACTCACATGTTACCTCTCCAGCATGGTGGCCTTGGATACTTGGATTTCTCACATGGCAGCTCAGGGCTCCAAAAGCGAGTGTTTCCAGCAAATATGGTGGAAGTTACATCACCTTTTATGACCTAGCTTTAGAAGTCACTTGCACCCTATTCTATTGTCTGAATCAGTCACCAGCGCACCCAGACTCAAGGGGAGGTGACATCGTCTCATCCCTTCTATGGAGCAAGTATCAAAGAATTTGTAGCCTTCTTTTAAAATTGCTTCAAGAACCAAAGCCAGTCTTTGAGGACAGAAGCAGGAGTCTTTCCCTCAAAGAGAGAGGAGAGAGGGATGAGTGAAGTTTGGCAAAGACCCCTAAGAAGAAAGACTGTGGATTGTTCAGGGAAGTGAAAGTAGTGAAGAAGGAAGAGTAAGGAGAGAATGGAGACGGAATTTGCACTGAAAGAGATGCGCACCTGAGGGTGACAGAGAGTTCAGAATCCGGCACATAAAAGGTGTTTAATAAACGGGACTGAATTAACAAGTAAATAAAGGAAAAAACAAACTTATCACAGAGTGGGAAGAGCGGTAGGATGGTCCAGTGCAGTGTTTTCAGACTTCTTCAAACAGACACCTCAGGAAGAAACATATGTGATATCACAACCTAGTACACATAAGCATATAGGGGTGTGTGTGTGTGTGTGTGTACACAACTGAAATGAGTTTCAAGAAACAATATCTACCCCTATTACAGGTAATAAACTCTGAAATCTTCTAATCTATTCTCTTCCATCCTATTTCGTTATTTTTCCAATGCAGGTCATAACCCACTGAATGGGTTTAAGGCTCACCAATGCCTTGAGACCCACAGCTTGAAAGACACTGGCCCAAAGCAAAGAGAAGAGTTTAGAGACAGAAGGTCAAATCAAGGCCGGATTCCAGTACATAAGATTTGAGCAAGAAATACTTATCAACTTCTGTAATATGTACTTTACAAAGTTGTTGTGAGATAAACAAAAGGTGCAAAAAAATCACTGAGCTCTGTAAGGCGGAAAAGATAAAGGTGTCCTCTATTTCCTTTCTTCCTTTTTCCCCCCTAATCCTGCAAATCTACTCCTGCAGAGCATCATGATTTTCAAGCTGTGGGTGAGGCTGGGAGTCTCTAAGAACCAGTCAGGCCGGGGGATGCCAGCTATTCTCTCTGCCATCAGATCCATTCCCCACCCCGCTCTTCCCCTCACCATCTCTGGGCCCCGGGAGGTTGACCTGTATGGATGTGTCACCCAGCCTCCCCGGTCTCTGGCTTCCAGTTGGGTTTGCCCAAAGGATGGGAAGAAAAAGCAATAGAATGATCTAGCCCTCTGCTTCCTCCCTGCCCAGCCAGAGTTTTGGCAGTGACTGCATTCCATTATGGCCACAGTTCCTGTATCATGGGCTCAGTAACATCATCCCACCCCAGCTTCTTCAAGCCTGGGGACGGTAATGGGTCCCACCATTGCCAGGTCTGGGGAGCGTCACCATCCATGTGGGTTCCCTTAAGTAACCTCAGTAAGTAGCCCCTTCACTAAACCCTCCTTAACTAGACCTTCTGAGTGTGCCATGTGTCCCCTGTTGATCCTGACTAATACAAGAGGTTTGTGAAAATGGGTTTAGGACCCCCTGCATTTGTGGACACGGAAACCAAGGGAGAGGATCAGAGGGCTGTGTGACACCGTAGCTGGGCATCCTAGACCTACCAAAGTGCATTTACCCCGTCGTCATCTTACATGAGCTATGATTTCAAAGCCAAGGGTGAGGTCCGCTCCTAAAACCCACACTCTCTGCCACCTCTGAGATATTACCCGAAGTTACTTTCACCAAAGAGAGAGTGTTCGATGAGGTGATCAGACATTAAAAACAGAGGAAACCTGTTGAAATGATCCCAGTTTGGTTTCGGGTGGGGTCAGACTCGGAGGGTCAGCTCCCTTACACCCTGAGACGTTGAGAAGGAGGGGTGTGTGTGTCGGGGGGCGGTTAGGGGAGAAGAGGAAACAGCATCACCTCTGAGGATGAAAGAGACAGCAAAGCAGAGCTGCACGAGGGGAAGACAAGCACAACTCTGCCCCCTGCCCTGGGTAACCTTCTCACCCGTGAGGAATGCAACTCCACCTCTTCCTGGCCACCTGGGACCCCCTAAACCCCCAGGACTCTGAGCCCTTCTCACTAGCCCTGAGCCTAGCAGTGGGGACCCAAATCTCCTCCAGGCCGTGAGGCCCCCTGCTAGCCCTTGTTCTCTCCCATCCTGTTCCTCCTTCTCTTTCCCTCTCTCCTTCCTTCTTTCCAAGTTCTTATACTGACTGTTACCTTTTAGGCGCACACATCCTGAATACGCAGTACTAAACGAACTAAAATCAAGTCAATTTTCCAACAGCTGTTTGGCAGGGGCAACGCTGAGCTGGATCTCAAATATCAGTCATTTGCACACCATTTTTACAATTTTTCCTATGTCTGAATCATCAGTATTTTTTTTTTCTTTAAATCCATTAATTCTTTAACTTCAACTTTGTTTCAGCCTCATTCTAAACAGTGAAATCACGGATGTGGAGTGCCTGTGGTATTTTTTTTTCTTCTTAGACATTAAAATAAAAATATTTGTAAAACATTATACCATAAAATACATATATTAAAAGAAAAATCTTTGTTAGCGTCCTGCTTAAACTCGCTGCACTTACCAGCGATGGGACATACAGCATACTTGGAGACAGGCTGCTAAAAGAGAGGTGTACCTAAGTACCTAAGGAGGTACTCCTTAGGAGTACAAGGCACAGCCCTCACAGTCACAAAGCTTTCCATCTGCTGAGAGATAAAAGGAGAGGAAGATTTCACAGGAAGCGGATAGATGGTGAACAAGGCAGACTGTAATTAAATCCCAAAGCATGTGGCCAAGGCAGGGAAGAAATGGACAGGTCAGAGAAACAGAGAAGCCGGTGGGAGAGAGGGGCTGACTGGTGAGGAAGCATTAAGCCACACTGAATATATTGACTTGGGGGTGATATTTAAAATCCTCCAAAGGCCCCCAAAGCTGCAGGACAAATGCCAAACTCCTCAGCACACCCACCCCTTCGTGATAGCAATAGAATGATCTAGCCCTCTGCTTCCTCCCTGCCCAGCCAGAGTTTTGGAGAGAGCCTCTGTCCATCCTGTGGTCTAGTGTCCCAGAATTCTCCCAACTGTTTGTTGTTCCTCCGATACACCGTCTTCTCTCCATCCCCACTACATCTGCACTCACTGCTCCCTCTGCCTGGAAAAGTCTCCTGCACATCTGTCTTCTGGCCAATATCTATCCAATCTTTTTTTTTCAAGGTAAATTTTCTTTATTGGAATATAGTTGATTTACAATGTTGTGTTAGTTTCAGGTGTACAGCAAAGTGAAACAGTTATACATATACATATATCTACTCTTTTTCAGATTCTTTTCCCATATAGGTCATTACAGAATATTGAGTAGAGCTCCCTGCTCTATACAGTATGTCCTTATTAGTTATCTGTTTTATATATAGTAGTGTGTATATGTCAATCCCAATCTCCCACTTTATCCCTCCCCCCCTTCCCCCTTGGTAACCATAAGTTTGTTTTCTACATCTGTGACTCTATTCAATCTTTTAAACTCAGTTCAAACGTCCTTTCTTCTCTCAGAATTGCGTGGAAATCATGATTGTGCAAATTAGAAAGGAGTTACTTCCTCTGGGTGTATGCAGCCCCTTGTTTGCATAAAAATACAACCGTTAGGGCTTCCCTGGTGGCGCAGGGGTTGAGAGTCCGCCTGCCGATGCAGGGGACACGGGTTCGTGCCCCGGTCCAGGAAGGTCCCACATGCCGCGGAGCGGCTGGGCCCGTGAGCCATGGCCGCTGAGCCTGCGCGTCCGGAGCCTGTGCTCCACAACGGGAGAGGCCACAACAGTGAGAGGCCCGCATACAGCAAAACAAAAAAAACAAAACAAAAAAACAACCCTTAGCTGGGTGTATGCAGTCCCGTACCAGGGTCCTCGGACTGACTTTCTGTCCCCCTGGCTTGGCACCCTTGTGCAGTGCACATCCTGCACAACATAAATGGCAGACCTGCCTTCTCCCCACCACACAACTCAGGCAGGGTTAGCTGCATTCCCATTTCCATGTTTATTGATTTATTCATGTCCCCCAATAGACAGTCAAAGACTGAAGGTGGAAAGGGCCTCATCTACAGCTGTATCTCTGGCAACTGAGCACCTATAAAGTGGAGCAGAACAAATATTTGCTGGGCAAGTAATGATCAATCAACAAATACATGTTGGAATGATTCAGAAAGCATGAATTCCAACAAATTCGTGTTGGAATGAATTTTAAACTGGAGTTTTAACTCTGCCTTCCCACATTGCCCAATATATAAATTGTACTACTTTCTAATATAGTGTGGTCAGAAAATACCTCCAAGTGGCCTCAGTGTGCAAAGGACAATGACAAATCTTTACCCAGGTAGAAGCATGACCTGCCCCACCCTCCATTCCAAACCAGTTACTCAGGGAAAGGACTATCCCTGTGCCAACGAAAGAATGTCACTCGCCATCTGGTTCTACAAGCATGAAGTCATTAGCCACTGCAGTCACCGATCTTCAATGCACCCTGAAAGGAGTTCAAGGGGAAGATCAGGAATGAGGCTCTCTGTGCTCTGGGGAAAAATTGGCAGAATGGGCCTTCAGATAGTTAGATATTTTCAGGAGAAAGTTTTATGAGCCCAAATTCTTGCATATTCTCATACCTAGAAAAGCGTTAAAATCATTAACAGAGACATCTGTTCCTTGTGACTAGCAGTAGCCTTCTGAAATTGCGGAACGCATCTCAGGACTTAGTAAAGCATAGGTTCTTCTGTCTGGGTGCAGAAAGAATTCAGCGAGAGGCAGAGTGACAGGTAAGGAAAGAGTTTACTAGTATAGGATGCTTGCGAGAGATGCAAACAGGTGGGCAAGGGAGTGCCACCACCCCAAGAACTTAGTGGGCTATAGTTTTATAATCAAAGGAAAAGTGGGGAGGGAGAGAAGACCACCTTCTTCCTCGTTCTTGAGTAGACATCAAGCTTCCGTTATCAGTTCCTCCTCCACATCGTCAGGCAGGGGAGTTTTCTTGTCCCTATAGGGTCAAACTAGGACTGTCATGGCACTCTTAAAATCAGCAGAAGGGTGGTAATATACACTAAAAAATGGTAAATCATCTCAGGTTTCAGTATAATGTCATCTCTTCTCTATGTTTTTGTTTTTAATGTGCACAGAGGAGCATGTCCTAGGAATTATTAACTTACTGACCTCACTGGGCAGGATGTGGGTCTCATTCCACCATTGTTTTATTGTTTTGGGGGCATGTCTCATGCTTCTGTTGCTTGGTTTTGTTGTTAAGCAAGCCTGCTTTCTTGAGTAATCATTAATTTACAGGAGTCTCCCATAGTTTTTCCCTACTTACAATCCCCTAGTGGGGTTAACTATTTAATCACCTACTTTGTCCCTTTACAAAGTAAAGGTTTCGTATATACTGACCTACCCCCCCCCCCCCACCCCCGACCATCTCTTTGGAGCAATTCCTCAGAGCTATCTGAGAGGCTGTCTCCTGGGCTATAGTCAGTGAGCCCCAAATAAAACTGAACTCACAGCTCTCACACTGTACTTTTTTTTTCAGTTGTCACCTGTCTCATTCCATGCTATGCTCCTACAGGCAGCACATAGTACTTGTTCAACAAAGATTGATTGAAAAAAGAAGTCAGAGTACACACTCCTTGCCTATCCCAGTATATATATTTAAATAATGATGGGTAGAAGGATTTGGGTTTAGTATACCCAACACTAATAAAAGCAAAGTTTACAGGGTGACTCAGTGAGAAAAATAATCTGTTTTGTCTCTTTTACTGTTCATATCGTGATCTTGAGCCCCTTTCCTATTGATTGTAGAAAAGAAACTTGCAAATTAAAAATAACTCAATCCCGGGGCTTCCCTGGTGGTGCAGTGGTTGAGAGTCCGCCTGCCGATGCAGGGGGGACGCGGGTTCGTGCCCCGGTCCGGGAAGATCCCACATGCCGCGGAGCGGCTGGGCCCGTGAGCCATGGCCGCTGAGCCTGCGCGTCCGGAGCCTGTGCTCCGCAACGGGAGAGGCCACAACAGTGAGAGGCCCGCGAACTGGAAAAATAAATAAATAAAAATAAAATAAAACTCTCTGTTCAGATCACCAGTTCGAATGCATCCCCTTTTCTACTCTTGATATGTAAAAGAAGCTTTTGTAATTGACAAATCCCTTTTTTCTCTCAACAAAGCCTGCCTTTCAAGACTATTGTTTGATTATGGAATTCAAGATCTTGTTTTAAAGTCAAAGCTGAACACTGATTCCTTCTTTATATGTAGATTCCGCTAGGGTGCTTCTGGCCAAATACAGGGGAAGGCCTATTCAAGGGGGTGAAGAGGAAACAAGACATTCATATATTCTAACAAGTAGAATCCCTGTTATGTCAGCAAATTTGACTATTCAAGTCATAAAACCTTCACATTCTGCTGTCTTCTGCAACCATTGCTGGGAGGGTAAAGGTCAGGTGACCCTAAACCCCTGAAAGATAGGATTGGACCAAATCCCTTTCCAGCCAGCTTCTACTGGCTGGTCACTGACTAATCAAAGTTTCTCATGAATATGAACCAAAGACATGGAGATGAGAGCCAGACCACAGTAGATACTGGTCCCCAGACGTCGGGTAGAGTCAGGTCCAATGTCAGCATCCTAGCAAGATGCAACTTCAGGCACTTGCCCCAGAACCACAGGAAGTGAAGAAGGAATGGAACACATGCCGCAAGAAAAGCAAAGCCCAAAGACCACGTGCTCCTGGTGGGTGACACATGGCTGGCACGGCTCTTTCGTAACTTTCCAGGTCCATGAAGGTTGGCTGTCCTTGGTTTGCAAGAGGTTCCCCTACCCCATACTTTCCATAAACCTATGTGGATGAATTATTGCCCCTTACTAAGATCTCTAACTGGAACATTTAAAAAATTACAGGTATAGTAAGCTAGTGAGTAAGTAGAGAACACGCTTCTGAAGGTGACAGAGACCATACACCCTTGGCTTTACCAGATTGTTATTTCCTGAGCCATCCCTTGGGAGCTCTAGGTTCAGAACTCAAATGCCCAAATCCAGCCAAACTGCTTTTCAGAAGCTCAATAGGGCTCGTTATCCTTTCTTAAGGGGTAAGCGCCCAACCCTCCCGATTACAGAGGTTTGCCCAAAGCTGGCTCCCCAGACATTACTAACACAACCTGTCAATAAGACAGAGCTGAGTTTGTCATCTCCACACGAAGGGAGAATGTCATCTTGCGACCGTTTGACAGTATTTCTGAGGGAGGAAGGCGCGGTGATCATTTATTGAGAAGTAGAACTGGGAGGCGGGTCTCCCAAAGCAGGGAGCTTGTTAGGATTGGATAAGGATCACGACACAACAGTCCAGAATTGGTGGAAATAGCAAGGCAAGAGTTTTGAGGCAAGGGATTCAAAGACTCTCAGGGCACTACCTGTCTGTTGATGTTTTCCACTGAAGAGTTGGAAGACCTTTCGGGGAAGTTCCTGTGGTGAACAATCAATATATTTGCCTGGACAGGAGACTCCTGGAAAAATAAAGTCATGCTAAGAAAGGCAGAGGAGTAGTACAAAGTCAGGTTCATGGAGATAGGAAAGAGTGGCTCCAGTTCTCAGAGTCCAGGCTGAGTGCAGGGGTAGAGAGCTTTGGTTCGGAGGTAGCTAAGAAGACTGTCTGAACTTTGCTCTGGATGGGTTTGAATATTCAGAGAGCATTAAGAGGCATCCTCGAAGAAGCCCTTTCAGCTTCTGAGGGCAAACCCTATATCCACAGGGTTAAGGATAGAACAGAACGCAAAGATAAACAAAGGAAGGGGTATCCAACCCAGTCTTCGAGAGTCAGTAATGTTAGGGAACCGTTGACCAAAACTGCCCGCCTTGGCCAGACACAATGATAGCCACTTGCATGAGTTGTCTCACAACAGGAGGTCCCGATAAGGAAGATGGTGCTGCTACTGAAAACTAACCGGGAGAATTCGGGAGGGACCAAAAGGAGAAAGGATATGCCAGCCCATAATATGTCCTGCCAACCTCCCAGAATGCTTCATGCTGAAATCCATCTTGGCTGAGAGATGTGCGTGCCACCAGGAAGGACCCTGAGTCAGACCAAATACGGGCCAAGCAAGATGACTGGCCAGAGACAATCCGGAAACTAACCCCATTACCATAAAACCTGAGACTGCGAGCCTCGAGGCAGAGCAGGTCTCCTGGGTTCCCTTACCCTGCTGCTCTCTGCCCGGGTACCCCTTCCCAATAAAGTCTCTTGCTTTGTCAGTATGTGTGTCTCCTTGGACAATCCATTTCTGAGTGTTAGATAAGAGCCCACTCTTGGACCCTGGAAGGGGTCCCCCTTCCTGCAACAGTAAGGCTTCTTAGAGGAAGAAGCACCCAAGCTGAGACCTAAAGCATGGAAAACATCGGCCAAGCTAAGGAGCGTGTATGTGGTTGGGGGGGGGCGCTGTGGGGCTGGAGGGTTAAGTTCCAGGTGGAAGGGACTGCACGGACCCGGAAGAGAGAGAGAGAACAGTGAACTGGAGAGCTGCCCGTCATTCGAGAGGAAGGGCTGAGGTTGTAGATCATGAAGATTCTTGACAATGGTGTGTGCTAGGGAGTTTGGGCTTTTTCATGAAGGCAGTATGGAGCCACTGAAGAATTTTAGGCAGAAAAGAAAAGCACGATCCGCACACATTTTTAAAGGCTCATCCTGGTTGCTGGAGAATGGTTTTGGGAGGGGCATGACCAGAGGCTAGGAAAATAGTCATACCATTCATAATGTTGAAGTCACCCTGACGCATTTGTATGTTCTCCTCAGTTCAGAGTCTGCAAATTCATGGAGCCATAGACCTTAAGGGTTGAAAAGAACCCTTCAAAACCATCCAGACCAAAACTTCCCTTGCAAATTATACTGCAGACCCGCAGTGACTCACCCCTCTCCCTGACCCTGAAGGGCAGGGGGCAGAGGGGATGGAGGAGCTGAGCAGGCACCCTATCCCTGGGGAAGCTGAGAGGCAGAGCAGGTCTCGGGAAACAACATTCTTGTCCATCCACCCGCCCAAGCAGTGACTGACTCCCCTCGACACTGATCTGATCCAAGGAAAACACACGCCTTTCAAAACACGGAGAAATGCGCACCCAGAATGTGCTTCAACAACTCAAAAGCCAATTACGGTCCATCTAATCTAACCAAAGCTGATTTCCTCAGGTGGCCAAGGGAGAGGTCAAAGGGCAATTCCTGAGGCTTTCCACAGAGCTCTGCCAGAACTTGAAGTTCCCCGCGTGTCCCCAGGGCTGACAGCTCAACTGCTGAAGAGTTAAGCAGTTGAATCTTTCAATTTCCCTCCCTCTCCTGATAATTATAAATATGACACAGCAGTGAACTACAGCAAACTCCCTTAGAGGTGAGGATTCGGTATTCTTTCACAAAGGAAACCAAAAGAAAGTGTCCGTATTTTACATTCCCACACGTGCATGATTTTCACGGATGCCGATCTGAAAAAGACAAAGAGGTATTATTTGCTAATCAAAAAAAAAAAAATCTGCACAACCACATTCATCTGTTTATATGAATCTCGTTTTGCAGTCTGTGCCCGTTCTGTAAAACTGCGATTTCGAGAGCTCTCGATTCATGGAGAAGCTGTGAGTGCCCTCTAGAGGAAGTTTGTCTCCATTGCCGCTACACACAGGAGAACTGGGTACATTAGAGCCGCTCTTGTCCGGCCTAATTTCCGGAGAGCATCAATTTCTCAGGATATGTGTGCAAAGTTTAGGTCCATTTTCGGCTTCTTTTTTTTTTTTTTTTTTTTTGTAATTCAAAGCTGAATCCAGTACAGCTGATCATAGTAAGACCTGGTCTGTATGAAGTTTAATGAGCATTAATAACCATTGTGAAGATGCTTCTCTCTCCTGGGACGACCCCAGAGCAGAGTACAGCTCAGCCCCTGCGGAGGAATTCAACCAGGAAAAAGCCTTGCAAACCCACGGTGTGGCTGGTCCTCACTTCCGTGTTGGTAAGAACCATTATTGCCCAATAGGTGAATCTCTGTAACCCCCACAAGACCACCTCACTCCCCTTACTCCGAGGTTGCACAAACCATGGCAGAGGACCAATCAATGCCATTTAGGATCAATGCCACCAGCAACCCGCAGGACCCTGGGCAAATCAGGTAACTTTTTAAAATGAAGGCTGAGGATATCCTGGAAATGTTGCACCAGCAGCTTGGGGGTTGGGGGGCATAAGCCAATAAAATCCTGTTATGAATGACTTTTGAACTCTTCCTTGCGCTTGAATATGATGTTGAATTTTGAGAACAATTGAATGACACTAAAGTGTGAAAATTCACTTCAAATAGATGAATCATTCTTATGTGAGAAGCCCTGATGTATGGTGTGATTGGAAACTGTGTTATCTTGAAGTTATTCATGTCTTCATGGAAAAAAAATATTTTTTACTCATAGAGAGTATATAATTTTTGTATAACACACTATATAATTATAAATTATATAAATTATATATAAATTATATATAAATTATAATTATATAATTATATAATTATAATATATATTATAAAAATTATATATATTATATATAAATAATAATATATAATAATATAATAATATACAATAATAATAATAAATAAATATATATTTATATAAAATATATATATAAAAATAATATAAAATATATTTTTTTATTTATATATATTTTAATATATATATTTTATATATATTTATGTATATATTTTAATATATATATTTTAATATATATATATTTTAAATATATATAAATAATAATATATAAATAAATATATATTATATAAATTATATAATTATATAATATATATAATTATATAAATTATATATATATAATATATATAAATTATATATAATATATAAAAATTATATAAATTATATATAAAATATATATAAATTATAATTATATAATTATAAATTATATAATTATAAGTATATAATTTTTGTATAACACACTAAAAATATTTTAAGAGAGATTCCTGGTGATTTGCCTCTATAAAATACTGAGTAAAATCTCATTAAGTTGAATGGAAATGTGGACTTCCCTGGCAGTCCAGTGGTTAAGACTCTGAGCTTCCATTGCCAGGGATGTGGGTTCAATCCCTGGTCGGGGAAATAAAATCCCACTTGCCCCACGGTGTGGCCAAAAATTAATAAGCAAATAAACAAAAATTAAGTTGAATGGAAATGATGTGGGGAAAATGAACCTTGGATTGACTTAGTTTGAACTGTGGAATATTTAAAAAATAATGTTAGGCATCTAGATAATTCAGAGATAGCAGTTGGTTCTGATTATGTCAAATCCTGGATCTGTCAATGCTGCTTCCTGCTTGAAATGACCCGTTCTCGGAGCCAGAAAACCCTGGGTTCGATGCTGCTTGAGGGTACAGATCCCAGTCCACAAACAGGAAACGAACTTTTTAGTTGCTCTAATTTAGCTTAATTTCTGTAATGAGCTCCTGTTCCACCAGGGGGCAGAAACGTGATCTGAGTAAATTACAGCTCCTCCACGTTGGCACCTGATGGGGATGGAAAGGGGATTGTGTGGTGTCACAGCATGGCAAGCTGGTGGCTGGTCTTGATCGATACCTCTGCCCTCTGGCACATCCACTGAGCCTTCCCCTTCCCGTCCAGTGTTCAGTTGCATCACTACACAGTCACTGCTGAACATCCTCTCTGTTCTCGGAGACTCCTTCCTGTCTGGTCCTCCCCTGCAGGACCCATGCCTGTCCTGAGCCCGGGAGGTCACCGCTGCTGAGGAATCCAGCGAGGCTGCCCCAGGCCCAGATGCCAAGGCACACCACAGCCATGCTCCTGGGGGTCTCACCCCTATCTGGAAAGGGAAACGCAGATCGCTCTGCACTTGGACCCCGCCCCTCTGATTGGGCTAGGGGATGCCCAGAAAACTAGTGAAGCATTATTTCTGGGTGTGTCTGCGAGTGTCTCCTAAAGAGACTAGCATTTGAATCAGTAGACTGAGTAAAGAAGATCAGCCTCACGAGGATGGGTGGGCACCACCCAATCCCTATCTATCTATCTATCATCTATCTATCCTGTTTCTCTGGACAACCTTGGCTAATATACCCAGAGAATCTCTACGTAGCCTGAGAGGACTGGCGCAAGGGTTTCACCTTGCCCTGAGTCATCAAGTTTTTCGATGCTCTGAGACCCTGTGCAATTCCTGTAAAACCCTTTCCCGAGATCATGAATGTTCATGATGCCGGGGAATCTAGGTGCCGCAGGAATTGGTGTAAGGATCAAGAAACATTGAGAGGAAAAAAAACACGTTACAGCTTCAAAACTTTCTGCGGACCATAGGCAAGCTCCTTATTCTCTCCGAGCCGCAGTTTCATCAGTCAAAAGGGAAAATGGGATCTATCACATAGGGTTGTGAGAAGGGTGGACATGAAACTCCTAGCTCAGCACCGGACACGCTAACTCCCCCATCCTCTGCTCATTCTATTAGCACTTTTGGACAGCAAAGAGAATAGAGGTCCGAGTGTCCAGAGCAACTGCTCTCCAGTAAAGAGAAAAGGCTGGAGGGAAACTACATAGATATGCCCAGGGGACCACATGGCTGGCAGAGGAATCTTGGGAAATGGAACAGTGGGAGAAAGAGGAACGTGGCTCACATTTGGGAAAAGGCAAGAACAAAGGTGCAGAATGACCAGGTCCGATAAGAGCTGTTCCAGCCTGAGACATGACATTCATTATCTTAGGAAGATGGCTCCAGAGGCTTGCTCAGCCAGACCCCACCGCCTGGATAATGCATCTGCAGCCACAGGGACAACGTTCAGAAGACAGATCCTGGCCCAGCAGCACACACACCTGGTCCTGAAGTCTCACTTCTGCCACCTGCTGGGCAGAGTCCTAAGATGGGGATTCTCTGATATTCTACTCTGGTCCAATTGACCACCTTCACGAAACTCTGCCATACATTTCACAGTTTCCCTACCCAATCTTGTTTCATTTTTAAATGAGAGCTCTTTGATTTCATGTACCTTTGGCCACACTATCTCATCCAGCCAATTAGATGGTAATTAAAGAATTTCCCCAAACTCTGGTTCCTTGATGTCAGAAAGCCATTGGTTTTTCTCTGATGCCTCTATTAGCCTATTATTTCCATTTAGCTTATTTGTACACAGTATTCTACTTCTCTGGACTCTCAAATTACTGATTTTTATGTTTTTTCCTTAGCACTTAATGCAGTTCATAAATTTTACTCTTAAAATTTAGGCATAAATCATGCTAAAAGCCCAAGTTGCTGAAGAAAAGTAGCAGCAAATCAAGCTTGGAATATCAAGCCACCAGCATCAGTTATCAATTCTATATTCACACACCTCAAATTAAAGGTTGTTTCCCTGTTGTTTAAATATAATTTAAAGTTTTCTTAAAACTTTCCCTGACTTTATATCAAGCCCCAAACTTTAAAAAAAAAAAAAAAAGGAAACAACATATTCACTTGTTTTTTGTTGTTGTTCTTTTTGCTGTTATCCAATACTGGACTTTCTGAGGTATATGCATAAAAATCACCTCAGAATAGAGATAAATGGAAAAATGAATTAGAACACTGGTTCTCAACCAGTGTCCTGTAGTAACCTAGGGAGGTTTAAAAAATACTGATGCCTGAGTTCCACCCCAGAGATTCTTATCTAACTGGTTTTGTGGTTTGGTGAGAATTTAAAGAATAAGTAACCAAGATGAGAACTGCATTAGAAGTTAAATATAGTAGAAGGATATAACCTTAAAGTGCTAATTAATTAGTGGTCCATAGAAATAATGTTATCTTTGAGAGGTAAAAAATTTTAAAACTCAAGTTTGCAATTTCTGTTTTCATCATCTCAGTATTTGTAAACAGTCACCTCTACATCTAACTAAACTATCACATGATAGCTCTTTGTTTTTTACATGATAGCTCTTAAACATAAAGTAAATAAAAATAAAATGTAATAAAATTTTTAAAAAGAAAAGAAAAAAGATGTCCCTGAGAAACCACTATTCACTCCTGGCCAAGGTGAAAGGTTGTAAGTTCAAAGTGTTCTGGAAGGGAGAAAAATTATATATACATCTCTGAGACCCTATATATGATTTAGGTTGATGTCAGTAGCATTTGAGGTGGCAGGTAGCTGACAAAAGGCAAAGCATCAGTGCCTCTGGATAAGATGGCAAACCCCTTGCTGACAACAGCTTGGACGTTGACCTTAACCAAGTCGCCCCAATTCCATTCCACAATGGCAATTTGGTCGCATCTTTTAAAAACAGATGAACAAGCTTCAGGGAGCTATTCTATGTGGATATATTTTTCTCTATTGATAAATAAATATTCCACATGTGAGATGCAGAGCATTCAAATGAAACGTCAGTGACCATTCTGCAGCTCCCTTTAAAAGGCAGAGAATTTCTCTTAGACAACATAATAATAATCGGCACTTTTCATCCTCAAAGCAATTTTTGCGCGTTAACTAATCAATCTGTCCAATATTTGTTTGAGATGGATGAATAAGGATCATTATTTCCATCAGGGAGAGAGAAATGAGGAAAAAAGTTGAGTGGGGGAGGACCACCTGAGGTCAGGAAAATCCTGGGCTGAAAATCAGGGGACCCCACTTCAAGACCAGTCTGGCTTTGGGAGTGTAAGGGAATAGAGTCTGTAGGAGGATATTGCAACATTCCACTGAGACTCCTGTTCTCCCATGTGACGGGAATGGTGATCGAAATTAAAAAGAGAAGCCAGAATGCTATGGGAGACCATCAGACCTTACCAAGAAAGCAGACTTTCATTTAGTAACTCACTCACTGATGCATTATTTGACTCATCCTCTCAGTACCTTGCTGAGGATGTGTTGTTTAAACAATGGAATTTATCCATTTACCATGTATTGGGTATCTGCCAGGAACTGTGTTAGGTTTGGGAGATACTTAATGTAAAAGACACAACCCCCTGATCTTAATTTCTTAATCTATGACACTGAGATAAAAAGAGCTGTCCTCTCCATCACAGAGATCACTAATTCCTATCAACCCCGCCTCTCCGGCCTCCTCAGCGGTCCACCCCATCCTCTTTATCATCGTCTCTGCAATGACCCTTGCTCAGATCCTTGTCATCTCTAGCTACAGGTCTCGGTCCTCAGATTCTGTTTCTGTTTTGTTTCTAGAGTATTTTTCTAAACTTCAAAAGTGATGCCAACACTCTCTTGCTTAAAGGCCTTCAGTTATGGTCCGTGTCTTCCAGAATAAAGTCCAAACAAAGCCCTTTTCATTCAGATTGATGCCACTTTTTCCAGTCTCATTTTCCTTTTACCTTACCCTTCAGCAATATGGAAATATTTTCAGTTCCCTGAACACAGTATGATGGGTTTGGGGTTTGGTTTTTTTTTTTTATCCTTTCTGACTTTGTTCATGTCTTCCTCTCTGTCTAAAATGCCTTGCACTGGACCTCTCCACCTGGCCTGTGTGCTGAACAGCCATCCTGCAGCTCTTCCTTGGCCCTGTTTCCCTTTGGAGCAGCCCTCCCTGACCCTCCCAGGCAGAGCCCATCACTCTCCTCTATGTGACCATGTTACCTTATACTCACCCCTCTTGAAATTACAGGTATCCCTTGTTATCTGAGGACTCATCATATGCACATTTGCTGTAACGACTTGCAAAAATGTTCACCCATAGGTCTCTACCCAAATCAGAAACCCATCACAATAAATCTGCATATTTAGCTTGCATGGAAATGCAGGCAAAAGGGAACACAGTGCCCTGTGGTCATAGGTCCACTGTTCTCCCAAAACAACCTTATCACGACCTTCCATTGCTCTGTACTATGCATTGTTGTTCTCAGGTATCCCCCAACCTTAAGTGAAAATGCCACCAAAGACGTATCAGAGAGAGTAGATAAATGTAAGATGTCTGGAAAAGTCCATACGTTAGAAGTGACAAAGAACATTGAGAGAGGGTAAACACACAGAGGACCCAGGTTTGGCCATGAATACATCCCCATCTACTATGCATACTATTTTTTCTATGCATGAAAAATACAGAAAAAAATTTTCCCTTTTATTTTTTTATTGAAGTATACTTGATGTGCAATGATATCACACAAAGATATTACAATATTACTGACTATATTCTTTATGCTGTACATTATATCCCCGTGGTGACTTATTTATTCTATAGCTGGAATTTTTTACATCTTCATCTCATCACCTATTTCATCCAATCCCCTCACCCTTCTCCCCTCTGGCAACTACCTGCTTGTATGTATTTATGAGTCTGTTTCTGTTTTGTTTGCTCGGATTTTGTTTGTTTGTTTTTAGTTTTCTTGTTTGTTTGCTTGGGTTTTTTTTTTGTTTTTAGATTCCACATATGACAGAAACCATATGGTATTTGTGTTTTTCTCTGACTTATTTCACTTAGCATAATACCCTCTTGGTCCATCTGTGTTGTTGCAAATGTCAAGATTTCTTTTTTTATGGCTGAGTAATATTCCATTGTCTACATATACAACATCTTCTTTATCCATTTATCTATAGATGAAAATGTAGAATGCTTCCATGTGTTAGCTATTGTAAGTAATGTTGTGGTGAACATAGCAGTGCATATATCTTTTCCAATTAGTGTTTTCATTTTCTTCAGACACATACCCAGAGGTGGAATTGCTGGATCTTATGGCAATTCTATTTTTTATGTTTTTAGGAACCTCTATACTATTTTCTATAGTAACTGCACTAATTTACTTTTTCATCAACAGTGCACAAATGTTCCCTTTATTCCACATCCTCACCAACACTTGTTATTTGTTGTTTTTTTGACAATAGCCATTCGGACAGGTGTGAGGTGATATCTCATTGTGGTTTTGATTTGCATTTCCCTGATGATGAGTAATGTTGAGCATCTTTTCACGTGTCTGTAGGCCATCTGTATGTCTTCTTTGGAAAAATGTCTATTCATGTCCTCTGCCCATTTTTTAATCAGATTCTTTTTATATTGACTTGTGTGAGTTCTTTTTTGTTGTTGTTAGTTCTTTATATATTTTGGATATTAACCCCTTATTGCACATATTATTTGCAAATATCTTCTCCCATTTGGTAGGAGGCCTTTTCATTTTGTTGATGGTTTCCTTCACTGTGCCAAAGCTTTTATCTTTATGTTGTCCCATGTATTTATTTTTGGTTTTTTTTCCCCTGGCCTGAGGAGACAGATCCCACCAAAATATTCCTAAGACCAATGTCAAAGAGCATACTGCCTATGTTTTCTTCTAGAAGTTTTATAGTTTCAGGTCTTACATTTAAGTCTTTAACCTATTTTGAGCTTGTTTTTGTATATGGTGTAAGAAAGTGGTCCAGTTTCATTCTTTTGCATGTAGTTGTCCAGTTTTCCCAACACAATTTATTGAAGAGACTGTCTTTTTTCCACTGTATACTTTTGGCTCCTTTGTCATAAATTAATTGAACATATAAGCATGGGTTTATTTCTGTGTTCTCTATTCTGTTCCACTGATCTATGTGTCTGTATTTGTGCCAGTACCATACAGTTTTGATTACAATAGCTTTGTAGTATAGTTTAAAATAAGTGTGCATGATACCTCCAGGTTTGTTCCTCTTTCTTAAGATTTGCGTAAGCTTTGGCTATATGGGGTCTTTTGTGGTTCCATACAAATTTTAAGATTATTTGTTCCAGTTCTGTGAAAAGTGCCATTGTTATTTTGATAAGGATTGCACTGAATCTGTAGATTACTTTGGGTAGTATGGACATTTAAACAATATTAATTTTTCCAATCCATGGTCACAGCCTATCTTTCCATTTATTTGTGTAGTCTTCAATTTCTTTCATCAATATCTGATAGTTTTCAGAGGATAGGTCTTTTCCTTACTTGGTTAAATTTATGCCTAGTTATTTTATTCCTGTTGATACAACTGTAAATGAGATTGTTTTCTTAACTTCTCTTTCTGGTAGTTTGTTATTAGCATACAGAAATGCCAAAGATTTCTGTATGTTGATTTTGTATCCTGTAACTTTACTGAATTCATTTATTAGTTCTAATAGTTTTTTGGTGGAGTCTTTAGGGGTATCATGATCCTACAGCCTCTATTCCCTTATAGTCCCAAAGCCAGACTGGTCTTGAAGTGGGGTCCCCTGATTTTCAGCCCAGGATTTTCCTGACCTCAGCTGGTCCTCTACCTTTACTATATATTTGCCTTTACAAAGTGAGAATGTTTTCTTTCATAATTTTCTTGTTTCTAGTGATGGCTTCTTCTTTTCCATTTAAAGAAGTCCCTTTAACATTTCTTGTAAGGCCAGTTTAGTGATGATGGACTCCTTTAACTTTTGCTCATCTATTAAACTCTTTCTCTCTCCTTCAATTCTGAATGTTAACCTTGCCAGGTAGAATATTCTTGGCTGTAAGTTCTTCTTTTTCAGCAGTTTGAATATATCATGCCAGTCCCTTCCAGTCTGTAAAGTTTCTGCTGAAAAATAAGCTGATAGTCTTATGGGGATTCCCTTGTCATAAATAGTTGTTTTTCTCTTACTGCTTTTAAGGTTTTCTCTTTAACTTTTGACACTTTAATTACAATGTGTGTTGGTGTGGGTCTCTTTGGGCTCATCTTGTTTGGGACTCTCTGTGCTTCCTGGACTTGAATATCTGTTTCCTTGGTCAAAGTTAGGGAAGTTTTCAGCCATTATTTCTTCAAATAGGTTTTCCGTCCCTTTCTCTTTCTCTTCTCCTTCTGGGACCCCTATAACATGAATATTAGAGCACCTGATGTTGTCTCAGAGGTCCCTTAAACTATCCTCATTTTTTAAAATTCTTCTTTTTGTTGTTCCAGTTAAGTGATTTCTACTACCCTGACTTCCAGATCACTGATCCATTCTTCTGCATCCTCTAATCTGCTGTTGATTCCCTCTAGTGTATTTTTCATTTCAGTTATTGTTTCTTCATTTCTGGTTGGTTCTTTTGTATGTTTTCTGTCTTTTTGTTGAAGTTCTCACTGAGTTCATCCATTCTTCTCCCAAGTTCAGTTAGCATCTTTATGACTATTACTTTGAACTCTTTATCTGGTACATTACTTATCTCTATTTCATTTACTTTTCTTCCTGAGGTTTTGTCTGGTTGTTTTGTTTGGAAAGTATTCCTTTGTCTCCTCATTTTGCCCCTCTGGGTTTGTTTCTATGTATTAGGTATATCAGTGATGTCTTTGGTTTGAAAAACTGGTCTTATGTAGAGGCATCACATGGGGCCCAAGGGTACAATCCCCCTGGTCACCAGAGCCAGGTGCTCTGGGGGCTATGTGTGGGCTATGTGTACCCTCCTGTTGTGGTTGGGCTGCAACTGCTGCAGGTGTGTGGATGTGCAGGACTGGCCCTCAACATGACTAATTACAAGGCCCAGCTGCAACTGTTGTGGGTGTGCTCATATGTGGGGCTAGGCTCCCAGAGTGCCCACTTTGGAGGGGCAACATTGTCAGCCAGGGCAGCCCACCATGTGGAGTAGGGCAGGAGTGTTTGTAGGGGCCAGCTAGGGTGGGCAGGTTGGAGAGGGTGGGTCCTCAGGGGGACACTGGGATGGGGCACACAGTGTTATCTAGGTTGATGGAGAGTGTTAGAAATGGCATTCACCAGCACCAGGACAAGTAGGTGGAAGGAGAGTGAAAAGAAAATGGTGACTGCCAGCACTTCTATCCCTGGAGAAAATTCCACCAGATCCCTGCCCCTCCAGCACATGCACTAAGATTAACTAATGAATTTCCTTTTTGTACGACCCAGGTACTTTTCAAGCTACTGCCTCTGTGATGGGACTTGGAGTGAGTGAGTTTGTGTGTGAGTCCTTCAAGAGCAGAATCTCAGTTGCCCACAGCCCTCGGCTCTCCCAGATATAAGCCCTACTGGTTTTATAAAGCCAGACATAATGGGGGTTCATCTTCCCAGTGCAGGTCCCCCAGGATGGGGACCCCAACGTGGGGCTCAGACAACTCACACCTCGGGGGCACCTCCGAGGTTGTGATAGCCCTCCTGCTTATGGGTCACTGCACTGGGAATGTGGGTTCTGATGAGACTGAGTCTCAGCCCCTCCTACCCATCTCAGTGTGGCCTTTTCTTTATATCCTTAGTTGCAGAAGATTTGTTCTGCGAGTCTTCAGGTTGTTCTCACAGATAGTTGTTCTGTATGTAGTTGTAGTTTTGGTGTGTCCATGCGAAGAGGGGAGCTCAGAATCTTTCTACTCCACCATCATAATCCCGACCAGTGCAGAAAAATTTTGCAAGTGTTGTTGTTTCTGGAATGCTTCACTGGACATGGCAAGATTCTTTTAAATCTAGAGAAAGACCACATACAATGGCCTGATGGCCACAATCTGAATGGGATGCACTGAGGATCTGTCCTTTGCAATAGAAGTAAAACATGATTCATACCCAGTGCTCTTCCATGTCACTGTATACTACACAAAACCATAGGGAGTTCATTAAGTACTAAAAAATTAGATGATTGGTGTTTAGATGTTTTATATTAAACCAGAAATCTTTAGTGGATAGTTGTATAGGTGTTTGCAAGTGTTTTAAGAGATTTTTGGAGAAATTAATTGTTTTTTTTGCGGTACGCGGGCCTCTCACTGTTGTGGCCTCTCCCGTTGCGGAGCATAGGCTCCGGACACGCAGGCTCAGCAGCCATGGCTCACGGGCCCAGCCACTCCGCAGCATGTGAGATCTTCCTAGATCGGGGCACGAACCCGTGTCCCCTGCATCGGCAGGCGGACTCTCAACCACTGCGCCACCAGGGAAGCCCTAATTGGGGTTTTTCAATGGGATGGGGACACGTCATTTTTCCAACATAAAACAATAGCATATATTGAAATATACCTTACGTGAAAATATGCAATCCAACACTTTTTAAAAAAATTAAATTTGGATAAGGAGGATGTCTACATTTGCTTGCACAGTTGTCTTCCCTTCTTCCCTACGAGAGTGTGAGCTCCCAAGCCAGGGCTTTGTGTTTTGTTTATCTATGTATCTCCAGATATAAACACAATGTCTGGTAAATGTATAATGGATGCATAGATGAATGGATGGATGGACAGACAGATAAATGGATGTTCCAACTGCAATATTACTAAGTGTCCATTCCCTTGGAATCCATCGAGGGACTCTCAGCCTCATTCTGCTCTCTTACATAGTCAAGAATATGATTTTTCTGTCTGCCTCATGGCATGATGGTGATGGAAAAAAAAGAAGGAAGATCTTGGAAGGCTATTTTGAGAGTGCCAGACATTAAGTAAATGCAAGTGACTTAACAATTGTGTGTGACTGAGTAGAAAGAGAAGCAGAATCCCAGACATATCACATTCACTCTTGATCCTGGTTTTTGCACTTGATCCAGTTTAGAGTGAGGTAGATTCTTCCAGGAAGAATCCCCCTCCTTCAGGAAGAAAAAATCAACAGGGTTCCTTTCCAATAGGCACTCCCATTAGGAGAATTCCTTTCTGCATTATCAATTTCCCAAAAGGGAATCATGTTTGCTCTCTGCTCAGGATTGCCTCTGTAGCCACCTATCGGTTTTGAGGCTCTGTTAATTAGGCCTGTAAATCAATAACCACAAAGCCACAGGCCACGCTGCATCCTCCATCAATTGAGTATTTATAAACAAAAATCAAAAGATCCCCCAAGGGTTTATTGGGTTTAGAAAAAAAGTATTCTGTAGCCTTAATTATAAGTAACCCTTCCCACCTATTATATGAGCTAAGAATCCAAGCTACCAGGAATCAATAAGTACTCAAATTGGTCCATCGATATGCACGATCATTTATTCCCTTCAAGGTTATCTCAGGTCCTTCAGAGCAGATGCTCATTTTCTCCACTATAGCCATGCTTTTAGGTTAGGTGACACAAGTGGAAGGAGGAAGCCTCTCATACAAGGACATCAGCTTGTGTACTTGCAGCCCTGGGAATCAGACAGATTTCACCTGTAAGAGTAGTGGGAGCACATGGCCAGTATCTCCAGTTGCTTTTCTTGTTTCTCCAGGGAATTTGTCTTCCTAAACAGAGCGTCTCTAGGATCTCCCCAGATAGACATCAAGGTCACCAACCACACAGGTAAGGTAAGAGCATAACCATCTTAACCTGTTTTGTATCAGAGCTTGGCACTTATGCACATAATAAATGTTCATTGCGTGAAAAAAGCATGCTATGCGGAGAGATAGTCTGGGTTCAAAATGAACCTGTGCTGCTTACTAAATTCATGTTATTTAATTTCCTGCAGAAGTTTCTGTTTGTGGGTTCCTGCTCTGGTAAGTTGTGATTCTCCGCATCTGCCTATCTCTCCAATTTTGGGGACTGTGGCTTGCCCTGTGACCTCACTTCTCTGACAGCCCTAAGAAGAGTTGTTAATTTCCAGTTTGTTTAGTTTTTTACTTGTTAGGATGGAGTGGTAACTTCTAAGCTCCTCCATGCCAAGCAGGAAACTGGAAGTTGGAGGCATAATTTTTACTTCATAAATTTGCACAGGCAAGAAACATCCCCCAAATATATATCCATATATTTAATGCTTACTACATGCAGGACACTGTTTTAAGTGCCTTATAATCATAAACTCATTTTCTTTTCAAAAGAACCCCAAACAACCTTCAAAGGCAGGTTTCTCATTCATCCTCGTTTTATAGGTGGAGAAGCTGAGGTTGAAAAAATTAACCAAGAGGACACAGGATTCTGGCTCCAGACACTACGCAGGCAGCCCTTTTTAACTCAATCTAATTTGATCTAAGCCCTCATCCTGCTAAGCTGGAGGTTCCTGTTCCTCCTGCTTGAGGTGTAGGAAGTCATATTCTGAGCAGACGTGGAAAGGGGGTGAGGGAAGGGAGGCCACCAGCACGTCCCTGAAGATGAGCTTCCTGTCTAACTCCCTGGGGACGAGCATCTCTGCTCGTGTGTGTCCCAGCGTGGGCCTGGAGCTTGTTAAGGACTCTTAGTAGTGGGATAAACATGAACCCATTTCATTTCTTCCCATCATTACTCCAGCTGTGCTATGTCAAATCACCTTCCTTTTTCTTCTGCCAGTGACATCCTGGGCAGATTTTTATAACTTGCAATCCTTTTTGATTATAAAAGCCCAGCTCAGTTTCGGGCTTATCAGAAAGGTGCTTTAAATCCCACTTCTTGCCCTTTCTTCCAGCGCTGGCAGGGGGAGAGCATCAGCGTGCTGGCCTGGTGTCATTCTGAAACATTTCCAGCCTCCTCTCCCTCAAAGCTGTCTTCTCTGATGGGAGAGTGGTACCACTGTAGGGCGGCTCTCAGACCTCATTCTGATTTGGTTTGATTTTATACGGTGGTTTCCTTATAGACGATGGAAGTAGATTTCTTGGGGTGCTGCTCAGTTTCACCCCAGCTCCTCTGTCCCCAGGACTATCTCAAAGAGGCAGTCGTGACCTGGCCCAACCAGGAATCCATGCCTTCAGCCAGTTCTCTAAGTAAAGGCACTGACTGGCTGGCCCCAGAAGCCACCAGCGCCCCTCCTCTACTTCCCGCCCCTTCCTGGGGGCCGTGGGCAACAGCGTGGTCCTGTTCCATCTCCTCCAAACCCTCTAGAGGCCCCTGGGAATGCGAGTGGGCTTGCATTCATCCTTTCCCTCCCAGGTTTACTCGCAACTCTTCCTACTTCGTGAAGAGAGTGGCACTAATTTCCATGTTTGAATACATCCCTCACCTTCAGGTTCCCCTGAGGAATCCTCCAAACACCCCATTCTGCCCCAGTAGTAGCTCCAGGGCAGGCAATGACAGCTCAGCTGGGCAGCGAGTTGCCTTCCTACCTGTGGTGCTGACACCCCCAATCTAAACAAGAGTTTCTCAAAGCCCCCTGCCCTCCAATTAGGCTTAGGGGTGGGCGAAGGCCCCCTCTTCCTTCTTCCACAGAGAAGAGAGGAAATCTTCTTGTCGCCAACACCACTCTCTATAGACTGAAGAATCTGGCCACTCTTTCTCTCACCCCCAACCAGTGCTGCCTTCGGCTGACTGTGTCGGGGCTGGCGCTGGTGTCACCTGTAACCCTGGGGAAGGCGTGGCAGGCACCTGGATCGTTGGGAACTTGCTTTAGCACAGGCTGTACTTAGTTCGTCTAGAAACTAGAAGAAGAAAGAGAACAGGAATTGAGAGTTTTCTACCACCACTTCTACCTGCTTTTCCACGTTTACTCTTCCCAATAATTCTATGCACACTAGATACAAGTGAAGCAACTGAAGGCAGTAACTTGCCCCTGTTTTCGAACACCAGCTTACGTCTGAAACCCCTGTCTCTCTAGCACAGCCTGGCTTGCTGTGAGGGTGAACCCCGAAAGCCAGGGAGAGCCAGGAGGGATGGGACTTAATCGTAGGATGTTTGTTATGTTATCAGTTCGTGTTGCTATTAAACTTCAGTGTTGATGTTAAACATGTTACATCTGTGTATTTTATCTCCCAAGCTAAACTGGAATTTTTCTGAAATCAGGAACATATTGATCTCCCCTGTCCCTATCACCATGGCATTTACAGCAGTGTCTGATGAACTCATGTGAAAGTGTGACAATGTTTGTGGAATTGAGAAATGAAGGCTTCAAAAACAAAAAATATTGTATACAAATATCCGGTCTCTGTGATCTTATCGCAGTAATGGCACAGTGTGAGTAGCAAGTATTCAATACACTTTGTGGAACTGAGTAAGTTGCATAGCGTCTTCTCTGTGCAGCAGGTTTATGTCAATGACGAGAGTCTCCAAGGACACGGGTGTAGATTTCACTGAGAAACAGAATTTGAAAGCTAGGACATAGGAATAAACCAGGTAAAGTTATGATAGAAATGAAATTAAATCCTATTTGAAAATCTCTGCCAGCCTGATTCTTCCCAACAATTGTAATTAAAACTATTAAGTTTTATACTAAGCAAAGTTATGATTCTTGAAGCATGTGTTCAAATCTGAGTGCAACTCAATCATTTCAAATTTTCTTAGTCACTTACAAAGGATGATTATAAAATAATGAGACTGATATTTATGTGTGGCTTGTAGAATCAGTTTTGTTGTTTTACAGCTGCATATCATATTTTCAAAAGACCTTTCCTTAAAATATGAAGCAATGGCAAGGGATCGATATTCAATCAGTTTCTGCAGAATATGATGGATTTGAGATCACTAGGGTCTGGAATGGTTTGATGCCCCCCAAAGTCAATAAATCTCATTCATTCATTCAACAAACACCTACTGCATATTTACTGGACACTAGGCATCGAAATATAAAGATAAAAGATGTAATTCCTCTTTTCAAGATGTCGTAGTTATTGGGAACTCAGATGGGTGGGCAGTCAGCCTAGAAAGGCAGTGGGTTGAGCGTCACGGCAGAGGTAGGCAGGGCTGTCATAGAAGCATGCAGGCTGGGACCAAATCCAGACTTCAGGGGTGTCAGAAGAGGCTTTCTTGAAGAGGTGATAGATGGGGAGTATTTTGAAGGATGAAGAATTAGCTAGATGAAGAAGGGGACAAAGCGTACCCCAGGCAGAGGAGAAAGACACAGGAGAGAAAGCTAGTATGCAGTATGAGGACACGCTTTTCCCCCTGGAATCCAGGCAGAGTGATAGGGAAAGTTTCAAGTGAGTGGCACCTGTTGCTCATTGTCAGGAGAAGAAGCAAGGATCCGAAAGAATCACACTGCTTCTCGGCTCCATCTGTTCTGGAAGGATCTGGAGGTTAGGGTGAGCTAAAAGAGTTGCCGCACAAGAGGGTGATAGTTTTCTAAAGTCCAGGCTGTGCATTCAGGAGGGAACAGGACCCCAGTCAGGGACTGGAAGATGGTTAGTAGGATCCAGCCCTGACAGGGAGAGAATTGGCAGGTCTGGGCCAAAGGGTTCAGGGCATAACAGTAGTACCAGGGGTGGGAGGTGATTCAGCATGAGAGCCCTCCTGACAGCTTCCCTCTCTTGCATGAGTCTGCATCAAGGTCCCAGGTACAATCCCTGTTGATAGGCTGTCTCCATCTCCAAGTTGCCACAAGCTCTGATTCCCCTTTATTGATAAGCTACAAAGAAAAGGGACTTGAAGGATGCCTTTTACTGCACCATTGTGCAAATCGGTGTCAACGTTAGGTGCCAACCCATTGGTAAAGTTCTCTTGGCCAGTGAGCAGGTCTGGGGAAGGGAGCTAGTCTTAACAGCAGTTGGTACCATTCACAAGCAGCCAGGTGAATGCTGTGAAACCCAAACATTGGTACTTGGCCCCAAGTCTGGAAACAAATGGATAAAGAGGTCCATCTAAAATTAGAAGGCCACTTGACCCTTTTCCAACTCTACCTGCACTGTGCTGGCTCACTTAGTGTCAGACACAAAGTCCAGGTTCAGGGGTAGAATTTTAAGAGAAACCTGTCCGGGACTTCCCTGGTGGCACAGTGGTTAAGACTCCGTGCTCCCAGTGCAGGGGCCCAGGTTCGATCCCTGGTCAGGGAACTAGGTCCCACATGCATGCCGCAATGAAGAGTTCACATGCCACAGCTAAGGAGCCTGTGAGCCACAACTAAGGAGCCCGCGTGTGGCAACTAAGATCCAGCACAGCCAAATAAATAAATAAATATTAAAAAAAGAGAGAGAGAGAAAAACCTGTCCTAGAGCATCCAGACCTGGTAGATTGTGGCTAGTGCAGGAAAAACAAGATTTAAAATATAGCTCGTCTGTGGAAAAGCTTTCTAATTGTCAGACATGTCTAATTTAAGCGGGGCATTCAGTTCTCAACAGTGCCTAGTCAAAATGGGAGTCCCATTCTGTTAGACATATGCTCAATAATGCAGTATATGCAATTATAAACACAACATACATAGTTCTATCTTTTGATGGGATCTCATTAAACAGAAGTTAATAGAATTCCCGTGTTCGTAGGGTACAAGCTTATAGTGGTACGATAAGCAGTGAGTACACCTGTGTGTGAAGTCACATGTTGTACGTACCCCAGTGTCTACCGGATCAGATCTTACCATACCTGATACATCCTGTCCCCATGAGGTCTGGCAGCTCCATATGAAGTGGCACACAAATCTGCCTCTAGCACAGCAAAACGGCAGAACAAGTGTTCCAGTGACAAAATTCTTAAATTACTACATGTAATAAGAATAATTTGGTCACACAATTATGTAGCTCAAAACAACATAGCAGGGCTTCCCTGGTGGCGCAGTGGTTGAGAGTCCGCCTGCCGATGCAGGGGACACGGGTTCGTGCCCCGGTCCGGGAAGATCCCACATGCCGCGGAGCGGCTAGGCCCGTGAGCCATGGCTGCTGAGCCTGCGCATCCGGAGCCTGTGCTCCGCAACGGGAGAGGCCACAACAATGAGAGGCCCGTGTACCGCAAAAAAAACCCCAAAAAACATAGCAGCCTTCTAAAAAATGCATTTGTGTTCCGGTTTTGTGTGCCTTCATTTCAGATTCATTTTTTATATTTCGTAGATTATTGATAAATATGATGAAATGAAACATTCTGGTGGGAGCCAAAAACATATTTTAGAAATTCATTGTCATCGTCTATCATTTTAAATATTATAATTTGAGGTAATTTATTTTCTTATTCTAAATAGACATTCACTCTCATGGCTAATTTTATATGTATGATTTTGTATTCTTTCTTTTAAAGAGGGACCCCCTAATTAGATAAGCTTCAGATTCCATAAAACTGGATCTGACCACTACTTAATTATTGTGATGCTAACTTGTCATACCCAATTTGCTTGCTCTTGTCTATAAGTATTAAATGAGTTCTTATTATGTGCCAAGCACTGTGTGAAATACTTGGAAATTTTTATTTGCTTTTCAGGACTAGTCTATAGAAAACTATCAGAATATTTTCCTGGTACATGTGAGAAATAATGCAAACATCTTAAACTTAGTACATTAGAAATATTTTTCAAATGTGTGGATTCCTTGGAAACACTTTTAACTATAGGAAAGTATAAAGTGGAGCTGTATGGAGTTTGCGTTTTCTTCAAAGTTGGAATTTTCCTAGGTCATATATGCTAAATCTGCTTTTTTGCAGATCAGTTTTAATTTGGTTGATCATGTATAACAGCCTACAATTCTCTTGAAAAACTAGATGAACAGAATTCTGGGATTGTGTGATAGTTAAATATTACATTTTTTAAAAGAAGCACGTGCAATTCCGTGGCATAACCTGTATTAGTCAAATATAACTTCCATGAAAAAGAAATTTTAATTAGAAGTTTGACTGTATTTACATGACATCCAGTAGTACTTAACAGTGGCAATACAAAGGGTAAATAAAGTCTGTGTTGTTTTTTTACAAAGTCAATCCAGCTTTCACACAACGATATTTTTATCTCACTCTCTGTGGCTTTGCTGGACCCTTAGCCCTATGATTCATCTTTTTCACTAGTATATTTCTCACGCCTGGAATGGTGCCTGGCACATACACACACTCAATAAATATTTGTTGGACAAATGAATGAACCATTTCATAACTTTCTATTCAGGAAATAGGAGTGTTTTCCACCGCTCCAGCCAGAAACCTTTGCTTGTTCCAAAACACTAACTACCAGATCTTTTAGACTATTTGCTTCTTTTCTTCATGCCTAATGTCAGATTTATATGCGTTATCCCAACACGGGGGGCCTAGATAATGTACGTACATTATGATTTTTTTTACTCTCTGTCGACATTCAATTCGGAAATGTCAGCCTTACAGTTTTGTAAACATCCAGCCAATTTGTCCTTCCAAATTTGTGAAGTTCAGCAGGCCTCATTATGCAGTATGATACGTTCTGATTGTGAAGTTCCAGCCATACAAACAATGATGGAAGTGATCAATTGCTTTAACAATGCCTAATGGCTCTTTCCTAGTGCTCAGTAGTTTCTAGCTGAAGTACATAGAGTTTGATTATAGTAAGTGATTATTACCTTATCAAGAATCGTCTTATGTCTGCAATGTTTTTCTTCTGGACAGAAAAAAGGCCCGATTAATCTTCAAATCACCCACACTTCATTTTTCTTTCATTTCCATTCACTGTGACTCCCTCTTGGCCTCATTCTTTCTGGTCCAGAACACTCATATGGTGACCATATTTACAACAAGCCCCAAGTTTGAATTCATGTTCTGACAAATCATGCTTTTTATTTGTGAATTTATTTTTAGAAAGTCTCAAAAATTAGAAAAATTAAATTTTGTAAGCTATATATTTAACCAGTCACCTTTTACTGACAAGAGTAAATGAGAATGAATACAAAATTCTGCCAAAAATTACAGTTGGGTTAATACAATTTTTGTCATTTTCATCATCCCTGCTGAAGCTGATTGACAGAGTTTTCCATTTTTACGCTCATTTGTAGAATTCAACTTGTGAAGTTAGAATTTATTCTTTACCTTTTCAAACATCTCTTGGAAAGTCTGAGTAATTCACTTGGATTATCAAGAGAGATTTTTATATCAATTACTTTAGTAATTCCCAAAAGTTGTTAGCAAAAATGATCTGATGAACTGGAGTCATACCAGGTAGTGTGAAATCCTGAAGTATTAATATGTTTATCTATGAAAATATTTCTGAGGAATTTTGTTTTCTTCTACTTCTACTCAGCAAACAAGTATTCAAGCAATAATTTAAGATAAGGATCTCATTTTGAAAAGTCTTCATAATAATAGAAAATAAAATATTCTAGAAATTATTCCGTGCTTTCTTCAGATCATTCTTTTTACAAGTTTTTGTTGTTTTCTCCAAATAAAACAAAATTGTTAAAGGCTTTTCAATATATCTCCTCTAAAGGTAGGTAATTTAATTCCTATTCCCTTATCAGTCTCACTAAATCCACATCACGATGATTATTTAACATTACTAGTAATTTTCTTATAAAATTCTTTTATTTTTAGAATTAAACCATTCACTTTTTTTTTTTTTTGTGGTACACAGGCCTCTCACCGTTGTGGCCTCTCCTGTTGTGGAGTACAGGCTCCGGACGTGCAGGCTCAGGGGCCATGGCTCACGGGCCCAGCCGCTCCACAGCATGTGGGATCTTCCCGGACCGGGGCACGAACCCGTGTCCCCTGCATCGGCAGGCGGACTCTCAACCACTGCGCCACCAGGGAAGCCCAACCATTCACTTTTTATCTTTCTCTTCAGTTCTGATTAAAATGCAAAACTTCACATGGAGAAATATTCTGCCTCTTCATTTTGAAAAAAGTGTCACGGAAAATTGCAATGGCATTGTTTTGATTTAGGGTCTTTGGAAAATGTCTTGACAATGGAACTCTTTCAACTGATAAAAACTAAGCCTCTGGTAGTTGAAACATTATTAGTATTCTTCTGAGAACAGGCATCTCTATCAGAAATCTTATGTTTGAATAGAACCAAATTTGTCTTTGATAAAATCACATGGTTATTTCAGTATCTTCACTCGTATTATAGAAATGTAACAAATTTTGAATAATTTTACAATAAAAACTTCTACATCAATTGAAAAAATCTGATGAATTATTAATACAATTATGGCAAATGTGTGCCATGTAACTGATCCTTATTGAGATTCTGATATTGGCATTATTGGAAAAGCATCTCAAAGCTGGCGTTAGAAATATTGGATGACATGCTGACAAGCTAATCAACAAGCCTGCTGAAGCTTAGACAAGAGGGAAGATGGTCATTTAATTGGCCACTTCAGTCACCTGGCAGGATGTCACCTTCAAGACCTTTCACACTAATTTCAGTATTTTCATTAAAATATCTTATTAATTATTTGTATGCCACGAATTACATCAGCATATTCCAGAAACATTTTAAAATTATTATTATATGCTGGAGAAGTAGCACAGGATAGTAGTTGAGAGAACAGACTCTGGAATGAAATTGCTGGGGTTCAAATCCCAGGGCAGCCACTTACTAAGCAGGAGATATTGGTCAAGTTACTACTTAACTGTGCTCTGTGCCTCTCTTTCCTTATCAAGGATAATGACAATAATAATACTGTCTTCAAAGGGTTAGTGTGAGGGTTAAATAAAGTAATATCTGTACCATGCTTAGAACAGCACCTGGCACACAGTAAGCACCATATAAACATTTGATAAGCACATTTGTGGTTACACCAGGATACCATGATTCTAAGATGTAATGTTTCCCACAGTACTATTATAGTTTTCTTGAGCTTCTGCAGCAAGAATGTTTTTCACATCCTTAATCTTTTGGTTTGTGCAGACGAAAATTTAGATTTGAACAATATGAAAATTAGCCTAGATGTACAACCCAACTATCTGAAAGTATCATTGTGCCTTGTGATGTGAAGAGCAAATGATTGTTTCCTATGCCATAAATTCCATTTCAGCAGAATTACATTTTCAGTAACACTAAAAAGCGTGCTGCTCTTTGATTGACTGTGTGAAGCTGTAGTAGCCCCACAGAGGATTCGATCGGGCACTTGAACAGAAAAAGGCAAAGAAGCTATAGTTTGCATGGATAAGCACAAAGGAGACACCTTCATAAGGCAACTGGGCGATATGGGGCTTCGGGCTGTTTGGTAGCCCAGCTTCTCAGGTTTCCCCCTGTCCTCATATGGGATGTGCACTTAGGGCAGTGGCTCTGGTCTTTGGTCTGTTCAGGCGTAGATCTTTCCAAGTCACAGGAAGAACAACCTCTGAGAGAAGGAATCTAGCATTTTATAACCCAGCAGGTCACCCTTAAACTCCAGCACTGCTCCCACACATTGCAAAGCCATACCCTCTAGATCCAGCATCTGGTTCTAGAAACCATTTCTTAACCAAGCTACCAGGTCTATCTTACTCCATTTTACAGATTAATATCAGAGGATGGCCAACTATAGCCCACAGGCCAAATCCAGCCAGCTACCTGTTTCTTGGCTTTTATTTTTTCTAGCCCACAAAAATGGTTTTACTGTTTTTAAGGGTCGAAAAAAATAATCAAAAATATTATTTTTGTGACAGAATATCAGAAATATTATTTTCTGATATGCACATTTCAGTGTCCATAGGCTGTTTTACATTATTTTTGTTTGTTTGTTTGTTGGTTTGCGGTACACGGGCCTCTCACTGCTGTAGCCTCTCCCGCCGCGGAGCACAGGCTCCTGACGCGCAGCCTCTGCGGCCATGGCTCCCGGGCCCAGCCGCTCCGCGGCACGTGGGATCCTCCCAGACCGGGGCATGAACCCGCGTCCCCTGCATTGGCAGGCGGACTCCCAACAACTGCCCCACCGGGGAAGCCCCCATAGGCTGTTTTATTTGACCACAGATGTGGTAGACAGAATTCTAGGATGGCCCCCAATATTCCCAACCCCCTATCATATACATGCCTTGTAGAAATCTCTCCTCCCCTCAAGTGTGGGTGGGACCTGTGGATATGATGAGGTATCATTCCTATGATTATATTACCTTAGATAGCAAAGATAAAAGGATTTTGCAGATGTAACTAAGGCCTTTAATCAGCTGATTTCAAGGTAACCAAGGAAAGACCACTCTGGGTGGGCCTGTCCTAATCAGGTGAACACTTAAAAGATGGTATAGGCCTTTCCTAAGCCTCCTGCTGAGATGAGTTAGATGAGATAGATAGCTTGTCTATCATCAGTAAGCTGCCATGAATTAGACAGCTGCAAGTAAATGAATTCTGCCAACAAACACTTGAACTTGGAAGAGGATCCCAAGCCTCAGATGAGACTGCAGTCCTTACCAACACCTTGATTGTAACCTTGTGAGACCCTGAGCACAGGACCCAGCTAAGCTGAATCCTGACCTATGGAAACTGTAAGATAATAAATGTCTACCGCTTTAAGCCACTAAGCTTGTGGTAATTTATTACACAGCAATAAAAGCAATGCCACAGCCATGCTCATGTTTTAAGTATTGTCCATGGCTGCTTTGGGGCTACAGCAGTGGAGTTGAGTAGTTACGACAGAGACTGTATAGCCCACAAAACATTAAGTATTTATAAATAAAATTTGCAAATCCCTGGGTTATATAATGATGCCCCAGCATCCCACGTCCCAACCACCCTGCAACTAGATAAAAGGGGTGGGGCTGTGGAGGCACACTGCTGGATGAAAGCTGCAGAAATAACAGATGTGTTGCTATAAGCAGTTTATCTTTACCAATTTAGGTACAAAAACTTACATGTGGATTCTGATGCTTCCTCAGGGAGTTATATTCTTTCGAATAGTCTCATGAAACAGCTCCTTTTTTCTAGTCCCTGTACTCCTCTGGAAACAAACCAGAATTTTTAATTAAGTAATCTTGAACCTCAAACAACTTTAAACTACAGACAAAATAACTCTGCTTGATTATATAAGAAATGCTCAATATTGTTATCACCTTATACTGCAATCAACTTTGCCCAGCAGCTACAATTACACGGGCTTTCACGTTAACGCTGTTTGGGTGAGTTCTAGCTACATCGAGAGACACGGAGCATCCACACAGCTCCCCCACAGCCGTGGCCAGACACAATCAGAGCCCACCTGGGCACAGTTTCCCGAGTCACCACAGTGCTCCTTCTACCTGTGCCCTCTCCTGCCGTCTTATGGTCTGACTGATGCTTCTGTTCAGAAAACATTATGGAATGTTCGCTCCCTGCCAGCTGAGGGTTCCGCAGGAAATAGGACAGAGGGGCCGCTGCTAGATGCTTACAGTCCAGTGAGGAAGATATGCATTAAGTTAGAAATTAAAATTGAAAGAAGCTCCTAATTTATCCCTCACTCTCATGCTTCCCCTTTGGTAACCATAAGTTTGTTTTCAAAATCTGTGAGTCTGTTTCTGTTTTGTAAATAAGTTCATTTATATCTTTTTTTTTTTTTTTTTTTTGCGGTACGCGGGCTTCTCACTGTTGTGGCCTCTCCCGTTGTGGAGCACAGGCTCCGGACGCGCAGGCTCAGCGGTCATGGTTCATGGGCCCAACCATTCCGCGGCACGTGGGACCTTTCCGGACCGGGGCACGAACGCGTGTCCCTTGCATCGGCAGGCGGACTCTCAACCACTGCGCCACCAGGGAAGCCCTGGACATTCTTAACGTATGTGAACGTTTAGTTGTCCTCCTTCCTGGGCACATAGAAGACAACATCTTACAGCCCTCTTTGCAGTTAGGGAAAGTCATGTGACTATCTCTGCACAATGGACTGTGAACACACGTGAATGTTACTTCTGGGGTGAGGCAGTGAACGCCTGCTCTGTCTTCCCCTGCAATCTAGAAATCACCTGGAAATCTGGAAGTCATGGGGAGACCACAGAGCGGCTTTCTTTCAGTGCTTGGAGGGGAGTCGCTCTAGCAGGCTGCCAAATGCACAGCAGACACGGTGTGAGCACAAACTAAAACTTTGCTGAGGTGAGCCGCTGAGAATTTTGTGACTAATTTATTATCGGAGAATAACTTAGCTCATCCCGAATGGAAGTCATCTGATCTCTCTTCCTCCTCCCATTTCCAACATGTTCCTCTTTCTAGCGTTCTCTCTCCACTCAACTGATAAGGCTAGAAACTCAGTGTTAGCAATGAGTAGATATGCTCATCTATTTCTCACGTTTTCTTAGAGAGGAGGAGTCATGCACTGTACACTCCAGGAGGGAGCAGTGCTGGAGAACTCTTCAACTCGGTTTCTCCACCATCTCCTAGAAGGTGAGTGGGAAGAATGAGTTACCTACCCTATTCGTGAGAGTCACTGAACCACCATTACTGTCACTTATTTTACATGTCCTGACACTGTACTTTAATCCTAATCTAGTTCTCGGGTCTGGGCTCAGTTGACATAAGACTGAGAGGGAAGGAAGAAAGAACTGACGGCATCCCTAAATCTATAATACAGAGACCACAGCTGCCTTGTTTTCCTCTGTATTCTCATCACATATAATATGGAAGACAAATACTTGTTGATTCATCGACCAACTTCATTTAATTGCTATTTGCTGAGATAGTAGAATTTCCATGATACTTCAACTATTTGCAAGAAAATAGTACAGGACCATAGCATAAAAGCTGGCTCCCAGGCCTCCTTTACCACCAATGCTTCCCCATGCTCAACTCATACTTAATTTTTCAGGCACATGAGAAGTAGAACGTGGCTCACAATACTCCTTCCTGTTCCTCATCTCCTTTTTTCAGTTTTTCAGGCTGGTTTTCCATGCTTGGGGTGGTTAAGGGCACAATCCATGCTTGTCTTTGTCTCATGTCAGTCTAAATGTTGTTATTTCCATATTTGTGAAATTTTCTGAATCTTATTACATGGGGAGTTACTCTAGAATTCCTCTGCTCTTATTCTTTAAGAATTTAGTGGAGAAAAGGGAACGCTCTTGCACTGTTGGTGGGAATGTAAATTGATACAGCCACTATGGAGAACAGTATGGAGGTTCCTTAAAAAACTAAAAATAGAACTACCATACGACCCAGCAATCCCACTACTGGGCACATAACCTGAGAAAACCATAATTCAAAAAGAGTCATGTCCCACAATGTTTATTGCAGCACTATTTACAATAGCCAGGACATGGAAGCAACCTAAGTGTCCACTGACAGATGAATGGGTAAAGAAGATGTGGCACATATATACAATGGAATATTACTCAGCCATAAAAAGAAACAAAATTGAGTTATTTGTAGTGAGGTGGATGGACCTGGAGACTGTCATACAGAGTGAAGTAAGTCAGAAAGAGAAAAACAAATACCGTATGCTAACACATATATATGGAATCTAAAAAAAAAAAAAAGTGGTTCTGAAGAACCTAAGGGCAGGGCAGGAATAAAGACACAGATGTAGAGAATGGACTTGAGGACATGGGGAGGAGGAAGGGTAAGCTGGGATGAAGTGAGAGAGTGGCATGGACATATATACACTACCAAATGTGAAACAGATAGCTAGTGGGAAGCAGCTGCATAGCACAGGGAGATCAGCTCGGTGCTTTGTGTCCACTTAGAGGGGTGGGATAGGGAGGGTGGGAGGGAGATGCAAGAGGGAGGATATATGGGGATATACGTATATGTATAGCTGATTCACTTTGTTATACAGCAGCAACTAACACACCATTGTAAAGCAATTATACTCCAATAAAGACATTTAAAAAAAAGAATTTAAATTAAACTAAAAGCTGGCCTTGTGGCACTTTCTTCCTGGTTTTAAATTCCCTTCATTCTGATTCTTTAGGGTCTCGTACAATAACTGCATATTTACTTACTTCAGTTATTTATTAAAAAATATTTCATGACGGTCAGCAAGGTGCTAGGCATTGGGCTAGGTATAGGGGACAAAATGGTGAACAAAAACAAAGGCAGTGTCTGCCCTGAAAGAATTTAAAGTCTAGTTGGGACAGTAGACAGGTTAATTAATTTATTGCACTATGAAAGCAAAATTACAGAGATAAGAGCTTTGGAAAAAAAAAAAAAAGCAACATGATTCTATGACGGCATTTTAACAAACTCATCTGACAGAGACTGGAAGCCACCAGAAAAGGCTTCCTGAGGAAGATATAAAGAGGGAGGAAGTACAAACAGGGATGCCAGAGGAAGTACCAATGGGGGTTCCGGAGGGAAGGGCTCAGCAAGTATCTGGCCAGTCCAAGGAACAGAACAAAGGTTAGTGGCTGAAGCACAGAGAGGCAGGAATACGGTACAGGGAAGGCTCAGGGGCAATGGAGCGAGGAAATGATCAGATACATATTTTGAAAGGATTTCTTGGTCTTCAGTATGAAGAATAGACGGCCGAGGGCTGTGGCTAGTGAATACGGGGAGGCCAGGTTAGGAAGCTCATCCACCTTTTTTGGCAAAGATGATGATGATAAGTTGGTCTAAGGCATGTCAGTGGAGAAGGAGAGAAGTGAGTGACTTGAAAAATACTTGGAAGGTAAAATAATCAGTAACCTTTGAGTAACACTTACTATGTGCCTGGCACTGTTCTAAGTGCTCTGCAGCTGCACTGTCCCTTCCGAGAGCCACTGGTCACGCGTGGGCATTAAGCACGTGGAATGAGGCTGGTCCAAACTGAACGTGCTACAGGTGTGAAATATACACCAGATTCCAAAGACTCTGAACAAAAAATAACAAATGTAAAATATCTCATTAATAATTTTAATTACACATTGAAATGATAACGTTTGGGACATATCGGGTTAAGTAAAATATATTATTCCAGTTAACTTCACCTGTTCCTTCTCCCCCCTTTTTAATGAGGCTACTAAAAAATTTTAAATTAAATAGATGGCTCACATGTTATTCTATGTGACAGTGCTGCTGTAGACATACCAACTCTCTTAACTCTGCCAGTAACCTTTTAGGCTAAATACCACTTACTGGAAACTGAGACACAGGGACCCCAGCTGTAAATGGCCACCCAGTTAGTAAAAAGGACAGCCAAGATTTGAACTTATATAATCTGGTTCTAGAATCTGTGTGCTTAACCACTACACGTGTGCTGCTCTTGGGAGGATATGATGCTAAACACCTTAAATTTCTAGATTTTGCGACAGTGCCCTAAAAACTGTTTTTGTAATTGGCACACATAGAACGCTAATTACAAAAATCAGCTCAGTATCTTTTTTTAAGTTAATTATTTATTTATTTGGTTGCACCAGGTCTTAGTTGCAGCCCACGGGCTCGTTAGTTGTGGCTCGCCAGCTCCTTAGTTATGGCATGCGAACTCTTAGTTGAGGCATGCATGTGGGATCTAGTTCCGTGACCAGGGATCAAACCTGGGCCCCCTGCATTGGGAATGCGATGTCTTAACCACTGCACCACCAGGGAAGTCCCCAGCTCAATATCTTTTTAATACACTTGCTGCTGGTGCACTCACTTGTGTCCAAGTACAGATCATCTCTCCGTGCCTCCATTTTCTTATCTATAAAATGCTAATAATAAAAGAACTTATAGCATTGTTGCAAGGGTTAAATGAGATGATACATGTCAATTTAGAACAGTGCTTGACACATAGTAAGCCATTATCATGATGATGATGATGATGATGATTTTAAAAAGTTATAGGGCTTCCCTGGTGGCGCAGTGGTTGAGAGTCTGCCTGCCGATGCAGGGGACACGGGTTTGTGCCCCGGTCCAGGAAGATCCCACATACTGCGGAGCAGCTAGGCCCGTGAGCCATGGGCTCTGAGCCTGTGCGTCTGGAGCCTGTGCTCTGCAACGGGAGAGGCCACAACAGTGAGAGGCCCGTGTACCGCAAAAAAAAAAAAAGTTATATTTGTACTAAACATTTTGCTTTATACTTTGAATTTGTTTCATTTTATTTATTTACCTTTTGCCTCTTATTTTAGTTCTTAGCTTGTACTCTTTGTTAAGTTTAAAGGTAAGTGTAGTTTGGCTGTAAATAAAGAGTTAGAATGCTCATCTGAAGCCTATGCAAAAATACACTAGAACTTTTCTTGGGCTTCCCTGGTGGCACAGTGGTTAAGAATCTGCCAGCCAATGCAAGGGACATGGGTTCAAGCCCTGGTCCGGGAATATCCCACATGCCGCAGAGCAACTAAGCCCGTGCACCACAACTACTGAGCCTGCACTCTAGAGCCCGCGAGACACAACTACTGAGCCCACGTGCTACAACTACAGAAGCCCACGCACCTAGAGCCCATGCTCCACAGCAAGAGAAGCCACCTCAATGAGAAGCCCGTGCACCGCAACAAAAACCCAACACAGCCAAAAATTAATTAATTAACTAATTAAAAAAAAATTCACTAGAACTTTTCTTAACTGTCCTAGAACTGGAGCTAAGGCCCAATACACCACATTGTCCATATGCCGTTATTTAGGGATGGTCTCCTCTCTTCAGGGCTTACAAGAATCGCCAAGAAGTATCTTCAGACTGGCTCCACCCCCGACTGCCTCCCTTCACATCACCCTAGTCCATATAAAGGGAGGATTTTAAGAGTGAGGAGGTGGCAGTAGGGAGAGGGAAGTATTTGACACTGTTCCCCCCATTCGTCCTAACAGGGGCCTCAAGAGACTCACTGGCCGAGAAAAGGGCTCCTGAAGGAAGCGGAGACCAAGCTTTCATTTCCTAGTTAGATGACTGCTTAGCTAGGGGACTTGTGATTTGACCCCAGTGCTTGTGACCATGAGAAAGAGAATTATGGAAATGCCACATGGCAGGGAGGGAGAGGAAGGCATGAGACTGCCAGGAGAGAGGAAGCCAGGACCACCCCCTTGAGACCCTGGAGGAGAAAGGTACAGAGGGTAGAACTTGCACTGCTAAAGAGCTCTAGCTCTGGTAGCAGAGCCTGGGGACTGTCACAGCATGAAGGATAATGAGGTGCAGACATGGGGGAAATGCAATGGAATGCCACGAGCCAGGGGTCTGCTGTAAGATGCAGCTGTGTCTTGAAAGGATTTGCTAATTCTTAGGGAACGGCTTGGGAGTGAGCCCGTGGTCAGTAGAGGATGAAACTTGCCCAGGATGGCAGGAAGATGTTTGGCCTTTTCCTTCCCTTGCCCCCAGCACCTTGGAGAAGTGAGTTCTTGGATGAAGAGATGTCCAAGCCTTTACACACTCACACACTTATACAAACTTACACAAGTTTACACAGTCGTGCACACGTCCACCCTTACCTATACTCCAAGTCACTAGCCAGAGCTCTAGGCTATGCTGGAGAGAGGGGAGGGCATAAGATCTGAATCACACGCGAGCCTGACTTTTTAAACGAAGAGCCCTGAGTCTTGAATAAAACAATAGGAACTATTCTAGTAACCAAACGTGGCTCATAAGTTATGGAATCAGGCCGAGAAGTCCTATGGGAGACACTACTGAACAGGAAAAGGAGGTTCCAAATACAGAGTTGAGAGCATCCAATGAGCCAGGTTTAGAGTGAACTGAATAATTGAACTGCTCCAGGTTTAGAGTGAACTGAATAATTGAACTGATATCACTGATTCCAGGGGCACCACAGCTGTGTGGGAACAGTGACGCCCATCCTTTGGTGACATTAGGAGCCAACAGTTCAATCATCCAACAGATGTTTATGAAGCACCTACTACTGTAGTACTCGATTCGCTGTAGATGCAGAAAAGATTAGGACCTGGTTCCTGTCTTCAAGGAGCCCAAACGAGACGGTTAAAGCTCTTGGCAGGGACTTAAGTGACTCCCCGGACCTCACCTGAAGTGAATGGTCCAGCGTGAACCCTCACTCTCCAACTGTCTAATCACTTGAATCTTTCTAGAATTCTAAGATCACTTCCTGCTCTAAATTATTTAATGCCACACAGATTTCAGTAACGACAGTTAAAGAGTCTTTCCAGCTATATTCTGTGCGTTGTGACTTACAGCTTCTTTGCAGCCCCGCAAGGTTTTTAAGAACGAACTGGCTCCCTTTCTTTTCCTCCGTCTTTGTTTCTCTTCCTGCTATCTGTCCGGTAGAGACAAACAGGGCAGGCATCAGGATGGGAGAAAATAAGAGAAGAATGTATCTAGACATACATTTTAAGTTCCACTTAAAAAAAAAAAAAAACTGGATTGAGATCTCCACATTACCTGCTGGCGGTTTGAAATTATTCATGTAAACATGCTAATGATTTTCTAGTGGAATTGGCTCAAGGGAACCTGAGAGAATCCAAGAAAAGGCCTATTTTCAGTCAGCCAATGACTTTTCATGCTATCAAATTTCAACCATTTTGGGACTTCCCTGGTGGCACAGGGGTTACGAATCTGCCTGCCAATGCAGGGGACATGGGTTTGATCCCTGGTCTGGGAAGATCCCACGTGCCGCGGAGCAACTAAGCCCGTGTGTCACAACTACTGAAGCCCGCGTGCCTAGAGCCCGTGCTCCTCAACAAGAGAAGCCACCACATTGAGAAGCCCGCACACTGCAACGAAGAGTAGCCCATGCTCGCCGCAACTAGAGAAAGCCTGCGTGCAGCAACGAAGACCCAATGCAGCCTAAAATAAATAAAATTAAAGAAAAAACATTTCAACATTTTAACCTTGCACAGTCAAAAGGCATCCATAACCCACCTACGAAATCCCTCAAGGCAATTCCATGATCCTCACTAGAATCTTAATAAATTAGCAACTCTATTCTGAGATTCAGCTCCTCTGTGACTAGTGATTTTTAATGATATGTCCCACAGTCAGTGCATGTCAATATAGGCATAACAGTTTTGCCTTGAGGAGAATGCATAGTAAAACTATAAAAGTACTCAGTGCTTTTCTAGCTATAAAACCCCCAAACCCAGAGTCTGCTCACTGAAGCAACCAAGTTGGTTGACAAGAATCTCAAATGCTAATAAGAAAGGATATGGAAGTACATGCTGGTTTAAATGGCAATATGTCACCTGAAGAAGGAAGAGAATTAACATCTATACTGCTTCTACGTATTAACTTAAATAAAAGAGATGCCTGGCATCAAGTAAAAGTTTATTGATGATAGAGGTTACCAATTTGTTTTTGTCTTGTTATGATTTTTTCTAAGCCAAATAATGGAAAACAGAGGGAAATGTTATCCACTGTTTTAAACCAAAGCCCTTTGGGACGAGCCGTAAATGTGACATTTTCAGTAGGTCACATTATCCGAAGGTTACATGTGAGACTGAAGTTTTCAAAGGAAGAGAACAGACAACTAAAATAGTTTATTTTAATTCTCTATGGAGACTGTTTAATAACCACTGGGGGTGGGTCAAAGGAGGTAGCCTTATCTGCTGCAACAGGATTCAGGTCAGCACACGGGAGGGGTGCACTGCAGTGAGTGACAGTTCACTTGACCTGAGTTCAAAACCAACCTTAACTCCCCGCTTATGCAGCTTGAGAAAGTCCAAGCCTCAGTGCTCCTGTCTGTAAAATGGACAGTCCGGCCGTTGAGAGGATTAAGTGAGGTAATAAGAACAAAAATTTAGAAAAATGATGCTTCATGCACAGTCAGGTGCTCAATAAATGTTAACTGTTACTATTATTATAAAGGTTATTGAGCAAATGATCCCCAAAGGCTACCTGCTCCCCTGCTCCTTTCTCCACTGATGAAACATGGTTGCAGCCATCCATTTTTCTAAATCAAATGGAAATCAGAGAATTCTAATCTTCTAAAAACAAAGTTGTTTGCACTATAAACCCCTTCATGATGAATAATAAGTCCTCAAGAAGCAGGTTGTCATCCAAAGGAGGCTCGCAGATCTCCCGGAGGCTACGCTGGAAGCCACTCTGTGACACAGACACTCTGTGGCGCACAGTGGTGGTGGGGGGGGCACAGCCAAGCCTGCCCCCCACAGGTCGTGGATGTAAGTGGAAAATGCCCAGACCCTGCAAGCCGAGGCCCCAGAACCCAGACACCAGGCCTGGGAGACGAGCTTGCTGACTGGCAGAATTACAGCCTTAGGAGGCAGCATAAATTGTTTCTGCGCATAAAAGACAACGGGTTATTCTGAGTGACCTGGGGTTGTCTTCCTCCACATGGCTGCCAAGGCCACCAAACTGAAGTAGTGCTCTGTGAGAAAGACAAGGGTGGCAGAGAGAAGCCATTTCCTCCCACTTATACCCTGACCAAGAGTAAAGCCTTTAGACTGCTTTTTATTTTTTTATTTTTTTTTGCGGTACGCGGGCTTCTCACCGTTGCGGCCTCTCCCGCTGCGGAGCACAGGCTCCGGACGCGCAGGTAGACTGCTCTTTAATACCTTTGGTTAAAGGTCATAATAAAAGCAACCTTGAACTACATCCAAGCTGTCCTTTTTAGCCATCCTCACACCTGGTCATGCCTGGCCCACATATGTGCCACCCCACCTCCTCCCTCTCCAGTGGCAGACATTGCTAATGGATCATAGCATGCTTTCCAGCCATGCACCCCCATCATTCTTCTCAACACTGTACTTCAGGCAGCTACTGCCATCCAACCAGAGCTAGCAAGTAAGTTGGACCCAACTCGCCAACTCTGACCAAGACCGCATTTTATTCAGAAGACAGGAATTCTAAATAACTCCAAGTTAAAGAAATTAGAAAACCAAAATCAGCTTGTGCTGCCAGTATTTTTCAAACCAGAGAGGGCATACAATAAAGAATATTGCTGTGAATAGGCAATCTTACTTTAGATTTTTATTGCTTTCATGGCTTTCCAATCTCACACCTATTTTAAAGTTTCCTCTCCATTTCCAAGGTATTTCTGACTCATTCCGTTCTCATCTCTTCTTAAATGCGGTAGCCATTCAGTGGCTAGATCTGGCCTCTCCATCTGAGAAGCACTTCTCCATTTTAGACCTTTCAGCACTTAATACCCTCTCAGTGTCACTATCAATAGAGCTATGAGTGAGCTCAACCTTTCACTGGAAGTGGTGATTTAATGTGTGAATTATATGGTTATTAGGATGGGTGTCAGGGAAACAGTGTAATATATGTAATGTGGAGGCTGATGGGGCTGGAGGAGCTGAAACGGTCTGGATGATTTCTGGCGCTTCTTCTAATGCTATGTCAATTATTCTTATGACCAATCATTCAAAGCTGTCTATTACCTTCTAATAATAATAATATTTTTCACTTAACATTGCACCTTTCACCAGAGGATTTCAAAGAGCTTTGCAAACATTCATTAGCACTTGATGAAGTGGGCAGGTAATATATAAATACCAAGTCACATGTCCCTGAAGAGCAGTCATTAATAGTTCCCTTGACACCACATTCAGGTTAGGGCAGAAACAAAGAGAGAAAATGAATGAAAATCATTTATATATGAAAAGCCGGGTGTCATCATTATCAGCACTTTCTGGGCGTCCATAGAATCGTAGCAGAGATGAGCCTCATTTTCTTGTCTCTCAGCATGGCAGGAAAGGTGGTCTGTTTCCCTGCTCTTGCCATCTCTCCTCACACACATAAACACCTCTTCCTGAGACACAGTACAGACCAACGTACAGACTATCCAGATACTGGATTCTTTCAGCCTCAGAACTCTTAGAATCCCTGCTAAGAGGCGACATCCTGATGGGAAAATTCTGACTGTGCTAAAGATGATCCTGGGCTTCCCTGGTGGTGCAGTGGTTAAGAATCCACCTGCCAATGCAGGGTACACGGTCCGTGAAGATCCCACATGCCGTGGAGCAACTAAGCCCCTGCACCACAACTACTAAGCCTGTGCTCTAGACCCATGAGCCACAACTACTGAGCCCACGAGCCACAACTACTGATCCCGCGTGCCACAACTCCTGAAGCCTGTGCACCTACAGCCCGTGCTCCTCAACAAGAGAAGGCACTGCAATGAGAAGCCCGCACACCACAACGAAGAGTAGCCCCCTCTCCACAACTAGAGAAAGCCCGTGCACAGCAACAAAGACCCAATGCAGCCAAAAATAAATAATTAATAAATAAATAAATTTATTAAAAAAAAAAAAAAGATGGTCCTTACACAAGAGTCCTAAGTACCTTCTGTTTTATCCTCAGGACAAAATGGAATGACTGAAATGCACACCAGCAGCGAGAAGGAGAAGTTGCCAGACCTTGGGTGAGGAGAGTTAGAACAAAGGGTTTGGGTGCAAGCAATGATCACCTGAGAAGTAAGCACAGGAGGTGGCCCTAAGAGCTGAGGTTACAGGTAGCCCAGCTGAGTAGTGGATAGCAAAAGGCAGAGGAGAGAATTCACACCTGAAACCCCATCATCTGTGCAATCTGTATGAATTAGAAGATATAATTAGACACAGAACCGATGGTGTATTTTATTCTTCTTGACTTCTGTGTGTGTGTATGTTAGTCAGGATAGGCTAGGTTTGGCTGTGGTAACAAGCATCACCCCAAATCTCCAGGCATTAACAAAACAAAAGTTTACTTCTGGTTCACACTAAATCCACTGCAGACCCAGGTGTCTCTTCAGCACATTTGTCCTCCACGTAGTGGCTCACCCTTTCAGACTTCAATCTTGGGCACCTCCATCTCCACATGATGCTTCCTGGTTCACCATGCTAGGAGAAGGAAGATGGAAAATAACACATGAGGGTTTAATGCTTTTCCCAGAAGGGACAAACGTCATTTTTATTCCTAGCCTATTGGCTAGAACTAGTCACACCGTTCCACCCAGCTTATGGAGGGGCAGGGAAACATAGTCTTCCCTATGTCCAAGGAGGGGAGGAAACTGGAAATATCGGTAGGCATTAGTGAAGTCTACTAGTAAGTATAGTGCTGTTTTAGTTTGTTACCAGGGCAGTGGAATCTTCTCTAAACCTCAAAGACCTCAAAATGTGATTGAGCATGGGACAAGAGTGTTATTATACACGGGCTAGCTTGTCTGGCCCCATGTCCTGTCAGTCTGAAGGTTAAACATCTTCAGCATGATATGGTCCAGATAGAGCTAGGGGTGGCTTCGTGTTTCTTCCTGAACAAACTTTTCTGTCAACAATTATTCCTCTCATGCTCTCTTTCCTATTTTTACCCAGTAATAAAGAAAGATCTTGGGTTAGCCTAGTCCTCTCCTGCCCCAACCCCAAATTTCCTTTACACAGAGGGTATTCTCTGTGTAAAAACAGCATGCAGTAAGGAGAACCCTTTGAGCCAATATTCCCATGTTTTCTAAGAAAGTACTCTGTCCTTGAAATTCCAGAAATGATGATCAAGGCTTCCCTGGTGGCACAGCGGTTAAGAATCTGCCTGCCAATGCAGGGGACACGGGTTCAAGCCCTGGTCCGGGAAGATCCCACATGCCACAGAGTAACTAAGCCCGCGAGCCACAACTACTGAGCCCATGTGCCACAGCTACTGAAGCCCGCACACCTAGAGCCCGTGCTCCACAAGAGAAGCCACCGCAGCGAGAAGCCCACACACCGCAACAAAGAGTAGCCCCCGCTCGCTGCAACTAGAGAAAGTCTGCGTTCAGCAACGAAGACCCAACGCAGCCAAAAAATAAACAAATAAAAATAAATTTATTTTAAAAAAAGAAATGATGATCATTACACTGACTTGTGCAATATTCACTCTTGATTACCCACCCCTGCATTATCCATATTGCTTTCTAATCATTGTTGACATTATTAGGTTAGGAAGATATTTTTCACACGAACTCACTCTCTCTTATTTCCTAAGGAAGATTTTTTTCTTAAACCAAGACAGATTTTGTGTTCACCATATGAGAGCGTGAAACACAAATGAACCAACTCCTTTCCTCCCACCCCTTTTGGGCTCAGTGGCCCCATCAATCCTTCCTTCTCACCGGTAGCTCATTCAGAACAGAGTCTTCTGTGTCAGAGAAACGCCAAGACAAATGGGAAGAAAAGGAGAACTCCTCCATGTCACAAGTGAGTTCCCAGCAACCTTCCATTCTAATTCTCTCTAGCAGTAGGAAGAACGGACTTGGGAGGTACAAGACTAAAGGCAGGGGACTGTTTCCACAACTGCCCAGCTATGTGACTTTGGAGATTTACTTATTCTCTTGGTTAATTTGTTTATCTCTCTATAGAAAAGAAACAATCATACTGCTGACATCATAAGATTGTCATTAGGAATAAATAAGATCATATATGTGAAATGTCACAAAGAAGACATTAAAATGTATCTCCCCTTCTTAAAAAGGCTGTTCCACAACAGAGGGGATAGAGCCGATATTATATAACAACTCTAACCCTTAAAAATTATGAGTCACTCTATTGTACACCTGTAACTTACATAATATTGTACATCAAGTATACTCCAATAAAAAAATAGGCTGTTAACATCTACCACTGCCTCTCCTTTTCCCAATCTCCCCCTCTCTCTCTCCCTCTCTCTCTCTCCCTTTCTCCGTCTCCCTCTCTCTCTCTTTCTCCCTCTCCCTCTGTCTTTCTCCCTCTACTTCTCTCTTTCTCCCTCTCCCTCTCTCTCTCCCTCTCTCTCTTTCTCCCTCTCCCTCTGTCTTTCTCCCTCTACTTCTCTCTTTCTCCCTCTCCCTCTCTCTCTTTCTCCCTCTCTCCCTCTCCCTCTCTCCCCCTCTCTCCCCCCTCTCTCTCCCTCTTTCTCCCTCTCCCTCTCTCCCCCTCTCTCCCCTCTCTCTCTCCCTCTCTCCCCCTCTCTCTCCCCGTCTCTCTCTCCCTTTCTCCCTCTCTCCCTCTCTCCCTCTCTTTCTCCCTCTCCCTCTCTCTCTCTCTCCCCCTGCCTCTCTCTTTCTCCCTCTCTCCCTCTCTCTCTTTCTCCCTCTCCCTCTCTCCCTCTCTCTCTCTCCCTCTCTCTCTTCCTCCCTCTCCCTCTGTCTCTCTCTCTCTTCCTCCCACCCCCCAACCTCTCCTGATACAAAACCTGAGAGGCCCACAGGGAACCATTCTTTCCCCAAGGACTAATCCCATTAGGCTTCTGCCCATGACAAAGCTTGGCCACGTAAAATCCCATTAGATCTTAAACAAAGGAATAAGTCTTTCGCTAATGATATTAAGAGGCATCAAGAGAGGAGAATTCCTAATAACAAATCCACTTATGTCATTTATTCTTCCTTAATACAAGCGCATACACCGTGATCCGTGGCATCTCTTCTTAAGAAAAAGAGTTTTCATGTTGATACTCTCTCTTCTGACTTGAAGCAAGAAGGGTTGCACAAAAGGCAGCTAAGGGGTTTCAGGTGCCACCTCCAGAGGATTATATGATGAGTTAAGTCCTTCCCGGGACCCGCACCCTCAGGTTTGCACATTCCTGTTAAAGTACCCACCTTCCTGGAGACCCCAGCCTCTCCTCTCAGAGACTGGCCTCAGTCCCCAATCAATCCCCTCCCACACCCGATCGAGGTGTATCTCTCCAAGTCGAGGAGGTAAGTGCACGGCAGCACCTCGACCGGGGCTTCAGCAGCAGGGTTGGAAGAGGCAGGCTCCCAGCTGCCCAGCACTGCCCAGCACGCAGAGGGCACAGACCTACCAAAGGGAGTCCAGTCATGACCTCCTGCCCCATCAGTGTGAACTGAGGCACATCTCATCATTCTCTCCTCTGTTACTGACTCCTCAGAACGCTCATGGGCCACACTGTCCAGGAGCCGGGGCCATTCCCGGGAGTGGGGCTAGCCTTGGCCTCCCCTTCTCACTTGCACTCGGCCTCTCAGACCTGCACGTGCTCAGCAAGATGGGCAGCTCCTTCCTCTCCCAACTAGTCGGCGGACACCTTGAGCCTAGCCAGGTCTCAACCTTTCCAATATGAGCTGAGTATGAATAGCTCAGGGCTGGGATAGTATCAAAGACTCTGCTTTGGAGAGGGAGGTATCCTCCAGCTTTACTAGTAAAAAAGCTCATCAGCATTTTACTCCTTGTGTTAAGGACCTGTAGGAGGGGGAGGGGGATTAATTAGCACCCTCAGACTTCCAGCACAATGAAATTCTCCTGATAACAAGGCATCTTGGCCAAGTCCCTAAGATATTTAAGCATTCAAACGCGTCAGCATTATTTCTAGTGATAAAGACCAGAAGGATGAATCTACAACCATTTTTCCAAGAAACGGTGGCAAGTCTTATGGCTCTAATGTTTCACGTATTAAGATTTTCAAGGAGATTTTTCCAACTAAGAAATACTCCGGAGTCTTCATTTGAACGAATAAGAAGTAAAACTATTAAAAATATTTTTTAATGCCAATGAAAATTTTCAAACTGACACTGCATAGCCCCTGTGATGAGGCACTGACAAGGACACAGCCTCCCTTCAGGGGTATTCCTGACAAAAATGAAACAGATCATATAGAAACAATCAGACGGGGACTTCCCTGGTGCTCCAGTGGTTAAGGCTCTGCGCTCCCTATGCAAGGGGCCCGGCTTTGATCCCTGGTCAGGGAACTAGATCCCACATGCATGCCACAACTAAGAGTTTGCATGCCACAACTAAGGAGCCGGTGAGCCACAACGAAGGAGCCCATGAGCCACAACTAAGGAGTCCGCCTGCCGCAACTAAGACCCAGCGCAACCAAATAAATAAATAAATATTTTTTAAAAAAAAGAAACAATCAGACAAACCCACATTGGGGGACATTTTACAAAATGAGGAGCCAGTACACTTAAAAAAATGTCCATGTCAGGAAATAAAAAAGAAAGTCCAAGGAAAGTTGCACATTAACAGAGGCTAAAAAAACATGATGCCTAAATGAAATGTGTGACCCTGGAGCAGAAAAACAGTTGCTAGAAAGGACACTTTTAGGACATGTAGAAAAATGTGAATATGGACAGTGTAATAGATAATAGCTGTGGATCAATGTGAAATCCCCTAGATGATGGGTTCATAATACTGACGCACTTAATGTTCTTAGGAAACATTCACTGCCACAATCATGACCTCTGCAAATTACTCTCAAAGGGTTCAGCAAGAAACAAATATATAAAATAAATTACATATCATATATCATATAGATATGCACAGACAGAGCAAATGTGGGACAATAATAACAACAGGTTGACCCAGGTGAAGACATGTGGCAGTTCACTGCATCACTCCTGAACTTTGCAGTAGATGAAACTTTGCAAATTAAAAGGTGAAATTTTTTTACAAAGATATTCCCAACAAGATATAATAATTCGTATGTATTCTTCAAACTTTGAGAGGGGATGAAGTAAATCTTGAGGATTCCATAAGAGACAGAAGATAATTTTGTAACAAATTCCCCGTGTCTCAGTGTACGGAAGCTATAATTCAGATCACCTCACAAGGGGATCTAACCACCGGAGCCACTGTTCTCCGATCTGCAAGTCAAAAACAGAGCTATCCGACTGCAGGGTAGAAAGGGGTGCCCCATAAATATTGAGGCTTGCTCTGAATGGTTCCATTTGGGGTCCATTTGTCAGCCCTCCTCACCTTTCGTCCCTCCATGGGCTTGATCCACTCCATCTCCATCCCTATTTCAGTCTTTCACTATATCAAAAACACAGCTGCACCTTCATAAGGGCTTTGAAAAAAATCACAAAATTATGTTATGCAACACTCAGATTCAGCTATATCACAGATTGTGGGGTTTTTTGTTTGTTTTTTCCTTTTCGTTTCCTTTGCGGTACTCGGGCCTCTCACTGTTGTGGCCTCTCTCCCGTTGCGAAGCACAGGCTCCGGACGCGCAGGCTCAGCGGCCATGGCTCACGGGCCCAGCCACTCCGCGGCATGTGGGATATTCCTGGACCGGGGCACGAACCCGTGTCCCCTGCATCTGCAGGCGGACTCTCAACCACCGCGCCACCAGGGAAGCCCCCAGATTGTGTTTTTAAAATATATTCACACTGCCCTCAGGCCTTTGCCACGGAAATAGACATGCATAAATCCACTGCATGACAGGCCGTTTTGTTATACCAGTTTTTAAAAATTTCCTTAAAAAGGGTCCAAGGCAGACATGCCTTATGTCAAACAGTGTTAAGGTGAGGTTTCAGTGTATAATTATGACCATTTCATATAATTCATTTCTGTCATAAATACCAGGTAATTCGCAAATTCTAGTTTGGTTACACAGCCACAATACCTTCATCTCCTCTCCAGGAGCACATCTGCAAGGCAGTGCCGTATTTACAGACCCTCACTATGTGTCAGGCACTGTGCTCTACAAACATTACCTTATTGGATAATCTCGTTATTAGGAATATGGTATTATCTCTATTTCACAGGCAAGAAAATTGAGGCTCACGTGGTCATTTGCCCAAGAACACACAGCTTGTTAATAGCAGAGCCAGCACCAGATCTACCTGACTGCAAGGTCCAGATCTTAGCACTACTACAATTCCATCCCCCATGGTCTGCAAAGCACCATCTTGGCTTACCTCAGACCAACATGAGCCCATGCAGAGACTCCAGAATATTGAGAAAACTCAAGGAGACACCAGATAGGAAAACAAGGACATCTCCTACCACAGGAAGAGTGAAAGACTTCTGTTAAGTCTCGCTTTTTTTTGCCTGAATCTAAACTTCACGCTCATAGGGGGAAAAAAAGCCAATATATTGTTTGCCATTTGTTCTCTTCCTGAGATTTTCCTGGACGATTTAGGATGGCCTTTTGAAGCTGAATCAAGTTCTTCTGCCACCCATCCACAATTTCAAAATGCCTAATTTGTACACGCTGCACCAAAAGCTCAGGATATAACTCATAGCATTGTACATTTCATATACAATACTGAATATGGAAATCTGAAATACACTCTGCATAAGTAACGGCAGTCAAAAGCCAATGATAATTTAAAGATAGTTTAAAGATTTAGTATTTATCACTGTAACACAACTTTTATGTTTGATGTTGTACGAAGTTATGAGCTCACTTCTGAATCAATGCTGTTTTATTGCTTGCTGTTATATTTATGGAATATGACTGTGAGCGAAGCAGAGCAGGCCAAGTCTGTTCCCAACATAACCTATAAATAATGTAAGTAAATAAACTAAGCAAATCTTCATGAAGCAATGCATTATTTACTATTCCTTCTTGCTGAAATAACGAGTTTAAATTTTGGTTACATATGAATGTAAGACCTTAGCCATTTCTAGGTCTCCCTAGGGAGTCAAATCCTGAAGTTAACTCAGAATTCACCTTGCACGCCTTCCCAACTCAGTAACTAAAAGCCATACTCTTCTCCAAAGTCAGAAGCAACCTCTCCAATAATCTACAATTTATCCCAAGAAATCCTACATCAGCATCATAGTGTAACTAACCCAAGTGAGTGTTCTACAGTCTTTGGCCAGTTGGATATTGCAAGACAAAATCACTGACTACCTCACTGATCGAGGCTATTTAAATTTTTATATATTATACTCAAAGTGAGAACTTTCTTCATGTTTTAGAGTGTTTTTGGTGATTCATCTATTCATTCCAAAATATTAGTTACGTCCTACCTGTTCACATTAGAATATCACAGTGAATAAGAAAGGTAAGTATCTCTTTACAGAGATCACAGTCATGGGGAAGTAGAGAATTAGACAGCAAACAAGTAAACAAATGAACAAGATAATTTTGGTAGTAACAAAGAAAACAGAAGAGAGTAATATAATAGAAAATGATGGTGTCACTTTAGAAAGGGAGGTTAGAGAATGTTTCAATAAGAAAGTAACATTTGAACTAAAGCACCCTCAAGACAGAGTAGCACCCTTTATCAGTTTCTCCTTCTTCTTCTCACCCCCTCCTCCTTCTCCTTTTTGTCTGTTTAGTGCCAGCTAAGGATCATTGATAGATGAGGAAGGGACAGTACAAGCCCCAGTGAAGAAACATTCCAAGGTAAGCTGGGGTGGAGTCCTCTTGGAGAAAAGAGGTGAGCATAAGTTAGGCAAGTCAAGTGCTAAGTGGATGGCCATCCCTCACAGACAGGAGCCACTCAAAATGATGCCTGGGACACAATTCAGTGGTGAGAGATGGATTCGTGCAGAATGAGTACCAGGAGATCTCAACAGAAGTAGGGGTTAAATAAGATCTGCAAACAAACCAAAGGCGAGTGTGGCCATGGCAGCTTGGGTGGACTCAGGAGGAAAGGGCTTGGGTAGGCGCTGAAGCGACGCTATGAGCTGAAGGCAAGATGTCCTGACCTAGCAGCCAACCAGATTTCATCACCGCCTTCATTCACTCCTATGTGGTTCCTGCCTGGGACCACCCACAGCAGAAGCGGTCCACTCACGGCCCTGGGATACTGGAGGTCTTACTTTTTTTTTTTTTTTTTTTTTTTGCAGTTCGCGGGCCTCTCACTGCTGTGGCCTCTCCCGTTGCGGAGCACAGGCTCCGGACGCACAGGCTCAGCGGCCATGGCTCAGGGGCCCAGCCGCTCCGCGGCATGTGGAATCTTACCAGACCGGGGCACGAACCCGTGTCCCCTGCATCGGCAGGCGGACTTTCAACCACTGCGCCACCAGGGAAGCCCTGGAGGTCTTACTTTTATGAGAGGGTTATCCTCACCTCCTGACCTTGCTTGAAAGATTCTACAGCTTTACCATTCATGATTATTGCCCCTGATAGACTAATTATCTGAAAGAAAAAGCAGAAAAGATCTTCAGAGGGTTCCCAGTCAATGCCGTGCCTCTACAGAGAATAAATGAACAAACTACCCAGAGCAAAGATTAAGAGCTTCGTTAGGTGACCAGGCCCTAGGCAATTTGTGAACAGGATGAAAGCTGCCTTTCTGCCTACAATTCCAGCACCCCTCACTGTGTGAAGCTAATGGGTCTTATTTTCCTCATGCCTAACATTTATTTCAAGCTGTCTGCACCTGTTCTCTCTATTATTAGGCTGCCCCCTCAGTAAAATATAAGGTGGAAAAGATTGTAATAAATGAACTCATTCTTAGTCAACGACTCAAAACAGTTTATAAGTCATCCCTCGGTATCCGCAGGGGATTGGTTCCAGGACTCCTACGGATACCAAAAGCCAAGGATGCTCAAGTCCTGGTACATAAAATGGTGTAGAATTTGCATAGAACCTGTGCACATCCCGAACACTTTATTTTTTTAATTAATTAATTAATTTTATGTTTTGGCTGTGTTGGGTCTTCGTTGCTGCTCGCAGGCTTTCTCTAGTTGCGGTGAGCAGAGGCTACTCTTCCTTGCGGTGCGCGGTTTTCTCATTGAAGTGGCTTCTCTTGTTGTGGAGCACAGGCTCTAGGTGAGCGGGCTTCAGTAGTTGTGGCATGCGGGCTCAGTAGCCGTAGCTCACGGGCTCTAGAGTGCAGGCTCAGTAGTTGTGGCGCACAGGCTTAGCTGCTCCGCGGCATGTGGGATCTTCCCGGACCAGGGATGGAACCCGTGTCCCCTGCATTGGCAGGTGGATTCTTAACCACTGCGCCACCAGGGAAGTCCCCCCGAACCCCGAATACTTTAAATCATCTCTAGATTACTTATAATACCTACTGCAATGTAAATGCTATGTAAATAGCTGATTATATAAATACTATGTAAATAGTTGCTGGTATGGGGCAAATTCAAGTTTTGCTTTTTGGAACTTCCTGGAATTTTTTTCCCAAATGTATTTACTCCGACGTTGGTTGACTCCTCGGATGCAGAGGATACAGAAGGCCGACCATAATACTAGTCAATCGTAGCCCTTATTAAAGATTTACCCATAGGATGGGGGCGTCATGGGGAAAGAACAGTTGCCATCTACCAAGGACGCTAAGTAGGCCAACTAAAGGAAGGGCAGGTAAGAAAGGCACATGAGATTGATTTTTCTTTTTACTCTTTACTGACATACATATAAGAAAAATATACTCATCAGAAGTATACAGGTCGATGAAATTTTCAGAAACTGAACACACTCCTATCGAGAAACTGGGACCAGCACGCCCCTCACACCCCTTCCTGTCATTCCTGCCCCCAGGGACAGTCACATTCCTGACTTCCAACACCACTGATGAGTTTTGCCTGTTTTTGAATTTTATTTAAATGGAATCATAGCGTGTACTCGTTTGTGTCTGGCTTCTTGTGGCTGACATTATGTTTGTGCGATTTGTTCATAATATTGCATGTAGCTGGGGCGAGGGCAGGGGGCTCCTGGAACCAATCCCCCATGGATACGGAGGGATGACTGTACTTACAGTTATTCATTCCCAATGCTGCGTAATACAAGAAGTCATCTTGTAAATGCCAATATTTGACCCTCAGGACTGAATTCCAAGCCTGCTTAAAGAGGAGAAATAGAAACTCATCCCCAGAATAAAATTAATTCCCTTGGCCAAGGGAGTTTTTCTATTTTGTTCATTGAGCACTGAGCTCATAAGGCATTCTCTCAGACTTTCTTATTTAATTTGAAATTTACATCTGAGCTACTCTTAACATCAGGATACAGGCAGATGAGTTTGAGTCAGAACCCCTTCCCACCGCTAAAGGAACGAAGCCAAGCTGTTCTCTTGATCCAATTTTATTTCTTTCCTCACAAGTAACTATGCTGGAAGGTACACCAAGAACAGCTGCCAGTGGCCCATCCTCTGGGACACTCATCTAGCCCAGCCAGTCAGTCAATTGTTGGCATCTGTCCACAGGTTGCAAACATCAGGAAGTGCTTGTAATCATTATCGACGCAATTCTAAGCCTTGCAAACACACAAACACACACACACACACACACACACACACACACACACACACACACACACAAGCCTGGGCTGCCGTGCTCTCTAATTCCCGGGCATGTGTTTCATCCATTCCACCAGCTTGCCTCTCCTAGCTAACTTGGCCCACGTCAGAAACCTAGGGAATTGTGGTGTTGGACCAAGAGCCTCCCACTTCTCACCAGGTTGCAAACCGTCTCTAACCTTCCCTGGGTCGGCAGTAAAACGAACAAGACAGGCAGAAGTGGGCATCGATTTGACTGTAGCTGTCATGCCAGGTCTGGAAGGAAATGGTCAGGGCCAGCCTGTGAAAATTTCTGTTTACTCAGTGTCTCAAAAACCAAAGAGTTCAAAAAAGCTGACCCTTCTCAGAGCTGTGTGATACTTATGGTTCAAAGGTCTTCTCAAATTGGTGGGAGATAAAAACATTTCCATTTGGAATAGGTTTGGTGCCCTTTGTGCAGACTGAGAGGCAGCGTGGAGCTGTGGAAAGAACACCATATTCTAAGTCAGGCGTGAGGGGGGCCAGCATTACGGCCTGGGACACCAGCGTCCTTTCAGAACTCCGCAGGCCCTAGGATTCATCCCTTTGGAGACTGACCCCACAACATTTTCCAACCAAAGGGCTTTTAAACCTTTTATAAATTGTTCTTATTGTCCAGTGTACTTTTTTTTAACATTAGTAATTTGAGTCTGAAGGGAAGTAATCGGGATTTGAGGATCTGAGATTTTAGGACTCTTTGGGAAGTCTTACTTCATAGAGTGTGTTTGGAAAAATATAACCTAATTAGAGGAGAATTGGCCCACTCTCAATAGGTTGATTTTCTATTCTTGGGGGAAAAAAATTAGGCAGAGGCAAGAAATAATGCCAGTCAGACAGGGCACTTTGCATCCACTATCTCATTTGGTCATTTAAATACTTTAAATCAGTTTTTAAATTTTGAAATGAACATGTGCTCATTGTAACAAATGGTACAATCTAACAATGTATAAAGAAAAAATTATGCATCTCTTTACATTCTCCTCCATTCTCACTCTCTTCCTAGAGAAAACCAATATTAACAGCCAGCTATATACTTTTAAACCTTTTTGTATGTATATAATATATAGATACAAAAATTGAATCATACCCTTCACATAATTTTGCAGTTTGCTTTTCTCCTTTAATTACATTGTAGACATCCCTCCAAGCCAACAGTTAGAAGTGGAACTCATTCTTTTAAATGACTGTGTCAAAATCCAATGTATGGATTTTCTTATTCAATAGTTCTGGTGATGGAAAGTGAGGTTGTTTCCAGTTTTTCGTTTGTTTGCCAATAAAAGCACTGCTATAATAAATATTAGTACACATGTCCTTACATACTGGTGCTTTAATTCTATTGGCTAGAATCCCACTCACTCTGCAAGGTCAGAGCTTAGGTACATTACTCATTTTAATAGATATTGACTTATTACTTTCTTTAATCTATCTGGATTTTACCTTTTGTATGAGGAGGTAGGGATTACAAATTCTGCTTTCTGCCACATGTTTAGCCAATTTTGCCAGCATCATTTATTAAATAAACCACCCTTTTCATAGGTTGCAATGCCACTTTTGACATATGGGAAGTTCTCATAAACACCTGGATCTTTTTCTGGAATTTCTACTCTGTTTCACTAATCAATTTATCTGATTTGATGCCAATAACAAGCCATTTTGATTACAACGGCTCTAAAGTTAGTTTGAATATCTAGTGAGGTAAGTATGCCCTACTATTCTTTTGCATTTTGTACTTTAAGATACCTATTCTTCCATTTGAAGTTAAATTATTTTATTCAAAAAAACCCATTAAAGTTCTGAATGAAATTGCAAATATATGTTTACTGAATTTGAAAGAACAGAAAATTGTACAGCGTTAAGTATTCCATATGGATGACTGTACATCCCTCCATTTATTTAAATAGTTGTTTTAGGTTTTTTTAATGGAGGGTCCAAATCTTATAAAATTACCCATATGTATTTTATATTTTGTTGCTCTTATAAATGGGTTTTTTTTCAAAGTCTGTTTCTGGCTGACTGACACTAGTAAAAAGAAAAATTACAGAGTTTGTATATTTATCAAATATCCAAACACCTTATCAAAAGCTCTTATCAAATCTAGTATTTTTTTAGTTTCCTGGGTTTGTTAACCAATCATATCACCCCCAAATACAACAATTTTATCTCTCCTAATATTTGTATCCATTATTTACTTTTCTCATCTTATTACATTAGCTAGTACCTCCAAATCGATGTCAATAATTGTGTTCATAGAGGGGAGCCCTATTTTGTTCCTGATTTGAAACAAAATAACTGCAACATTGGACTGCTTATTATATTTGCTAAAATGATTTGATAGTTTTTTCATGTTTAAGTAAATATCCTTATATTCCCATGTTGCTTATAGTTTTGTCAAGAATAATTATTTACTTTTATAAAATTATATTATAGTATCTAATGATTTAATCCTATGATTTTTTTCCTCTTTTAATTTGTTGATTTAAAGAACTTTCAGGTAGATTTTCTGATACTAAAACACCTTTACATTACAGAAATAAACCCTACTTAGTCATGGTGTGTTATTCATTTTATACAGGGCTAGATTTGGTAAACCAATGTTTTAGTTAGACTTTTTGCATCCATATTTATAAGTGAAATCAATATATAATTATCAGATTACATTAGTTTATAAAATGAATTCAGGAACTGCCCATTTTTTTCCTATGGCCTGAAATTATTTAAATACCATAGGAATTTTCATTTTACTTCATAATTTTACTTTATAAACTAAGAAAGGTATTGTTAGATATTATGATAGAGGGTATTTTTTGTTTGTTTGCTTTTTGGAGGGAGGGTATTATTGTTATACAACTTTTAAACATGGCAAGGAGTAGATGTTCAGAAAAGTATACAGGTTGACTAAAGTCAAGTAACTATTATGGTACGAAGCTGGGAATGGAACACCAGTCTTCTGATTCCAGGCCTGGACCTTGGTCTACCATGTACCACATCATCTCTCAAGGGATGAGCCTGAAATCCTGACCTAAACAAAAGAGAGCAGAAATCCTACAGCAGGACCAACAAAAGAAAGTCACCCTTTGGAGAACACTCAATGGAACAGTCACAAGCCTTACAAACAAGAGCTATGAATTGCTGGGAAGCCACAACCACAGAATGATCTCCTTGGTGTTTGGTCCTTTGAAATGGGATCATCCAGATGGAGCAAATGGACCACGTGAACAGTGATTCAAGATGGCAGATCCATGAGGGGTAACTGTGTAGGGTTGTATATAACTATGTAAAGTAATGATAATTCATGTACACATCTTCTTCAATAATTTACAAAGAGTAAGTTTAAAGAGGTTAATCATTTGTCAAAGATTATACTCTATATCTTAAAGGTGATGGAACACCCCATACTCCTTAAATCACGCTCTTTGTATGTTTCCTTCATAGCATTTATCACTCTTATTGCAATTATTTTATTTATTTGTGCTACTAGTTCTTTCCCTACCCACTGCCTTACCCAATTACAATGGAGGTAAGATAAGAGAAGAGGCCATATTGTATTATTGCTTTATCCACAGGCCTGAACACAGTGAAAAGACATTCAAAATATGTTTGTTATGTGATTGAAAAAATAAATTCCATACACCATTTATACCCGGAGTGATCCCTGCTTGGATCCTACATAGAAAGGACACCAGCTTTCCCTCCAGAAATGGTAGTCCCACTGCACACACAGTTAGGAAGAATACTGTTTGCTGCTGCCTTTCTAAATATAAAATGTGCTATACATCCAAGTCAGAGCTCTCCATATCAATCTTATACAATCACCTTATTTGACAGTGACATTCTTTTAAAGGCAAATCAGTGTGAACTCGCAATATCCCAAATTAGATCAAGCACCCAGGTTCAAATGAGTTGGCCATTAATTACTCTCCACCACTGGCCTAAGTTTGAGACCACCAGATCTCATTTTTCATTGGGCTGACATCCTGAAAGGCACCATTTGTCAGGAGACCTCCCTTGTATTTTTTTCTTTTCCTTCCATTGTTTCACTGAATTAACCAAAGCAATATTAAATAAGTTGCTAAATACAGATATTAGCTCATTTGTAGCTAATATTATAGGTAAATGGTGCATAAATGAAGCATCCTTCACCCTCCCTGGTCTTTCTTTTCTTTTTTTTTGTTTTTGAAGCTTTTGTGATGTTCTCCAGGTAAATCCCATGCATAATGTAAGAGTGGCAATGTTGTTTGCATAATAAGCTATTTTCTACCACAGAAGCAGAAACATTTTATGGCTATAGAGAAAGCTCAAATTATGAATACATTTTCATATAAGTTGATTTATGTGAAAATTACAAATAAATGCAGAGCTGAGCTGCAAGTGAATTGTTTGTTCCCAGTTCAAGGAGTGGTGTTATTTGAAATTAAAAAAGAAAACAACCCACCACATCCTGCTAAGAGAAATATTTTTAATGTTATTCAGACTGAAGCACATATCATATGACCCAAGAAGAAAAGCATCGCCTGGTCCAGAAGTAGGACCTGAGGTTGCAAAAGATAAGATACATTTGTCTGCTGATTTCTGAAGCCATCTTATCATGGATAACATAAATGTAATATATATATATATATATATATATATATATTATTCACGATATAGGTATTTTTACTTGCACTTGGGCTGCAAAGATTCTCAGCAAACTCTGTAACTACTTCTTTCAATAGTCAAAGGAAGTTGAAAGAATAAATGGAAGCCCATCATCACTTCTGCACAAGTAAGAGCTAAACGTGTGTGTTAAAGACATGAAGACGGTTTTGTTTTTGTTTTTGTTTTTTGTGGTACGCGGGCCTCTCACTGCCGTGGCCTCTCCCGTTGCGGAGCACAGGCTCCGGACGCGCAGGCTCAGCGGCCATGGCTCACGGGCCCAGCTGCTCCGCGGCACGTGGGATCTTCCCGGACCAGGGCACGAACCCGCGTCCTCTGCATCGACAGGCGAACTCTCAGCCACTGCGCCACCAGGGAAGCCCATGAAGATGGTTTTGTGTAAGACCCAAAGCTTCTCAGACAACTGCAGGGCTCTCAAAGTGGGATAAACATTTATAATTCCAGGCAGAATCGTGGCAGGTAGAGAACCTATCTTGCTAGAACACCCCTCCCCCATTAAACTAATACACTGTTTGGCATCCAGGTGGTTGATCCATAACAGGGGTGTGAGGCTGGCCGCAAAACCGTGGCTAAGGTTTCAGATGTGGAGGAGGCAGGTTTCAGGGAAAGGACACGGTGACGTGGCACCTTGGACAATAATCAAATAAATAACAAGTAAAATAAACGCAACCTGTTTAGCAATTTGGGCACTTATATGCCTGTACTTTTCCTAGCCCTTTACGCTGGCCTGGATTACCCTCATCATGGGCCATGGTCACAGGAATCACCCCACCCTCAATGTTGCCCCAGACCTCAGCTCACTTGTGCTTTAACTGTTGCTTATAAACCCTCACCTTTCAAGTTCTTGCTTCTGACAATGATCTCTGACCCCCTTCGCATTTTGCAACCCTTCAGACCTCCTAAACCGGCTTACTGGACTTTGGTGTCTTACTCAGCTCTTTGTTCCATGTGTCCCCGAGAATCTCATGATGTTCAAGGCTGCAGAGGAGACTCCTGTTTCCAGCCCCAGCCCATGGAGCACTGAGACCACCAACCACTCCCTCTCCCCCACTCCTCCCAGCACCACAGAAAGGGCAATTTGAGTAATACAGACAGCTAACCTAAACATGGGTCTCAATTCACTGTCCTGTCAAGAGATGTTGCATGTGTAGATCTGACCTTCGGCAAACCCTTTCTGCCATCTCCAAACCGTCAAGATTTTTTCGGTAAGTATATTCCAGTCAAAGCATAAACTGGAATCGTGTAATTTGCCCAGCCTTGTTCAAGCAAAGAGACTAGAGCCCGTACCTTCACTGTCCCCCAGATTCAGGTATTAAACAACCGCCCAAGGATCTCTGCCACATTCATTCTGTCTTTATTTCTTTTTTTTTTTTTTGCGGTACGCGGACCTCTCACCGTTGTGGCCTCTCCCATTGCGGAGCACAGGCTCCAGACGCGCAGGCTCAGTGGCCATGGCTCACGGGCCCAGCCACTCCGCGGCATGTGGGATCTTCCCGGACCGGGGCACGAACCCGTGTCCCCTGCATCGGCAGGCGGACTCTCAACCGCTGCGCCACCAGGGAAGCCCCTGTCTTTATTTCTTATTTGCATTTCTTAGGCTGACTCTGTGCTCTCCCTCCAATATTATGCTGGACGTCTGAGTAAGATGTGAAAATAAGCAGTGTAGGGGAAACACTGTTTTAATTACACTGCCTTGGATTTTCACATTCAGTAGGTTGACATTCAGGGAGGAAATACTTGGTCTATTCCTGCACCACTTGAATTTTAGTCCAGCAACAAACCTTATGCCTGAGGTTTCAAAGCCAGGAGCCTGAAGAAGGCTCTTCCTCTCTATTATTCTCTGACTCTAGCAATATAAGCAGGCCAAGAAGAAGCATATTTCTCTTTAAATTAGATGGAAAACGACTCACTCCCACAAACACCACCACGTAGTTTGTGTCCCTTTTGCTAACTCAGGATGATAAAAGTAAAAAGGTCTTCAAAGGACAAATACTTGGAAGAGTCCACTTGTATGAGGTACCTAGAGTAGCTTGTATTCCTCGAGGCAAAAAGTACAATGGTGGATGCCAGGAGCTGGGAGGAGGAGAAAATGAGGAGTTACTGTTTAATAGGTACAGAGATTCAGTTTTGCAAGATAGGAGTTCTGTGGATGGATTTCATGTGGTAGGACAAGACTGTGAATGTACTTAATGTCACTGATCTGTACGCTTAAAATGGTTAAGATGGTATATTTTATGGTATGTGTATTTTACCACAAAAAATAATAAAAGATACTTATTGAGCCACATTTTTAAAGTAAAAAGAACTTTTAAAAATATCATATTTCAAAATTCTAATAGAACTAACTATTGAATCATTGATTTAACACCTACTCTATGCCTTGTACTCTGCTAGGTCCTGGGGGTACGGTATTTACTGTGAGAGACACATGCTCCGTGCCCATGGAGCTGAGAGCTAGTGGGGAGAGATGAATATTTTTAAAAATTACAATTTGATGAGGACTTTGAAGGAAAACTGAAAAGCTGTGCAGGACCATTTGGCGGACACCATCCCCCTGACCTGGACTGCAGGAACAGAAAAGCCTTTCCTGACTGAGGAAGGAAACTTGAGGAATGAAGGAGAGTTCATAGGAGAAAAACATGTGAGGAATGCTTGATCCCACATTTCTCAGTGTACCATCTCCCCACTAAGGACCCTTGGGCTCTGGATTTCTGTAATACTTGTCACCCAGCATTTTTCTGGAGACCAGATTCACACTGAAAACAAGTATCTTTCTCTTAGTTCAGTGTCAAATACCAAAAGAGAGTGGGACCTAGACACTAGGCCAAGGTCAGTGATAACAGAGACGGCATTTTAATCTCCTCTTTCACCTTTCCTTTCCAAAGCTCTCATCGACATACACTGAATAACAGAATTCTTTAAGGGCCCAGTCAGGTTCTTTACAAGGTTGGAATAAATTCTAAAGAGGCAAAACGTTTGGCTAAAAGTTTATCATTAATAGCTCAATAGTATATTACATATCTTAATATATGTTTCCATACTCTCATGTCTTCCGGTCATCCAGTTGACCTCAGATTTAGAGCAATTTTCCAACATCTTTGATATCTGCATTATCCCAATGGTACAAGTTTGTAAGCAATGTCTCCATACTCTCCCCACTTCAACAAACACACACACACAGCAATGTCCCCATACTCTGCCCGCTTCAAAACACACATACACACACACATACACACACACACACACACATGCTTTCCCATCCCTGCTATAAACCTCACAAAGGCAGGTCTCAGGTCTATTTTATTGCCTAATGAATAGTCTCTGTAGTTCCTAAAACATCATAGGTGCTCAATAAAAATTTTTTAACTGAATCCCCTTCTTGGTCCCAGCTTCTGAAATTCCTTTCACATATTGTATTAGAGCCCTCGTCACATCTAGATATGAAATAGCTCGGGGAGTCACACAGAACCTAGGTTTAAATCCCGGCTCTGCCACTTAGTAAAACTATGAATTTACGCCAACTACATTAACATTCCAAACATTAATGTCCCCATCTATGAAATGGGAACAGCAATATATTTCTCAGAAGAGGAGCATGTGTGGCACATAAAAATGCTATATGAGGAGGGAGCGGTTGTCAGTCCCTCTGACAGGGTGGCCCACTAGGCTGAAATAACTTCCCTGAGGGTGCAACTTCGTCAGCTTCATGTGCTTGATCGTAAGGAAATTAAAAGGGGCAAATAGTGGAATTACTGAGACTTGGGCTTAATCCTGGTTAAGGGGACAACCTAACGTCTTGTACCTCTGAGAAGGGTCTAAAAGTCAAGTCATAGATGTAGTATAACATGAAATAAACCCAGCAGCGCTTCTCAAACCTTAACGTGCATACGAATCACGTGGGGATTTTGTTAAAATGCAGGTTCAGACTCACTGGGGTGGAGACTGAGATTCTACATTTCTCACAAGCTCCCAGATGCTCCCCGGGCTCCTGTTGTCTGCACACCACACTTTGAGTAGCAAGGTTTTGAAGCACTACGCCAAATATTGGGTATAATCACTGCAAGGGCCATACCATTATAATGATGACATAGAACCATCTCATTTCTGTGCTTCACGCGAAGGTTTCCCCGAAGTATTGTCATTTTCTCTTGTTGTCTTTTAAATGCCATAAAATCATACTTTGACCCTGACAATGATCATGATAAACACATCTGCATAAAGGCCCCCAAGCTCCTGCTAGGCGATACCTTTAAGCTTAGTGCTATATCGCTTGTAGTTGCCTTAGCTCTTCTCCTCTTTACTCTGCCATCAAGTCAGAGAACCAGACTCACATCAAAGTCAGTTTGAATTCATTTTGTACAATTTCAACAGAGACTATTTCAAAGGGCTCTGCTAACTTCAAAAATAATATTCATTACCTGGTCGTTGAAGGAAACTGCTCTCGGGATATTGCACACCGCCATCCCCTAATTTGGCAATTCCATCAGGAAAAGCAATTAAATTTGTCTGACATGACTTGTTTTTATAAATCCATGATGTTTACTGCTCTTAATTTAATTCTCCTCTTACCACTTATAATTTCATTCTCATCTGACAGTTCATATTTTCTCTCTGAGTGATTTTTTTCCCCCTTTATATGACTAATCACAGAAAACTCAGGGAATAGCATCACCTTTTGGGTAGGAAAGAGACTGGAAAATGATGGGCAATGTGCAGGCTCCCCTCAAGGAGGGCAGGAATTTTGTTCCTTATGATACCCCCAGCCCCTAGAGCAGTGCTTGGCATACAGATGGTGTTCAATAAATACCTGCTATCAGGTGCCATGCCAGGCACTGCAAAGGCAGAGAAGACTCTGACCCAGGCCTTTCCCCATATTTCACGTTAGTCAGGAGGCAGACATTTAAAAAGATAATTATAAAGCAATCTGGAAAAAAAATGGTACTGTGACAGAATTGCCGGTAAGGACTGGACCTTACAATTTTATGTTATTTTCAATGCTGGAAAAATGACCATCTAAAATGCTGTCAGCAGTTACTATCTTATTGATTGGAGACCTGAATTGCCTGTGATAATGTGCAAGTTACAGTAGCACAAATGAGAGGATGATCAGCCATTCTGGAAAACCTGAGGTCAGGGAAGGCAACAGGTAGAAGTCACCTGGTGAGTCTCAAAGGATGGACTGTGGTCATAAGACAAGGGGTAAGAACATGTTTTATATATAGGGAGGAGTGTGTGCAAAGCCACAGACTCATGCACCTGGGTGGTATGTTCAGAGGAGCAAAGGCATTTGCTCTGGGCTTCCCTGGTGGTGCGGTGGTTGAGAGTCCGCCTGCCGATGCAGGGGACGTGGGTTCGTGCCCCGGTTTGGGAAGATTCCACATGCCGCGCAGCGGCTGGGCGCGTGAGCCATGGCCGCTGGGCCTGTGCGTCCGGAGCCTGTGCTCCGCAGCGGGAGAGGCCACAACAGTGAGAGGCCCGCGTACCGCAAAAAAAAAAAAAAAAAAAAAAAAAAAAAGGCATTTGCTCTGGAACATGGGGCTCAGTGAGGAAGCAGCCAAAGATGGATTCAACTGAGCCAGGAGCCAGATCCTGGAGGACCTTGTGTGCTGAGCTTAGAAACGTAATCAATGGGCAATAGGGAGCCACTAAGGTGTTTTGGGCAGAGGAGTGAGATGATAAGATCGTGCTGTGAGAAAAATCCATACTGATTGAAAGTATTTAAGGAATGGATTTGATGGGAACCAGACTGGATGCGAGAGAACAGGAGATGATTGCCACAGTCCACATAAATGGTAACAAGGGTTTGAAGCAACTCCTACCAACAGGAATAGCTACCGTGTATGACATGCTACAGACGGCCAGGAATGGAGCCAACACACTGCAAGCCTTATCGTACTGAATTCAGAGACAGAGGGCAAGACCAGAGGGGAGAGCTGAAGGATATACAGGAGACAGGATCAACATTTTTTATCAAAAATAAAAAATAAAAAAATAAAAAAAAAATGATGGGTGTGGGAGAAAGATGATGCAGATGAAAAGAGCACCAGAGCAGAAATGGAAAACACCATTTGTAATGGATGGACAAAGGATGAGGAAAGAATGAGACTCAGAAAGTGTGTTGGAGAGGTAGGATGAGAGCTAGGGAGAATGGTGTCAGGACAGCCAAAGGAGAAGAAAGGTTTAAAAAGGACAAAGTGGTCAGGACTTCCCTGGTGGTCCAGTGGTTAAGAATCCGCCTTCCAATGCAGGGGATTCGATCTCTGGTCAGGGAACTAAGATCCCACGTGCCATGGGACAACTAAGCCCGCGCACTCTAGAGCCCTCACGCCACAACTAGAGAGAAGTCCATGCGCCACAACTAAGATCCCACGTGCTGCAACTAAGATCCTGTGTGCTGCAACTGAGACCCTATGCAGCCAAATAAATAAATATTTTTTTAAAAAAAAAGAACAAAGTGGTCAACATTGTCAAGGGCTGCTCGAGGTATACTCATTAAATTGCTTTTGAGAAGGCATCATGAGTTCATTCAACACGTGGGTTCCACTTTCACACTGTAATCCCTACCAAAAGCTTTCTTGCTCATCAGACTACGGCAACATGATGGAAGAAAAAGCACCCTCTGAAACTGAAGGTAGAAAAGATCAACATCTAGTATTTGAGATTGGACATCTATCACACGTAACTCACAGGTAACAAGTCCAGAAATGTGCTGATTAGGAAGATACGGACGTATCATGAAAATATAAAGGAAATTACTGGTGTATTATATTATGACTTGCCTAGTATGAATTTATGAAATGTTAGAGTTGAGTAGGAGCATGTGCTTTTCATAAATAATAAAAAAATGGGTATTAGAGAACAAATGGCTAAAAAGCATATGAAATGATGCTTAATGTCACCAACAATTAGGGAAACTGAAATCAAAACCACAGTGAGATACCACTTCACACCCATTAGGATGACTGTTATTTAAAAACAATCACAACAACAACACACAAAAAAACCCAGAAACTAAAAAGTGTTGACAACGGTGTGGAGAAATTGGTAATCCTTGTGCATAACTGGTGGGAATATAAAAGGGTGTGGCCACTGTGAAAAACAGTATGTGGTTCCTCAAAAAAATTAAACACAGGATTAACACGTGATTCAAGAATTCCACTCTGGGTATATACCAAAATAACTGAAAGCAAGCACTTGAACAGATATCTTTACACTCATGTTCTTAGCAAGCGTTATTCACAACAGCTAAAAGGTGGGAGCAACCCATTGATGGATGAATGGGTACACACAACGTAGTATATACGCACCATGGAATATTATTCAACCTTAAAAAGGAAGAAAATTCTGACACATGCTACTACATGAACAGATTTTGAAAGCATCATGCTAATAAGTCAGTCACAAAAGGACAAATATTGTATGATTTCAATTATATAAGATACCTACAGTAGTCAAATTCATAACAACGGAAAGCAGAACGGTGGTTGCCAGGAACAGGAGCAAAGAGGACTGGGGAGATATTGTCTAATAGGTACAGAGTTCCTGTTTGGGAAGATGAAAAATGTTCTGGAGATGGATGGTGGTGATAGTTCCATAACAGTGTGAATGTATATAGTGCCAGTGAACTGTAGACTTTAAAATGATTAAAATGGTAAATTTTATGTTTCGTACATTTTACTATAATAAAAAAAAAGTACGTATTGGAGAAAAAGGAGTCTGTTTTCTCTCAAGACTGCTCAAAAGAGAAAAAGTTCTGATTGTAGAGGGCGAGAGATGAACGGTTTTTCAAAAAAGAAATATATCTAAAGAGAGAAGATACTTCATGGTGCCACAGCTAATACTACCACTAGTAGCACTACTGCTATGACTACCAGTTATTGAGTATTTATTATTTTTCCACGCTAAGTATTTTATATACGTTTTGTAACATCTTTATTGGAGTATAATTACTTTACAATGGTGTGTTAGTTTCTCCTGTATAACAAAGTGAATCAGCTATACATATACATATATCCCCATATCTCTTCCCTCTTGCGTCTCCCTCCCTCCCACCCTCCCTATCCCACCCCTCTAGGTGGTCACAGAGCACCGAGCTGATCTCCCTGTGCTCTACATTTTTTCACTTTCAAAATGTTGTAAAAGTAAAAATGACTATCCCTAATTTACAGAGAAGGAAACCAGGGCTCAGAGATGTTATGTAACTTGTTAAAGTTGCAAGAAATAAGATGCAGAGCAAGGCTTCAAATCCATGGCCTCTGGCTCCAGAACCCATGCTCTCAACCTCTCCACCGTGGGTTAGGATTCTGCACCCAACTACTATGCAAGGCTTCCATTAGGAATATGTGTGGACTTACCCAGAGAACTATTTACCTAGGAAATTTTCCTTAACAGGACACAAGGTGGGAATAATCCCCACTGAAAATAACCAACAGGTATTTCTTTCTCTGCTGAATTTCTCAGCAGAAACAGTGTAAAGCAATGGTTCTAATACAAGCTCTGCAACCAGGCTGCCGGGGTTCCCATCCTGGTTTTGCCCTTCTAGTTGGTTAACTTTAGGTAAGTTACTTAACCTGTTGGAGACTTAATTTCCTCACCTGAAAATGGAAATGATAACACCTTACAAGATTGTTATTAGGATTAGATGAATTACTAAACGTAAAAACATAGAATTGCCTGGCCAATAGAAAATTAAATTAGCATTAGCTATGTGGTTTTTTGTTTGTTTTGTTTTTTGCGGTACGCGGGCCTCTCACTGTTGTGGCCTCTCCCGTTGCGGAGCACAGGCTCTGGACGCGCAGGCTCAGCGGCCACGGCTCACGGGCCCAGCCGCTCCGCGGCATGTGGGATCTTCCCGGACCGGGGCACGAACCCGTGTCCCCTGCATTGGCAGGCGGACTCTCAACCACTGCGCCACCAAGGAAGCCCAGCTCTGTGGTTTTATTAGTTTAACTCATTTTGTGCTTCTGGATGCTGATACTATATCCTTCAACTGGATCGTCAACACTGAGCAACCAATTTGGAATATCTGGAGTTGCTCTAAAAGTTTTAATATATTGTCAGGGTCAATCATATATTATATGATTCCATTTATAAATCTAGAAGAGGCAAAACTAATCTATGCATTAGAAGTCAGGAGAGTGGTTTACCTCTGGACAGGAAGAAGGAGGAAGTGATTGGGAAAGAGAAGTAAGAAATCTAGGGCTTCCCTGGTGGTGCAGTGGTTGGGAGTCTGCCTGCCGATGCAGGGGACACGGGTTCGTGCCCCGATCCGGGAAGATCCCACATGCCGCGGAGCGGCTGGGCCCGTGAGCCATGGCCGCTGAGCCTGCGCGTCCGGAGCCTGTGCTCCGCAACGGGAGAGGCCACAGCAGTGAGAGGCCCGCGTACGGCAAAAAAAAAAAAAAAAAAAAAAAAAAAAATCTTCTAGATTCCTGGTAATGGTCTATTTATTGACTTGTATGTTCATTTTGTAATAATTCATTGAGGTGTACATTTATTATCGGTGCACTTTTATTTATACATACTCCAAATATAAATGGTTCATTGAGAAAGAAGAGAATCTGCAAGAAAGAATCTTAACCCAAAGCGAAATAAAAGTGCACAACTGGATTGCGTTGCTTGCCTTCTCAAACACTTGTAATGGTCCCCATTGCCCATAGAATCAAGTTTAAGCTCCTTAGCATGGAATATCAGAAGGTCCTTTAAGTTTGCAAGGAGTAACATGCCTTCTCTCCATCTAACTAGCATTCGTACTCAGTGCCCTCCCTCAAGGTAAGGAGACAGATGCTACCATTCATGTGGCAGAATTTTGTCATCTCAGAAACAGCTGCTCTCCCTGTATTCAACCATGGTTTCTGCCTTTGACTCACACAATAATCACTGGCCCAGTTGTTTGTAGCCAGGAGAGCAGGCTTTGTTCGAAACAAGTTAAGCCACTTAAAGGCTAAAATAAGCTTAGGTTTCATTTAAAGGCTACAAGAAGCTTCATAGGAGTCAATGGCATGATGAAGACACCAGATGTGTTGCCTTAATAGTATCTCTGTCTAGAGAGGTGAAGGTTCCTGGGGGTCTCCTTTGTGGATTAGACTGCACCTGGAGCTCAGGTCTGGGCATCATGCTGTGAAAAGGATGGAAATCAGCCTGACATAACCATCAGAGAGAGGCCATGATGACGAAAGAACTTGAATCTGCATCATGGAATCAATGGCTGAAAGGCTATCTTCCCAATCCACGTGCCTTGGCATCCCAGTGTGCTCCGAATCGTTTAAAGCTGTACCTGGACACGAATCACTCAGCCCTTGAGCGGGACTTGGGACAGCAAAAAACCCCATGCCAGCCAGCTGTGGTCAAGACGGCCCTGGTAAGGGCTCTGTATTGTTCAAGCACAGTGGGCCTGAGGATGCCTTTCACGGTCCCCCAGGGGAAAGCACAAAAAGTGACTCTTGGCACTGGCTCTCAGCCTGGATATACTGAGCATAGACAAGAAGGTGCTGTACCACCTGAGACATCTACCTCGGCAGACAGAGGCAGAGCACATTATTGCCCATCCTGAAAGAGGGACCAAGGACCTCCTGCTGAAGTAGTTCATACTCCAGATGCCCAAAGAGCACAGTGTGTGACCCTAGGTGCTGCCAGCTGGAGGCGGGGGAGGGAGGCTGGCAGGGGCCCTGTGGATGTGGTTCTGGTGCTGTTCAGAGCCTCTCTTCACATACAACAACTTCTTCCCTCCCTGGGTAGCTTAAGTACCCCTGAAGGAGACATCCGTAGCGCTGGCTGGGTGCTCTAACAGTGCGCCTGCATTCTGCAAAGCAGAGCTTCAGCGTATTTTGAAATACTTAAAAAGTTCGATTCGATTAGAAGTCCTTCCTCACCAGCATTAGAAACTTCAACATTATATTTGTCAACGAAAGTAAAGGAAAAGCTATGAGAGTCTTTAACTATAACTTCAACTATTACACACTTTTGAAGGTTGTAAAAAGGGTATTAAATTTTAAATCACAGCTTCTTGTCCATCATGACTACCAAAAATTTGAAGAAACCGTCATTAAAAAGTCTTGATCAGGAATTACCTGTAGCCATTTCAAACGTAAAACGTGATATTGAAGGTTGCATTCATGGAATTAAGCTAAGTTTTGCTGTCAAACCTTCAAAAAGATTTTATTTGGAAGCTAGGTACAAATTCAATATTTAACATCCTCCCTAATATTTTATTTTCGTATCATAATTATGTACTGCTATAAAGAAAATGTAATGAATTTTTCATTAATCCCCAGACAGACATCCCTAATTTGCTTCGGGTTCACCCCAGGGTGTCATGCAAATATCATTTTCGACATCTGCCTTGGAATTCAAAAGCCTAGGAAACATTGGTAGAAAAGCGTCGCTCATATAGGAGACACATCACGGATACACCAGGTCAGAAGAGCAGCCCTGGGGGCCAAAAATTCAGTTGTTCTGAGTGTCCCCAGGGGGGTAGACTTGCACCTCAAGTGAAGGCTCCAGGCAGATGAATTTCAGTCAGATCTTAAGAGTCAGCTCTGCCCAAAGAGAGAGGCCATGAATACGCCAACAGAATGTGGCTCACCAGTTGGCAGAAAGTCATAAATGGAGATTCAAACTTCATAGCATGACTGGCCTGAGGAACACGTAAAGCCTCTTCTGACCTTTAGATTCTATGATTCTGTACCAGCCAGTTCAGGAAGCCTTCCAGCCTCTGCTTCCTTGGCATTTCTTAAGTTCTCTGTATGGAAAGACAGGCAGTCATCAAGGAGCGTAAATAAAAATCCATCGTCATGCCATACTTGGCAGAAAGATGTTGAAATAAGATTGACATGATGTGCACAGAAGCATCTCTACGTCTCCTGTCTTTACCCTTGAGAAAGACATGTAGGGAGACGGACAGTGATCATGGCTCAGGGTTCTAGACTTTACTAAACCACCCCCTAACTACTGGATACTGGGAAAGTCAACTCCCTCTTAATTTAATTTTCTTACCAACGCAAACAGTGGAGATGAGATTGGGAGGCTTGGTTCATTTCTAAGGGTTTTCCCAGCTGTAAATTTTTATCTAAGATTGTTGATATAACTTCTCTTGGTTTAATTGTCCCTCATATGTACAATGAATATGGAAGGGCCTCTCTCTCACAGGGTAGTAGTTGCATTCATTTCAACATTTACTAAATAAACATATATTGTATGTCAGGCCCTGTGCTGGGCACAAATACATCAAACTTTAGTAGAAAGGACAGACTACAAAAAGCAGGGTAAAGGATGGTGTTAAGACCTCGAAGGACTTACAGGCACTGAAATAACTCTCAAGCTATATGGGAAAATGATGTGGAAGGACGCAGCCAAGATGGTGACCATCAGGGAAATGAAATAAATTCTCCCACCCAATCCTGTCCCCCATAGCAACACAGCAACCACTATGTGTTCCTTGAACAAAAAGCATGCTGGACAGGCAATAGCTACTTCATGACCCAGGGCTTCCCTAGAGCGACAGGATATAAAACATTGGATGATGGGCAACAAATAGGCATGGGTAGCACCAACAGGAGAGGTCCCATCTGGTTCACCTGAGACAAAACTGAGAAGAATTCCTGAAAACTTACTGATGGAGTTCTAGGACACCAGGAGGTTGAACAGAGATGCACACATGTTCACCAAGACCTTGCTAGAGTACCTGAGAAAGGGAATACAGTGACAGTTGCTGTGGATGAGTTTTGCAGACTGAGGTCATCCAGGAATTCCGTGTGCAAATTCAATCCACCCGTGTTTATGTGACATGGTATTTTCTGCTCATTTGTCAACTTAATTTAATCATATGACATAATTTTGTCATAACAGTGTTTGTTCTATATGCCAGGTAATCCCAAAAATTCTGGGAAAGAGAGATTTTCCACCTGGCCATGTTCTTTGAAACAAATTACCTAGACGTGAAAAATTAAACGGAAAGAGGAGAATTTTCATAAAATGAATAAGACCCAGTTTCTGCAGTCGTGGAATTCAAACGCTAACTGGGTGCACAGACATGGATTCAACTATCAATGTGAAAATATCGTGAGGATTACACAGGGTGCACTAAACACTAAATCACAATACATATCACATATAAGGTGTATAGGTAGTAGCAGTAGCAATAGTGGTATTATCACAGAGAGGTTCCTGTTTAGACTAACTTCTCTACAAGGAAGGGGCTTAATCTTTCTCCCTGATCATTTGAGTAGCATCTAAACAGGGTCTGTTTCTAAAAATCATTATTCTAGGCAAGGCTATGTTTGTCATTCAGCTGTGCTCTGTTCTTTTAACCAAGATTTCTAACACCACTTCAGTCCGTTATATAATCCCCAGTTTTCCCCCGTTTTGAAGGTGTCTTTGTTGTTGGTGTCTCTGCTTTCACACAAGACTTGTCTGAAAGGTCTGGGTGCTTTCACTTGGGCCCTATCAGAGATCATGGTTAGTGGAACTCTCGGTATTTTATAGCTTTCATCTCATTAATGCCAGCACTAATTTGTGGTCTAATCCAATACCACCCCCATAAGATCTGCATGAATACACACTGGATTTCAATCTGCCATTCAACAAGCATGAAGTCCTTTAGGTTCATTATTAGCCAATCAAACAGCCCCAGTTTCTTTTCTCTGCATTTTTCCATAGTGAAATCATTTTGTTATTATCCCAAAGCAGTGGCTTGGTAGGAAATATTAGAAAAAACAGTCACAAGAACAGCCCTGCCTCCTCTTCCTTTTCTCCAGCGAATGCAACTGTTTTAACCTGGAAACTCCAGTTCAGACTGAGTCGCCAGTTTGTCTGTGAAAATGCTCCTTCCCTAAGGTAGCTCTTACCCGGAGGTATCTTGCAGTATATTATAAAATGGGCCTGTGTTTTATCCTCAAAGGAGCAGAAGAACTGTTGAGATAAAAACTAACTCATGCTCTGGCAGAGAATAAACCAGATTGCCAAACGCACATGGACTAATGGATCCAAAATGCCACATGTGCCAGGGTGACCTTATTCTGATGCCTACCATTTTCTTTTCCTGAAAACTGAGGCCTGGAATCATGATCATGGAATTCTCCTTTGTTCAATTTCCATGGTTAAATGATTTCCCTTTCACATCATTTCAACCCCATGCATCATCACCAAAAGTATTCCAGTCTGCTATTATGTTCTGTGTTTCCTGTTCCAACTAATGCCTTGTCCTTTAAGTTCCTCTTGTAATTCTCTCTTCTGCAAAAATTTCTGTGGTGAAATTGGTTCAGGTTGGCTTGGCTATTTGTATTTTGAGTTAAATTAAAACTAGAGTGAATGTTCATACATAAAAAGAGACAACAAAGGGCAGTGTCTAGTTCAACCAAAAGACCTGGTAACTTTCAAGAGGGGTCATTTTTTTTTGCTTTTGCTTTTAATGAACAAAGACAGGAAATCTCAGAAGTGGGTATTTTCTCATACAATAAGGACCTTTCACAGCAAGGTTTCAGCCAACCCCACAGGAAATCTAGAGCAGGAATGGCCCTTCAGAGCTGTCCCCAGTCAGGGGAAGGGGACGGGGCTTTTATATCAGCATCATGGGATGCAGGTTGCCCCCAAAGCGGGAATGGGGCTCTCTCCCCACCTGATGGCAATTCCCAGAGAGAGACATTAGCCAACAACCTTCCCAGTAGCTAAGGGACTAAGCCCTTCCGTCCTGAAGAGGGGATCTGGGTGTTGCAGCACACCATCCAAAGCACAAGGTAACCCCATATAACATGAAATACCTGATTATCCACCTTAAGCTGAAACACGTTCCATGAGACGTTTTGCCAAAGCTCTTCAAATCCTATTTTGACTGTGGGCACCAACGGCTGACAGACATTTTACTCTTTATGGGTTCAAAAATAGATATTCACCCCTATTTTCACAAAGTGCAAGAAGAAAGTGAAGAACCGGGTTTTATGTCTCAGGTCAGCTACATCTGTGCCTTAAAGTGACACAAACATTCTAAGACTCTGCTTCTTCACCAATAAAACAAGGATAACCCCACTGACTGTATCTTCCTCATCAGATTACTAAAAGAGGCAATGAATGTGAAAGCGCTTGATCAATAATAAAATGCTATATAGACACAGCTTCTAATATTTGGCACAGAGCAAGTGCTCAAAAATATATATGTTGAATGGATAAAGGAGTATGATTCTAATTCTCCCACATCCCGCCAAGAGCCTGGCTTCCTCCCAGCACGTGGCAGGTCTGGTCCCTCAGTCTAGCGGCTTGTGTAAGGAACAGGGAGGACTCCGTGTGAAGTGGAAGGACACCCTCCACCCTGTGACAAACAGCACAGCATGGAGACAAGCATCCTCTCTACCCTGAGGGCATAGCTTTCATCTGGCAAACCAGGAGCAGTCTCCAGAAGCAACTCATATCAGCGCTGAGTCCAAAAAAATAGCTCTTTATCAATTATGCCTAAACAAAAATTATTTTTATGATAGACATGCTCCAGTGTTCAAGTGGAAAATATTAAACAAGCTCACCCAGCCAGCCAACTTGTTTTGGGGGAATCTTGAAAACATTATCGTGTGATGTGGGTCTGCAATTCCTTAGCCACAATTCCAAAATCTAAAGAGCTCTGAAAACCAAGTTTTTCCTGAACTCATACGGTGGCAAAAACTGACCTGAACTAATAGGTTGTGGTCTTTATTTACTCCTCTTAGTGGATTTCACTGCAGAAATATGAGAGAATTTGATTATGAGGGGCCACCCAGCCCCTGCTGGTGGTGTTATGGAACACACAGTATACATTCTGTAGGCTTCAGATATGGGACTACAGTGGACCTGTAATAATTGCCAAAACTTATTAAGAAGTTGCAACGTATCAGAACCTGTTATAAATGCTTTGCATCTATTATCTCAGTTAATCCTCACAGAACCTTGCAAGGTACATCCAAACATCTGTCCCATTTTACAGATGAGAAAATTGAGGCACAGGGAGAGTGCAGAAGCTGTCAAGTCACACAGCAAGGTAAGTGGTGGGTCTGGGGACTGAAACCTGCCTGAAGTGGTCTGAATCCAGAGCCTGCCTGTTCCCTTTGCAGCAAACTCATCTTGGCAAATCCTACAGGAGTCAGCAACAGGCAAAATTAGTTGCCCCTTAGGAGATACATTGAAAATCTGTGGTGACTGAGGTGTTCAGTAATTGCTACTTGAATTAGGGTGTGTGTGTGTGTGTGTGTGTGTGTGTGTGTACACATATATATGGGGAATTTTAAGAAATTGGTTTAAGCAATAGTGGGGACTGGCAAACCCAAAACTGTGAAATCTGTAGGACAGGACAGCAGGCTGGAGACATAGGGGATGGCTGATGTTGAAGCTTGAGTCTGAAGACTGTCTGGAGGCAGAGTCCTCTCTTTCCCATGGGACCTCAGTCTTTTTTCTCTTAAGGCCTTCAACTGATTAGATAAGGCCCACCTACATCAAGGAGGAGGATTTGCTTTACTCAAAGCCTACTGATTTAAATCTTAATCACATTTCTAAAATACCTTCAAAGAGACATCAAGACTGATAACTTCACCAAATATTGGGCTATCATGGCCTAAGCAAGTTGACACATAAAATTAACAGTCAAGCTACTCTTAAAATGATCCAGTCTAAACTGGGTCTGTTAATGCTTAACATTATAGTTTTATGTGATTGCATACTGGGTATTTAAGCAAAGAACCCAATGTTGCCCCTGGAGAAAGAGATGCTCCTGGTCATAGGCTCCCTATGACCCACCTCTGAGCAGAAAAGGGTAGAGAGTTGATAAGATACAAGTTGGGTCTCCCATTGTTGACCAGAAGGCTGCCTCCTGCGTCTACGGCACTCCATGTGTTAGTAGAATTTGGCTCACAAGTGACAGAAATCCAACTGGAATCAGATTAAGCGAATAGGGGGTATATTATCAGGGTGCTGGAACCAATGAAGATGGACAGACTTTCCCCCTTCAATCCTTAAAGTCAAACAATTAGCAGAAATTTCACCGATATCAACCAAACAAGGGGAGGGCAGCTAATGAATGAAGCAGAAGTTTCTGACCTAGCATAGCTCCCAAATATGACCTTTGGCCCCCAACCCCTCCAGCCATACCATCACCCACCCCTGGCCCACCAGATGCAGTAACAGGGAATCAAAAAAATCGTAAACTGCAACTCCTTTATTCTCAATCAGGAGAGAAGTGAATTGAGGGTACACCTTCATATCTTCCCTCTTCTTATCGGGAGGGAATAGAAATGTCTCCCAATAGAAATGGGAGAGAATAGAAAATAGATGGATGAATGAAATAGGAAGAGACACCCAGGGGCCATTTTCTCTGCCAGAAATGAAGGCTTTAGGACCACTCAGTGGATCTAGGACCTGTGCGGGTGGAATAATCTGGAGCTCAGGGACCACAGCACATGAGAATGTGATCTACCCCAACTAGTTGGGGTGAATTCTCATAAAGTACACTTGACAAAATTAGAATACAAAACAAAGCATGGGTTTTCTGGTGGAGATTTCCCACATCTTCAGCCCATCTGCCCTCTTTTTTTTTTGTCCACTCCCAAGGCTTAAAAAAAAAAAAAAAAAAAGGTGGAAAGAAAGAAAAACACCCAGCCTTCAAACAACACAGAATGGGAAATGATAAGGTTTCAGACACAGTAGAAGGGAAGGGTCCAGGGGAATTCATCCACATGACACGAGAGCAGATACCGGTTGGAAAAGCTTCTCAGATTAATCATAAGTAAAATGAAAAGAGATGACAAGAAAGCTTCGACGCACGTTACAGCAAAGGAGGAGGGAGAAATGCGAGGGACGAAGGGAGAAAAGGAGGAAGGAAGAGGGAAGAAAGAAGGAAGGGAGGGATGGTCCAGTGAGGGAGGGGGTTCTGCGGTGCATCCTAACCCGATGCTCACATGGCAGGACCTCAGCCGAGTCTGCTCACTGCTCAGCCTCCCTTAGTTCCTGCCCAGCTCTGAGCAGGATTCCCCAGCCTTCCCACCCGTGAGTCACCCAACATCCTTCTGATCAATTCCTTTTCGGCTTAAATTAACAAAAGTTGGTCTTTGTTGTTTGAAACCAAGAATGTAAATTGATGCAGATGGTGAGCAGTTAATCCATTTAAATAGAAAGCTAAGATTAAGTAACTGAGGGAATTCGAGATACAAAGCAGGTGCAAATGTTACAAACTTTGCCAATATATAATAAAATAATATAACTAACAAAAACGGGAGGTGGGTGAGGAAAGTGGAAAGAAGTGGGAGTGCTGATTTCCTCACCTTTCCTAGAAGGGAATTAATAGGTACTAATTAAAATGGAAACATGTCGTTTTAAAAACATAATGACTCATAAAGTTTCTCATAATCATTTTATAAATCTTAGGGTGATACTTTAGGGAATGCAGGTGAAGAAGCTTAAGTTCAGAACTGATAACTGACTTAACCAAAATCTAACGGCTGATTCATTCAAAACTTCAACAAATGTGTCTCCTAGGTGCTAAGCATTATGCTAAGTGTTGGGCTCACTATGGAGGACGACCCCACACGGTTCCTGCCTTCACAGGGCTGACAGTCTAGTGGGAGAGCCAGACATAGACAAGAACAAAGACGTAAATATGAAATTACCATCATGATCAATGCTGTGAAGGCAAAGAGGAGCTCGCTGTGAGAGAGAGTAAGAGAGGTGGAGGCACGCTTGACAAAGAGTGGAGAAGACCTTCTTGCCCACCAGCAGGTGGACATGTACGAAGAGACTTCGAAGTTGGGAAGGCATCAGCCTAACAAAGATTGAAGGGAAGATAATTCCAGACGGAGGAACAGGATGTATCAAAGCCCCAAGGAAGGTGTCTTCGTCCATTCCGCCTGTTATTACAGAATACCATATCTGGGTAGCTTATAAACAACAGAAATTTATTTCTCACAGTTCTGGAGACCGAAGTCCAGGAGCAAGGTACTGACAGGTTTGGTGTCTAGTGCGAGCCTGCTTCCTGGCTCACAGATGACTGTCTTCTCCCTGTGTCCTCGCATGGCAGAAAGGGTGAGGGAGCTCTCGAGGGTCCGTTTTAATCTCATGACCTCATCACCTCCCAAAGGCCCCATCTCCTAGTACCATCACCGTGGGGGGTTAGAGTTTCAACATATGAACTTGGAGGGACACAAATATTCAGACTATAGCAGTTCACCTCTGGCCCCCCCAAAATTCTTGTTCTTCTCACATGAAAATACATGCATTACATCTCAACAGCCCCAAAAGTCTTAACTCGTTCCAGCAACACCTCTAAAGTCTAAAGTTCAAAGTCTCAATCTAAATATCATCTAAGTCAGATATGGGTGAGATTGGAGGTATGACTCATCCTGAGGCAGATGACTCTTCATGTGCCAACCTGTGAAACCAAGCAAGTTGTGTGCTTCCACCATATAATGGTGGGACAGGCATAGGACAGACCTTTTCATTCCAAAAGGGTGAAATAGGAAAGAAGAAAGGGTTAATGAGTCCCAAATACGTCCAAACTACAAGGCAAACTCCATGAGATCTTAGAGCTCAAGAATAATCCCCTTTAGCTCAGTTCTCTGTGCTCCAGGCCCACTGGCACAGAAGTGTCGCCTTTCAAACCCACTGGGGCAGGAGTCCCACTTCCTGGACCCACTGGAGTAGTGATCCTGTCCCTGAAACTTTGTCAGGCAGGGGTTGGGCCTCCCAGGTTCAGGATGGCCCTGCCCCCATAGCTTTGGGAAGAGGTCACCTGGCCTGTTGAAAGCAAGGCAATGGTCCCCCCTTTTGAGACCAAGGAAGCAGTCCTAATGATCTCTTAGTCGCCTTTGGGGTCATTTCCCCCTCGTCTTGAAGAATAACACCTGGCTTCTATCAAGAAGGCTGATTAGGTCCGTGGTTCCAACACTTACTAATCCGGTGGTCACTTGGCCGCACAGTGTTCTTTCCTGAACACGCTTTCTCACTTCTTGTGATATGGAGAGGCTGAGAATTTTCCAAATCTGTAAGTCTAGTTCATTTTTGCTTAACAATTCCATCTTCCACTCATTTCTCTCTCCTGGCATTTACTATCAGCAGTCAGGAGGGGTCGAGCCACACCTTCAACACATTGCTTAGAAACTGCTTCAGCTAAATATCCAATTTCATCACTTTCAAGTTCAGCCTTCCACAAAACACTAGAACAGGAACACAATTCTGCCAAGTTCTTTGCCACTTTACAACAAGGATTGCCTTTCCTCCAGTTTCCAATAACATGTTCCTCATTTCCATCTGAGGCCTCATCAAAAAGGCCTTTATTGTCCATATTTCTATCAACATTCTGTTCATGACTACTTAGGTATTCTCTAGGAGGACTGATGCTTTCTCTACAGCTCTCCTCTTTTCTTTCTGAATCCTCATCAGAATCAGATGTATTTCTAGCGTGCATCTCCACACTCTTCCAGCCTCTTTCCATTACCCACTTCCAAAGCTTCTTCCACACTTTTAGGCCTCTGTTACAACAGCAACCTCTCTCTCAGCACCAATTTCTGTCTTAGTCTGTTTGGGTTGCTATAACAGAATGCCATCATGGTTTATAAACAACAGAAACATATAAACACAGTGGCTTATAAACAACAGAAATTTCTCTCTCACGGTGCTGGAGGCTGGGGAGTCTAAGATCAAAGCACTGGCAGATTCAGTGTCTGCAGGTGAGAGCCTGCTTCCTGGTTCAGAAAGAAAGGACGCATGTTGAAGAAAAGTGAAAGGTGACGTGAGTGAGGGGAAAGGGGGCATGAAGTGAGGGTGATAAATATGGCAGGAGCTAAACCATGCAGGGAAGGCTTGTGTGGACATGGAATGGCATTCAGCTTTTATTCCAAAAGCAACAGAAAGTCTCTAAATAGTCTTCCTCAGAGAAATGGAAGGATGAAATTCACATTGTGTAACATCCACTGTGGCTGCTGGGTGGGAAGTGGTTTGGAGAGCTGCAAGAATATAATTGGGAAGATAGGTTAAGAGCAGTGGTCCAGGTGCAGCTAAGTGGTTGCACTTAGCTGATGGTAGTAGAAATGGAGAGATGTTGACTAACTGGAAAGATACTTTGGAGATAAAGCCCAAAATCTTAGTGATGGATTAGATATGGAAGGTAAGGGAGACAGAAAAATCAAGAATGACTCCCAGGTTTCTGGGCTGGTAGCTGCAATGGAATGGAGATGAAAGTCACTGGCTCAGGTGTTGGATGGATCAACTCTTAGAAGTGGAAGTCATCAGTGCTGACAAGCATAGGGGTGACTAGAAAGACCGTTGGACAAAAGTCTTCAAGGAGTGAGTAGGAATGGTGGAACTAAGCTGAAAGGGCAGACTCTTTAGCACCTGTCCAGCATCACTTCCTCTTCACCCATTGCTTCCTTGTTTAGCTACTGCTCCCCAGAGCTCACCTGCTTTTTCCTGCTAAGGGGCTCCTTTTTGATTTCCTCAAGTTTCACGCTCACAGATTGGCTTGAGGAGATGAGGAGGCAGTGGGATAAAGAGAAACATAGGGCAGAAGTATCAACCCTGACTCTGGGTATGTGCGGAGGCAGGAAAACTCAAGTGACATTTGCTCCCAACGGAGACTCCTCGTTAGGGGGTCGTACAACCCCATTCAGGATGACAACTACTCAGGTAAGGCTGCAAGATCTGCAGATGCCTGGGAGGAAGAAAGGAAGACCGAGACAGGAGACAGAGGGAAGAAGAGGAAATATGCGTTAAATCAGCACCTGTGTGCCAGCCTTGTGGGACGCTCCCCAAGTTGCACTCTGCACAAAGGCACCACATTCAAAGTGTAGATACCATAGATTTGCATATTTATTCTGACAATTTTCTGCTAGACCATAGTGTTATGGCATGAACTGTGTCCCCTGCAAATGCATATATTGAAGACCTAACCCCCCCGATGTAACTGTATCTGGAGATAGGGCCTTTAGCAAGGTAATTAAAGTAAAATAAAGTCATAAGGATGGAACCCTGATGCAATAGGACCAGTGTCCTTATAAGAGGAGGAAGAGACAGCAATGATGTGAGCACACAGAGAGGCCATGTGAGGACAGAGTGAGAAGGCGGCAGTCTGCAAGCCAAGAAGAGAGGTCTCAGGAGAAACCAACCCTGTCGGCACCTTGATCGTGACCTTCCAGGCTCCAGAACTGTGAGAAATAAACCTCTGTTGTTTAAGTCACCCAGCTTGTGGTATTCTGCTACGGCTCTAGAAAATTACTGTAAGCCGTAAAGTGTTTTGTTCTAATTATCAGTATATTAGGAAGACTTTCTAATAGGCAGAAGTCAAATCACTTGGGGAAGGGGTTGATTTTTGCAGTTCACATAAAGATGTCATACAGGCCAGCAGTGACCCTGAGAGTCACTATGCCAAATGCTTTCTTTTATGTTGTCTCATTTAATCAATACACAACTTTACAAAATAAGAGTGGTAAGATGAAGAAAAAGAGACTCAGAGAAGTTCGGTAACTTGGTAACAGTCAACCACACACTAGTAAGAAGCTGAGCTAAAATTTGTATCTAGACCAGCCTATTCCAAAACTCACCTGTTTCCCACAATACCACACTGTCTCCCATTACAGATCCTGGTATAAAAGAGATGCTACTAACATCAACTGCACTTTTATTCTGCCTCAGACACTCTAGATGTTTCCCATACAATAGTGAAGTAGGTCTGATTAACTCTGTGTTAGAGGTAAGGAAACCGAGGCCCAGAGAAGTGAAGTGACTTGCCCAAGGCCACAAAGCTTAGCAAGTTGTACCGTGTCTGTTTACTGCTCCTTTCTCTCCCTCTTCACCTCATACTCCAGCATGGAACATGCCCTCTTCTCAGACGCAGCTTTTCCTGGGCAATCCATAAACATGAAACAGCCTTTCTCCTGCTCAACATAGTATTCATATCCTTTTAGCACAAACAACATTATCAAAAGTCATTTACAAAGTAAATAAGGTAGCAAATGTCTGATAATGCATTTGTTCCCCAAAAGTAAATAAATGAAGATCAAGTTAGAGTTGAGAAACAGCTGCATTTCATTGAATAAATTTCTAGCTCTTTTTCTTGATGTATGTAATTCTTATTTGGTTGAATTATGAATTTTACCCTAAAGATTAATTTGGCCCTCTATAAAGAGCATAAGAATTAATATTCAGCCAAGATATAAATCTTTTTTCATTTTGATTTTAGTGGAAATCAATTTGTTAAAATTTGAGTGCAATTTGTTACTTATTCACTCCCACTTTTCTGCTCAAGTTGAGGTATTTGGAAATATCTACATAAACACTTTTTGTCAATACTACCAAGATTTATACTGCCAAGTTCCTGTAACTATTATCTCTAAGAGCACTATGAATTATGCTTTGTGATGTTAGATTTTATTGAACTTATATAATAGAGAAATGATCAATTAGAAAAAACACTCACAAGGATTTTTGTCTCCAGCAACAGTGTGTAGAAATGACTTCTAGGTCATTTGACTGAAGAGATACAACCAAAACACCGGATGTAGCCCTCTTCGTGTCGCTTAGTTGGTTCGGAGGCATTTCCACGTATTCTTTGACATATTTCCTATGGTGGTCCCTAAGCAGAATGCTGCTCTGACAATACCACCTAGCCAGAGCATTCAAGTTAGGATTTATTTAGGTCTCCTCTCCCCTTCCCTCCCCTCTCCTCCTCTTTTCTCTCTCTCTTTCCCAGGGCTTCCAAAACAAAGTACCATGAACAGATTAGTTGAAACAACAGAAATTTATGGTCTCACAGATTTGGAGGCTAGAAGTTGGAAATCAAATTGTTGCCAGGGCCATGGTCCCACTGAAAGCGCTAGAGAAAGACCTGTTCCAGGCCCCTCCCCTCACTTCTGGTGGTTTGCCGACAATCATTGGTGGTCCTAGGCCTGTAGACACATCACCCCAATCTCTGCCTTTGTGTTCACATGGAGTTCTCCCTGTTTGCAGACCTGTGTCTGAGTTTTCCTTTCATATAAGGACACCAGTCATATTGGATTAGGGGCCCATCCTACACCAGTATAACCTCATATGAACTAATTACATCTTCAAAGACGCTTTACCCAAATAAGTCACATTCTAATGTACTAGAGGTTAGGACTTCAACATATGAATTTCAGGCAAAACAACTCAACCCATAACGTTCTCCTACTCCCTCAGTATAAGCATGCTCTACTATCTCCTTTCTTATAAATAAAGCTTAAGAACAATAATAACCCTACTATGACCTGAATTCTTTCTTCCCTTTCACAGCCAGCTTCTCAAGAGAGTCATCTTTCTATTTCTCCATCCGTATATTCCTAAGCCCACTTGAATCTGGCCTGGCACCAAATGTTTTGAGCGAAGGTCGCCAACCACTGCCTAACCTTTAAATGTCTTACTTTTTAATCCTTATCTTGCTAAACCTCTTTGTGGCTTTTAAACCTGTGAATCACATCCTCCTTTGGGAACTGTATCCCTTCTCAGTGTCAGCATCACTAGCCTGAGCTTTTCCTCTTTCCTGCCCCCAGGTGCCCTCCACCGAATCCTCTGGAAGCATTCTGGGAACTCTGTTCTTATGTCACCTCTCTTCTCACTGCTCTCCCAGTCACTCACCCATGCTCGTGTCATCATCCACCCCCTGTCCCTTGGTGTCTCAAGCCCACGAATCCAGCACACCTCTCCCCTCTGAGTTCTAGGACATCCCAACGACTGTACTTTGCACCTCTTTCTTGTGTCCCAAGTCACCTAAAATTCAACATATCCAAATAGAAATCTTCCTCCTTCATGACCTCTACACTGAAGAGTGGCACCACCACGGAGCCAGGTGTCCTGGTCAGAAGTCTGGGAGTCGTCCTGCCTTTTGTGAACCACTCCCACCCCCCAATCAGAAATTCACATAGAAGTCTAGCACGCCTTCCCATTAAAGGCCTTGAAAATGTCATGCACAATTCACTACAGGGCTTAGAAAGCATTCCCTGGGAGCCTGAAATTTGGATTCTTCTCACAAAGACAACAAGTAAATTGGAAATGCTCAAGGCCACTCAGTGGAGTAGAATGTGCCTTTTAGAATCCTCTGTGCACCCCTCCCCACCCCCGGCTCCTGCACCCCTGAGCCTCACACCGGGGCCCAGGGCCGACTCCTCTGTTAAAGCCCAGTTAGCACAGTACTTAGGGCCATGATGCTTTCAGGAGCCCACAAAATTGTTTTAATATCTTTTAAAATCAGAAGAAAAAAATGAATATAATCTACCCTGGATTATATTCCCCTACGTATCAACCCAATTCTAAAATACAATTTTTGATTTTTTTTATGGAAGAAGTGGTCCATAAAAGCAAAAGCACTTAGGGGATAAAGCAGCCTGCCTAAGTCTGCCTCCCCTCTCTGACTACTTTGTCAAGGACGCTTCTCTTAGCTACAAAGGAAAAGATACCTAAATTAATTCACACTGCAACACGAAAGACTGATAATTTAACTGGTAGCCATCCAAGGAGGATGTGCTCAAAATCTGTCTGAAGCCAAAGAGAAGGAACTTTTTTTTTTTAACATTTAATCTTTTCTCCTTTAAGTGTGGAGAAAATACATGAGTATTGTAGACATGTCAGAGAACTCACAAAAGTTTAAAGATAGAAACAAAAGTCACCTAAAATGCCAGAGATAATCACTATTAACAATTTGATATATTTTCTTCCAGTATCCCTGTGGAGAAAATTAATCAAATTGAGATCATCTTTTTTTACATATAATTTTGTCATGAGCAATTTCTTATAGCATTCAATATTTATGATCTTTAATGCCATAATAAATATTTTGTACAAATTTTTGTCCACATTTCTAATTATTTCCTTAGGATAAATACTTTGAGTGAAATTAATGGGTTGAAAGCTATAAACATTTTAAAAGTTTTTGATGCACACTGCCAAATTTTTCACCAGAAATATTATATAATGCTCTTATCCATGGTGTCAATTTTCCTATACCCCAGAAAAGACTAAATATTATGCTTTGTAATCTCTGAGAGTCTGATAAGCAAAAAAAAAAAAAAAAAATCTTCAACATGCATCTATTTGATTACTTGTGACATTAAAATATTTTCTTAAGCACTTACTAAACAGTTGTTTTTTCAGAGTAATTTCTGTTCATTATGTTCATCATTCTGTTAAACTATGATATTGGGGTAATGATCTTTTCTACTTATAAGGCCTCCCTATATAATAAAGATACTAACTTTTATACAATTGCATATTTTGGTCCAAGTCTACATGTCTTTCAATTGGGTATTATATTTTTAATCATATACAAGTTCTTAATTAAAATTTAATAAAATCGATCAACCTGTTCCTGTTTCTACTTCAGAGTTAGGCTTTAAAAGCCCTTTACCAGCTTAGGATATTTATTTTCTTTCTAATATTTTATGGAGTTTTGTTTTTACATTAAAATCTCCTCCAAATGGAATTTATTTTGATGTAAGCAATGAGAAAATACTTTGTCACTTTTTTTCCCTAAGGAATTAGAAAATGATAGAAAAAATTATTTTTTGAAAAATCCATCCAGTCACTTCCTGATTGATTCTGATTCCCTTTACCCACCTGGAAGTAAATCTGATTCTTGACCTTCTAGTTTGATGTGTTATCTGCTGCCTAATTCCTGGCCAAGCACTGTTTTATTATTTGTAACCTTATAATATGTTTTCAAATTACTGGGCTAAGTCCCCACTTTTTATCCTACTTCTTGTAATTTTGTTGGTTACCCTAGTACTCTTTTTCTTTAAGATGAAGGGAAAGCCACAAAGAGAGAGAGAAAGAGACAGAGAGACAGCAGAGACAGAGAAGGCAGAGAGCGGACACTGAAGACAACTGACCCTGGGGCTATGTTAGTCCCTTCTCAGACTGATTCCTCCATCTGAAGAAGGTCAGCTTCCATCAACATTTAATGAACACATTGTGACCTAAGTGCATTCATACAATTATGTCTGTTCCTTCCCCTTTAGTGTTAATATCTAACTTTTAATCTATTTCCATTTTTATTACACATTAAAATCCAAAGACTGTAGACTAGGCATTTATGTTTGCAGGACCATGGAATAACTTTATTAGAGCAATGAACATCCTAAGGACTGATATTCCTACATGTCTTGATTCCTTGAGGAGAAAGATTTTGACAAACGTATCTCAATATCAGGGATTCACATCCAGCGACACACTTTGCTGGCAAGAACCATTAGCATTATTTTATGGATATCGAAGTTCTGAGGTTTTATTATGTACTTAAAAAAAATCTATTTCAAATTTCATTTTCCATCCCCAAAAGAACCCCAAAATGCTGATATGTTAAGGTTCCATAACCCAGAGCATTAGAAACAGCATTTATGTGGTCACTGGACCATGGGCTCAAGTAAAGGTACGTTTTTGCAAAGGCACGGAGGATGTGAAATTTCTCTGCCACCTACATCTAGACCCCATCTAGAGTATTCCAGACAAACCACCTTTCCCTTCCTGGGAGAATGGTTCCCTGCAGCAGCAGAAGGGCCGGCCGTGAGGCTGACAGATCCACCTCCCAAGCTCAGCTGTACCACCCCTTTGCTTCGTGACTCGGGGTCAATCGCTTTACTTTCTGTGATTCAGTTTCCTTATCTGTGGAGTGGGTAAAATAATGCCCTGTTCTGGGTGGTTATCGGGATTAAAACATTTAATGCATGCAAAATGTTCAACACAGAGGCTAGCAGAGAGCAGGCTTCCTTTAAATAATGATGTACTTTTACTGAGGTTTTGAGTTTTAAAGAATGTATGTCTTTTTAAATCAATCGCGTTAAAAACACGGACCCTATCATACTGTTGTCACTCAATAAATGTCAGGCAACAACTTAATAACACCTCTCTGAGATAATGAATTTTAAAATTCATGAAAATAAATATCAATTTAAAATATCAATTCTTAAAAATTCAAACATTAGATTTTTTCCATTCATCAGTGTAATACAAAGGGAAAGAAGCAAAAATGACAAGTTCTATTTAAAATGTTGTAAATATACAGCATGTGTTTTTTGTTGTTGGTTTGTTTGTTTGTTGTGGTACGCGGGCCTCTCACTGTTGTGGCCTCTCCTGCTGCGGAGCACAGGCTCCAGACGCGCAGGGTCAGCGGCCATGGCTCACGGGCCCAGCCGCTCCGCGGCATGTGGGATCCTCCCGGACTGGGGCACGAACCCATGTCCCCTGCATCGGCAGGCGGACTCTCAACCACTGCGCCACCAGGGAAGCCCGACAGTACGTGTTTTTAAACTTCAGTTTTGCACTGCACAGGGGATACCTGTCTTGACTACACATGTGTTCTTAAAGATGGATGTGAAGAAGCCACTCGTTTTGAACAGACTTCTATTCCCACCCTACTAAAAAGTATTATAAATACCCTATATAATCCTCACTTTTAATTTTGCTCTCTTCCTTTGTAGTTAACACAAAGGAACAATTCAACTGCTTTAAATGTAGATGGTCCAGCTGAGGTTCAGATTGACCACCCCTGTCTTCATAGTAGGTTCCATCTTTGTCTTCTCAATAGAGTAAAATTTATGAGATACTCATTTCCTACTACTTTAATTTTTCTACTTGCCACCCATTTTTATAAATATCACCAGCAATATAAAACAATAATTTTTGGAAGTTTTTGAAACAATGAGAACCTTTCTTTAAAAAAAAAAAAAAAAAATCTACCCAGAAGCCAAATACGTGAAATAGATCAAAGTGAGGTTGCCCTGGTTAGAGAGAGGTGGGTGACCTGGAGCACTTCTAGGAACAACCACTCCCAGCCCGACAGCCTGCCACCCCCAGGATTCCTTGAATGGAACCTAAGTGGGATCATGTCAGACCTTGCTCAAGACCCTCCAACGGCTGCCCATCACACAGAGGTTAAAACCTGAAGTCCTTACCTCACCCAATTTGTTCTGACCTCTGACTACCTCTCAGACTTTTATGTCCTAACACATCTTCCCTCCCACCCACCACCGCCTTGGTGTCCCATTCCGCTCCCACTACTGTGCTTACTATTCCTTGAACAGGTGAAACATACTCGTTCCTCAGCTCCTTTGCATTTGCTGTTCCCTCTGTGCAAAATGCTCTTCCCCCACAAAACCACGTGGTTTCTTCCCTTATTTCTTTCAGGCCTCTGCTAAAACGTTATCGTCTCAGAGAGATCTCCTTGGCTGCCCTGTACCAAGCAGTACACCTCTGCCCCCGTCACTCTCTATCCCCTATCATTTTTTCTTCTTAGCACTTATATGATTGACATATTTCTCTATTTATGTATATATTTATTCAATGACTGCACCTCTCAATTAAATGTGAGCTCATCAGGATAAAAAATTTGTTTTGTTCACCACCAGCATATAAAACAGCACCTGACACATAGGAGGTGCTCAATAAACATGTGCTGATTAAATGAATGAATGAGACACCTATGCATGGTTCATGAGGTAGTTTTAAACTGGGATGTGTAAGTCAATACTATTCTATAGACAAATATGGGAACTTTGTCAAAACTGGCATAAAAAAGCGACACTGAAGGTATCACTTACATAACACCCAAGAGTACAAGTTGCTTAGACATCCATATTTTGTGTCTTAGGCTTAGATTCCGAAGAAACAGAGATGGGCTTGTGAATGGTGGAAATGAATCTCACGAATGCAGATTATTGTTTTTTACTCACAAGCCTCAGAAACTATCAAAAAGCAAAGGCTGGGGCTTCCCTGGTGACGCAGTGGTTAAGAATCCGCCTGCCAATGCAGGGGACAAGGGTTCGAGCCCTGGTCTGGGAAGATCCCACATGCCACGGACCAAGTAAGCCCGTGTGCCACAACTACTGAGCCTGCGCTCTAGAGCCCATGTGCCACAACTACTGAAGCCTGCGTACCTAGAGCCCGTGCTCTGCAACAAGAGAAGCCACCACAATGAGAAGCCCGCGCACCACAACGAAGAGTGGCCCCCGCTTGCCACAACTAGAGAAAGCTGCGTGCAGCAGCGAAGACCCAGTGCAACCAAAAATAAAAAAAATAAAGCAAAATAAATTTAAAAAAGCAAAGGCTACTGCTGAATGTTTCTTCCTGGCATCCACCAAGGTTGTGGTCCATGATTCATAAAAAACCCACCAGGTCCAAAGGCTCCACACAAAGGGGGATCCCTGGCTTCTTGCTTCTACCTCACTCTCTTCCAAAAAGGCCATATCAGTTCCCAGAAACAGTTTATACCCGTGTACAGAGCATTAAATGTGCTTATCATCAAGTCGCATCACCGCGGTCTGATATCCAAGGTGTCCATACTGAAATTCTTGCTGCACCTTCCTTATGCAACATCTTTTTTTTCTTCATTTGTGTGTCAGATCCAGAGATTCCCTTATATGTACATTTAGGGACTTTCCATGGGCTGATCCAGCCAACCAAAGCACAAAGCTGATGACCACTTTAAGAAACATACCACAGAATTCCATGGCTTAAGCAAAGGACTAGATTCTGGAAATGATTTTCTCTGGGGGGCTGGGGAATGCGTGCAGCACAGCTTGTGGGATTTTATTTCCCCGACCAGGGATTGAACTCGGGCCCTCGGCAGTGAGAGTCCTAACCACTGGACTGCCAGGGAATTCCCCGGAAATGATTTAAATAAACAAAACTAGACCAAAAAATTGCTCAACCAAAGAGTCCTGGAATTCTTATTAATATTTACTTAACACAGGTTTTGCCAGAGCAGGAAGCAGGTGCAAAGAAAATGTGTCCCGAGTCACTGGGAATAAGATGGGTTATTTTGGACATTGCTACAACCCATGTTTAAATTGAAGCTAATATGCTGCAGTCAGCCACTTTGCTAGTGATGATTTAATGTTTTACATATTTTATAGATTCCTGAAAACTTGATCTTAAGAAATTTTTTGTTTGTTTGTTTGTTTTCTCAGCCTGGAAAATTGTTCTCCTCTTTACTCCTATGTAACTCTGACCCATGTTTCAGGTCTCAGATTCCCTCTCTGTCAGTCCTCGGGGGGCTGTCCCAGAACCCCTTTCCCACAACCCAGGAGGCTGTCCCACTAACTCCTCCCCATACAATCTCAGTTAACCTGGGCTTTTCCTGTAATGGTCTTAACTCATCTGTAATCAATGTGCACTTACCCGTGTACTATCTATCTGCCTCCCTCACTGGACCACAGGTGAGCTCCAGGTGGGCAGGAGCCATGTTTGTATCACTGTTGTCTCCCCAACATCTAGCATGGAGTAAGTGCTCAGTGGATCTGGTGAATAAAGGAATGAATGGAACACAATGTGAGCTATGTGCTGACACTACCATGGATATTTGCAACAGTCAGCTTCATTGGGGTAACATGTTCTGCTACACAAGAAAAAAGTAGCAATCCTTAGAGCAAGATGGGCATCATTTTCTCAAGGCTCTCATTCCCAAAACCTCCCCAGTGGGATAGTTCAAATCCTTCCAAGCACCCACAGCATCAAGAAGCCCATGGAATCTTGGGCTTGAGTTCTGATTAAAAGTTGACCTTAAGATTTCTGAAACATTTGTAGGAATGGTAGAAGTCAAGTCAACCATCACTCCAAAGCTTCAAGCAGACAATAAACAAACAGCAACCAAAAAGAAAAACCCAAGCAGTGCTTTTCAATGCCCAGAGGACCAAATGCAGCAATACCTTTGGCACCAGGTCGTTCCTCCACTTCTCAGCGGTGAGAACTCTAGAGGCCTGGCAGCCTTGGGAGCATCAGGAAGCAGCAGCCCCCAGTGGACACCACCTGCACTGATGATAATGCCGAGAGTCCTCCAAGAGATGTCTTTGGCATTGCATATCAACTCAGAAGAGCCAAAGCAAGAGAAAAAGAATATGGTGGACACCAAATGGTGTCTATAGCTGACATTCAAGTTGTGGGGCTCCCCTTTGAGGACTCCAAGAAATATCGGTTAGGTGAGGTGGTCTCTGCAGCGCAAGTGAAGGTAAGAACAGGGAATCTAAGCTGGTGCTACTGTTCATTTGTAACTGTAAGATGGAATGCTTGATAACCTTGGATAATACCGTTATACATTAGGCTTTAGGAGAAGGAAACGAAAGGAAGGCTCAGAACATTGTCTGACACAGAGTGAGGAGAGCCTAGCATTAAAAAAAAAAAAAAACCCTCCTTGGAGAGAGAGAGGCAGCATTAATTAGAATTGCCACTATGGGCTGCAAGTGGAAGGAACGGATTGGTGAATGCCAAGGCAGCAAGTAAACACAGCATGACAATGATGCCCAGAATGTCATAGGCTTGGAAGCTTTCCTAATCCTTGTTTAATCTCCAGGGAGATTTTTTTTTTTCAGAGAAATGCATCTTTAAATTCATAACGAAAATCAAGAGGCAAGCAGATTTGATTTTATAGCCAACTTACAAAAAGATATCTATTCCATTAATGAGTGGACATCTGTATTTAGTTTTAAAAGTGGGGGAAGGGTTTCTAGGTGATGATCATTTAGGCTCTGAGGAAGCTGCCTTCAATTCGTTCATTCAAACCAATATTTATCGAGCCAGGCAGTGTTCTAGGTGCTGGAGATACCGCAATGAACAACACTCTCTGTCTCCATAGAGCTTCCTTTCTAGTGAGGGGAGGTACACCACAAACGAAGGTAGCAAACAGAAAAAAGTAGTTATAAAGTCTGGAGAGGAAGCAGGCAGAAGGTCAGCGAGTGCGCGGGCAGGGTGGGGATGGTCTCAGTGAGAAGTGAGGTTTTGCTCTCACTCGGGGCCCGCTTACTCACATGGAGAATTTTTTTTTTTTTTTTTTTTTTTTGGCGGTACGCGGGCCTCTCACTGTTGTGGCCTCCTCTCCCGTTGCGGAGCACAGGCTCCGGATGCGCAGGCTCAGCGGCCATGGCTCACGGGCCCATTCGCTCCGCGGCATCACATGGAGAATTTGATCAAAGACTTTAAAAAGCTGAAGAAGCAAGCCGTGTGGATGTGCGGGGAAGAGAATGCTGGCAGAGGGAACAGCCAGCGCTGGACTGGGGCAGCTCCTCAAGTGCCCCAGAAACAGCAAGGCTGGTGTGGATGGAGTGCGGTGAGCACAGGAGGGTGGGGACAGAGAAGGGGAACAAGAGGCACAAGACGGGTAGATAATAAGGGCCTTGGCAGGCATGGTGTGGGCTTTGGCCTGAGTGAGAGAGGAAACCACTCTGGATCTGAGCAGAGCGGTGATGTGACCCGACTTCCCTTTAAAAAACATCCCTCTGGCGGCAGCAGTACAGGCACTGGGTATATTTGACCTGAAGTTCCCAAAAAAAGATGAAGATAAACTTCCAGAGGTCCGACCTGTCCACCAATTCAACTTCAACATTCCCACTGAGATGTTCGAAACTGGGTTGAGAGGCCATTTTGCAAAGATGCAGAAAACAGCCATTCTGTCTTTTTAAACATACTACAGAGAAGCACAGGGTAGTACGGGAAGGAGTATAGAGTTGCGTCTCCACAGGAAGTCAGGTTCTACATGTGTCTGAGTCTACAGCCTCTGGCCCATACTCAGAACTCAGTTTTGGTCCAGGCAAGTGTTTGGGGGTACAGTGACCAAGGGGAACCTGAGGGGAGAAGAAAGGAAAAAAAAACAAAAAGACTGCACCTGACCCAAATCCTAAAATTCAGTCTTGATGAAAGAACCAGGGATTACGGCCCCAGACTGAAGTATGCCCTATCTACCAGGACCTAAGCACTTATTCTGATGTTTGAGCGTTACCTTTGGTCCTAGAAATTCCAGGACAGTCATGGTTCCACATATTGTATCCCACTGGCTCCACAAATCATTAAAATGTTCCTGAAGAGCTTCCCACAAAGCTGCAAACAGAAAGCATCAAGGGTCTCTGTCACAGAGAGAAGAAAGAGAAGGGAAGGCTGGAGGAAGAGAGATTCTTCCAAGCAGAACTAACCCTCAGGAGTGATGAGGAAAAGGGGACAGAGGGAGGTCCAGGCAGGGCACAGTGGTTGAGTCCTGGGCTGGGACCACTATACATTCCTATGTTCCTGGGTTCACAGTCCTGATTAAATGAGATAATGTGCATATACCCAGGCACTTAAAAAAACCAATTCTCTTCCCTCTCTCCTGAGTCATTCTATCACCTTTTAGCAAAGCAGGAGGAGAAAAGCAGGCTTTTAGCCAAGTTGTCTGACATGCTTCCATTTTTGCTAAGCATACACACAAGCACCACGCACGTACTAACAAAGACCATCTGGAAGAATGTAAGTCAAGTGTTTACAGTCGCTCTCCGGATAGTGGGATTACAGGTGATACTTCTGTTGTTCATCTGTATTTTTTCCTTTTTCACAATGAATACAGATTGCTCGTATTTTTTTTTAAGAGGCAGAGAAGTATATTTTATATTGTAGAGAGGTTCCAATACAGATGGTTCACGTGAAAAAGAAAGTACCTGAAAAGCTAATGTTTTGTCATCCAAATCCTGAATCGCAGGCCAGGAAGCTCGGTTCGGGTTTTGGAATATGCGACCAGCCCATCACCCAACCCATAAACAGAGCGGTTTGAGGATGGCATGGATGTTGGGAATCAGAGTATGTTTTCGGCATCGCCCTGAGCTAATGTACCATACCCATCCTATTGTTTGACTACAAGCTTGCCAGTAAAACCACTTCAGTTCAAGTGACTGGATCTCTGGAGAGGCTTCGCTGCTAGGGAAAGGACTGCTTGCTATCCTTGTCAACCTAGCAGGATATGGAAAAGGCTAAGGACCAGTGATTGCTGCATTTTGCTCTCCATTTTCCCCTTTTTTCTAACCAGGAGTTTTAACTGCATTTATCTTCTTTTACCTCCGCTGAATATTTGGAGACGGTTAGTCACAGGCGGCCAGACCATAAAGAGCCACGCTTGAACTTGACCTAGAGGAAAAGGCATTGCCCAGAAATGCTACCCTTGGAGGTAGATGTAATAACTGGGTGTGACAAGAGGTTGTTTCTCTCAGGAGAGTATGTGAGTGTGCTTTGGTTGAACATGGGTAGTTATGATAAATGAATACATTCTCGTGATTGTAAGAAATGCATGTCAGACAGCCAAGGGATGGACTGTCCTGGACTCCAACAACAACTACTGCATCCGTCTTCTCCTGGGAACTCACCCTCTGCCCTGGCTACAGTAGTAAGCAACAGACCCAGGTCAACCAATCATAATATCCATCCACAGAGATTGGCTGGTCTAGGGCTGGGCCTATGTCCCAAAGTAGAGGGAATCTGCTTCCTTGCCTGGGATTTACATACAAGCACTGGATGAAAGGAGCTCCCTTTGCCTGGGTACTAAGCTGAGGCTGAGGGTGGCTGTGTGCTCTGACATGTGGACAGGATAGATCTTCAGTAGGAGAGAGTAAGGGCGACTCACAAAGAAGCCAAGACAAGCAGGGCTGAGGAGTGGATGAGGAGGGAGTTCTGCCAGCACCGACACTTTGGTGCCAGTGACTACAGCCCTGACTGCTGCATTGAACCTGTTACCCCCGCAACCTTACCAGCTATGTCAGTTGATACAGCCCTTCGCTCCTTCAGCTGGCCTGAGTTGAATTTATTGATGCCACTTCAACCCAAGGACTCAGCTACAATAACTATTATCAAAGAGGCACTGGGGGCTTCCCTGGTGGCGCAGTGGTTGGGGGTCCGCCTGCCGATGCAGGGGACATGGGTTCGTGCCCCGGTCCGGGAGCGGCTGGGCCCGTGAGCCATGGCCGCTGAGCCTGCGCGTCCGGAGCCTGTGCTCTGCAGCGGGGGAGGCCACAGCGGTGAGAGGCCCGCATACAGCAAAAAAAAAAAAAAGAGGCACTGGATCCAAACCCACGTTTCTTTGTCATGAAAGAAACCTAACTAGTTTATTTTTCATTCAAATCCATGCTGATGTTCCATAGCTTCCTGTTCTTAGGCTACCTTCAATTGGTATTAAAAGGCCTCAGGATTACAATGAGATATCAAATAAAGAACATAAACATGTTGTCTTCCGGACACCCATTTCAACATTTCTCACAGTAACAATGTGGTTAAGATAGACTTATGTTTCCTCTGTGGAATTCCCTGGCAACTGAGCATAAATAAAGAAATCAGCCATGGGAAGGGGGCCCTGGATCACGGGGGAACCAGGGTGGGGAGGGATAGAATTCAAGGCTCAGATAAGAACAGTGTTTCCTGCACTACCTCAAAGACCCATCACCTTGCAGGAGTGCAACCTTGACAAATACGCAGAGAGTTGCCTCTCACCATAGGAATTACCAAAGAAGCTAAAAACAGAAACATGCACTGCATAATCTCTAACCTCAGGGGACGACAAAAACAGAGAATTGCTGTGTCAATCTCATTTCCTTGTTAGGCATATTATCCTAAGTGCAGGCCTCTCGTTCTGAACGCCACACTTCACTAACATTTACCCGGCTCTAGCTTCTGAAATATTGAATTCCACAGTAATTTTATTTTTTGCTTTTGATCTTTACTGTTTTGCTCATTTATCCATAAACATGAGCTCCTGAACTGAGTTGAAATTAAATAGCTGAGGTTGAAACCTGAGGCTGTCCAGATAGGAGCAAACGAGTATTCCAAGCACGACCTCACCGTTGAAGTGAATAATGATAATAAATTTAACTAAGATTACTTGAAGATGACCCATGTCTTGATTTCCTGTGATGCTCTGGTTAGGGAAGGGAAGAGATTTCTACAACACGAACTTTCCCGGGTGTGGACGGTCAGAGGCATGCTCATAAAGTGAATTTTGTAAAGCCTCCCCTTTTGTCAAAACACTCTCTAATAGGATGGTTCTGTGAAGGGAAACTGCTAGAACCACTCTGCAAAGCGATACTTCGTATCACTTGACTAATTTTAAAAGTAGCTCATTCAACCAATTTTGGCAACTGAACTATTTTCTGAAATCCGGAATAGCAAAATCTTGAGAGCAAGACAGAGACAAAACGGGAGACTGTTAAAAACAAGTCACAGTGCATTGTAGGTGGCTTCCGTTTACTGAAACATTACCGGTGGGGAGAAGAGGAGAGAACGGATGCATCTGAGCCGCTGGCCACTCACCACTGCTGACCTCAGGCCTGGGGCAGCTGGCAAACACCATCTCCCTGACCTGCCCACCCAGCAGAGCAGTGAGTGTAGTGTGACTGTCCTGGTTTCGCCACCCAGGACAATGGGACCCACAGACATGCCAAATCTGCCCACAGTCACACAACTTATCCATGTCTCAGAGCCAGTAAGTGGTGGAGCCTAAGTTTGAGTTCAGGGCTGCTGGTTCCAAGGTCTGTGCTCTTCACGGGGCTTGGGGAGAGGCCAGCAGAGGAGCGTAAGCTTCACAGCTCCCTCTCCGGGGCAGTTGTTCCTTTGGGATTAAGATACACCCAAAAGACTTCACTTGACTATATCCAGCGATGATACAGACAATGGTAAGAGCTAATCTTTACCGAGTGTTTTCTGTGTGCCAGGCTCTGTTTATGTGCCACATATTCATTCCTTTCATCCTCAGAACAATGCTGCCAAGCGGGCACTATTATTATCCCCATTTTATAGATGGACAAACCAAGGCACTGAGGGTTAAGTAACTGGTGCAAGAACTCACAGCTGGTAGTGGAAGAGCCAACATAAAACCCAAGGCACTGGCTCCAGAGCTCATCATACCCCTAACTTCTATTCTATGCTCTCTACTTCTCAGACACACAGATAATAGATGGTTAGCACAGCCCACAACTTTGAAATTCTGCATTGTACCACCCAAACTTTTACTCAGAACAACACTCATGCTACCCTTCTACTAGCAAAAATGAGACACCTGGGGCATGGAGAAGCTTACAAGTTTCTAGAAAAAAAATAGGATCTCTTTCAATGTTATTCCATAGAAAAACAAATCTATATACTTGAAACCATATCGGTGTTCTTGGAAATCTGAAACACCTATGATAGTTTCAATAGGCTGAAACACATGCCCCCCAGGTTCAAGATGGAGATGGGGGTCACACCCATGGGTCTGTTTCTTATCTTCCAAATTCATGGATGACCTTTCTTGGGAAGCCTGGGGTCCCAATGAAAGAGAAAAGCAAAACAAAACCACTAGGTTCTTTCTTTAAAGAGAAAGTAACCTAAGTAACAGCTGTTGTCATGCATGTTACAGAAAATGCATTACCTCCTTTACAGAGCAGAGTGTGCCGACAGCCAGCCAAGTCATTGTTTGCACAGGTGTATCTGTCCGTGAACAAACAAGTCCAGATCAATCCTCCTAAATTTCACGAACTAGAAAAGAGAGACAGCTAGGCATAAAACCATTTGACTCTCCCTTTTGACATTCATGATTTTCTTCCCTTGTCATTTCATTTTTCCCTTGGATTTCCAAAGAAGGCTCTTTCCTTGATTTAGGGAGCATTCTTATCCCACAGAAATGGCTTTTATGAAAGGTTGAAAGAGGAGCTATTAATTCACTCTCAAAGATGCAGTAGAGAGCAGTTGCTTTTGTCTACCTGCATCCCTTCCTCAGGGAACCACTTCCCCACATGCAGTACCCAAGCCTAGCCCATACTGGAACCCTCTCTCCCAAACAGTGAAGACGGGTCCAAGGACGGCATGTACCAGCTGTCTTTCTGTTGTGGATTTTAAGCTGAGAAGATGACGACACTTTGTGTCTGCTGGAGGCCACCTATCATGCAACATGGAGAGATAAGAGTCAGATGGAGAGAGAAAATTCGAGAATCAGTGAGCCCCTTTTTCTAATCTCAAAGACTCTAATTCCTGCAGTCCTTTTCACCTTTCCTGTAAGATATTTTAGCATGCTTTTGAGTTGAATGAGCCAGCAAACTTCCCTTTGTGCTTAATCTGATTTGAGTTGGATTTCTGTCTCTTGCAACCAAAAGAGTCATAATATAAAAGACTAAAAGTTTAAATCGCCGCCTTGACCTCTCACAGAAGGTGCCTGTCTGAGCTGAATGTATTTTCCCCTCTTACAAAGGGCTGAGTTTCTTTCATACCCAATAAACCTGTTGTCTTGCTAATCTCAATCCTCTTCTGCACTCAATCCATTTCTTCCCTTTTTTAAAAATTTATTTTATTTACTTTTAGCTGCATTGGGTCCCCGCCGCTGTGCGGGCCCTCTCCAGTTGCAGCGAGGGGGGGCCACCCTTCGCCGCCGTGCGCAGGCCTCTCACCGCTGTGGCCTCCCCCGCTGCGGAGCACGGGCTCCAGGCGCACAAGCCCCAGCAGCTGTGGCACATGGGCTCGGCAGTTGTGGCTTGCGGGCTCTAGAGCGCAGGCTCAGTAGTTGTGGTGCACGGGCTCAGCCGCTCCGCGGCACGTGGGATCCTCCCGAACCAGGGCTCAAACCCGTGTCCCCTGCACTGGCAGGCGGACTCCCAACCACCAAGCCACCAGGGAAGCCCTCTTCCCTTTTTTAATCCCTGCTTAGCCCGAACTCCAGGCCAATGGGATTGCTCTCTAACTGTAGCCACTTATCTATGCTGGGGGAGACAGGGAGATACCCTGTTTTCTCATTAACAGCAAAATGCTCAAGCATCCCAATGTATACTGGTCTTCCACATGGCTACCTTGATACCATGATGTGTTTATTCTAGGGACACTGCCATTGCTTCAGTCAGTCGGTCTCAGTATAGCTGTATATTCAAATCATCCAAAGAGATTCTTAAACCACCAAGGTTCTGTTTTATTTGGTCTGGGGAAGGATCTGGGCAACAGTATATCTGAAAATTCTCCCAGCAAAGTTTAGTCAGCCAACATTAAGACCGGCTGACTAAAAATATATTTATACATGCTTTTAATAGTTTTTATGTTTAATTAAACTTGTTTTCTGACCATACTTTTGGGAGTTGGGTTGGAGAAGGCATGGAGGCATTAGCCCTGCGTAACTCTCCTTCAGCATTTCCGGGGTTGTGCTTGAATTCATTGAATTCAAAGAGCATGATAGGAATGATCAAAGGTCCCTGCTCTGAACGTCACTTACACATTGGCCCTGTGATTTGCAACCTCATGGGAAGCCACTGTTTGTGCCCAAGTGTGCATATCTATTGTGTGCAAATCAGTCTTCTATCAATGTATATTAAATCATACAAGTTCTGGTAGACTTGTTTTTAAAAAAATCAAACATTTGACCTTTCTGCCATAATTCATTTCTGTTACTAGAGACTATCATATAATCTACCTATGTGGTATATGTATTAGTTTGCTAGGGTTGAGGTAAGAAAGTACCACAAACAGAAATTTGAACACAGAGACAGGCACACAGGGAGAATGCCATGGGAAGATGGAGGCAGAGATGGAGGTGATGTTTCTACAAGCCAAGGAACACCAGAGATTGCCAGCAAGCCAACCACCAGAAGTTAGGTGAGAGTATGGACCAGATTCTTCCTCACTGCCCTCAGAAGGAAACCAATCTGGCTTGATCTCAGACTTCTCCAAAATTGTGAGACAATGAATTTCTGTGGTTAAAGCCACTTAATTTGTGCTACTTTGTTACGACAGCCCTAGGAAACTAAAATAGTCCCTTACAGAAAAGCAAAGTCTATGATTCTGTAATCATTCACCTTTGAAGCTGTTGGGGAGAGGGGAGACCTAGAAGTCTGACTAACCTGAAAACAATAAGTTAAAGGGTTATTGTTGATCTTCATACAACACATAATGTTTATTACCAGCTGCTTTTTGAAGACAAAAGAAGAGGGGGGAAAAAATTAAACTTTCCTGTTTCCTAGCCTAGAAAACAGATACAAAAAGCCCAGGCTTCCCTGGTGGCGCAGTGGTTGAGAGTCCGCCTGCCGATGCAGGGTACATGGGTTCGTGCCCCAGTCCGGGAAGATCCCACGTGCCACGGAGCGGCTGGGCCCGTGAGCCATGGCCGCTGATCCTGCGCGTCCGGAGCCTGTGCTCCGCAACAGGAGAGGCCACGACAGTGAGAGGCCCGCGTACCGCAAAAAGCCCAGGTGCCTGCACATTACAGAAGTCAGCTAGAAAATTATCACAGTTTCTGCAGCAAAAACATATTTCTACTGGTTTTCAAAAATGAGTGCTTAAATAAGCTTTGCTAAGGGCTTAATTTCCAAAATATACAAACAGCTCATACAACTCAATAAGAGAAAAAAACAAACAACTCAATCAAAAAATGGGCAGAAAAAAAAAAAATGGGCAGAAGACTTAAGTATGCATTTCTCCAAAGAAGACATACAGATGACAAATAGGCATATGAAAAGATGCTCAACATCGCTAATTATTAGAGAAATGCAAATCAAAACTACAATGAGGTACCAACTCACAATGGTCAGAATGGCCATCATCAAAAAGTCTACAAATAACAAATGCTGGAGAGGGTGTGGAGAAAAGGGAACCCTCCTACACTGTTGGTAGGAATGTGAACTTGTGCAGCCAATATGAAAAACAGTATGGAGTTTCCTCAAAACAACTAAAAATAGGGCTTCCCTGGTGGCGCAGTGGCTGAGAGTCCGCCTGCCGATGCAGGGGACACGGGTTCGTGCCCCGGTCCGGGAAGATCCCACGTGCCGTGGAGCGGCTGGGACCGTGAGCCATGGCTGCTGAGCCTGCGCGTCCGGAGCCTGTGCTCCACAATGGGAGAGGCCACAACAGTGAGAGGCCCGTGTACCGCAAAAAAAAAAAAAAAAGAAAACTAAAAATAGAATTACTATATGATCCAGCAGTCCCACTCCTGGGCATATATCCACACAAAACTCTAATTCAAAAAAGATACATGCACCCCTATGTTCATAGCAGCACTATTTACAATAGCCAAGACATGGAAGTAACCTAAATTGTCCATCAACACATGAATGGATAAAGAAGATGTGGTACATATATACAATGGAGTACTACTCAGCCATAAAAAAGAATGAAATAATGCCACTTGCAGCAACATGGATGGACCTAGAGATTATCATATTAAGTGAAGTAAGTCAGAAAGAGAAAGACAAATACCCTATGATATCACTTATGTGTGGAATCTAAAATATGACACAAATGAACTTATCTACAAAACAGAAACAGACTCACAGACATAGAGAACAGACCTGTGGCTGCCAAGGGGGAGGAGGGGGAGGGAGGGATGGATTAGAAGTTTGGGCTTAGCAAATGCAAACTCTTACATATATGTACAACTGAATCACTTTGCTGTACACCAGAAACGAACACAACTTTGTAAATCAGCTGTACGTCAATAAAATTTTAAGAATAAATAAAGAAGCTCTGTTAGCAAACCATGAAATACTCCAAGCAACCAGGACAGCAGACAAATCCAGTCGCTCTCTTGGTTGGGGACATATGGTATGGATTAATTTGTAAAAATTCCAATAAAGCGTATCATGTGTGATGTTACAAAACCTCAACATTTAACTGCCAGTGCTTAAGATTGTATTTCACTGGCTCATTTCAGAACCTTCTCCGTGGAAGTTGGTCCTCCTGTGGTACTATGGAGTAAAATTCTGGCTTAAATACTAATTAACATTAGGAACTGATCGTGTCCTGTTGCAATACCATACTCATATAAAGAAATGAAGAGAGGGTAGAAAGGAAATTGATGTTGCTGGTGGAGACTGCAAACTCTTTTTAGAAAATGAATCACCCACAGTTCAACTTGCTGTTACTACATCTCCTCAACTTTCTCTTAATGACTTGCTCCTCCTTTTGCCCTCCCAGCTTTAATATCCAGCTTGATTCTCCTATATTTCTCAAGTTCATACTTCTGTCCAGGGTGATTTTAGCTCTTTGGGAGGAATGTTCTTTCAGAAATTGGAGGGAAGTGAGGAATAGAGAATAAAAGATTAAATTTACTAAGCTTGACAAGTTATATGTGCTACTTTGATTAAACAGAAGAATCTTGACTTGTGTTAAATTCTTCAATGACTTGCTTTGTGACTTTGGGGAAATTCCTTCAATTCCTTGTTCTCTAGTTCTCTTCACCTTAAGAGAAACAGCCTCAACATCACAATATTGGAAGGGTCAACAAACAAACAAACTAATCCATTATCAAGACACAATTAAACAATGATAGTTAATTCTGTTATTTTCCTGGTGCTGATGGGAAAGAGGTGTCCTCTTTTCACACAAGTGACAACTGCTGGTGGCCAGATGAACACCACAAAGGAAGAACCTGCCAGAAAATGGATCAACAGAAGGAAAACTGCAGGTGAGAAATGGAGGGAGGTAGATTCCTAATAATACCATATAAGCATCCATGCCTGCTCTACACCAGCCCTACCTCTAGTCTTCAGGGATATGTCAGCTATAAGCTCTTTATGCTTAATCCATTTGTGTTGGGTTTCTGTCACTCGCTACTGAAAGAGTTCTAACGAACACAGAATCTTATTAGTGAGAAAAACAGTAATTAGAGCAAAGATGACTGTCCTATTCTGCTGTTTAAAAGGATGGAGCCATTTCAAAAAGGTCCTAGAAACCGTCATAGGAAGGAAAGAAAAAATGTTGTAGATTTCACTCTAAAGCCAGGTTAAGGAGAGGATTCACTTCTTCTGAAGAGCCCCAAGGGCCAACAGTTGGAAGAAGCAAATTTGGGCTTGACATAAGGATACACTTTCTGCTGTTTGAAGCTGTATAAAATGGAGCAGACTGCCTCTTGAATATATTCTGCATTTATCTACTTCCTTCCATTGGAACTACCACTGCACTGGTCCAAGCAGTCTTAGCTTTGATCTGGACTACTGCCAGAGCCTCCTAAAGTCACCCATTCATCCACCAAATGTTTCCTGAGCCTCTACTCTGTGCTAGGTGCTATTCTAGAAGCTGCAGACTCAAGGAACAGAACAGACAAAAAAATCCCTGCCCTCAAGGAGTTTGCATTCTACTCCCCAGAAGCAAACAGTAAATAAGTGAGTCATTTCTCAGCATTGGTTCCAGGACGCCCTGCAGAGACCAAGCTCATCGGACTCTCAAGTCCCTTATGCAAAATGGTTGCTCAAGTCCCTACATAAAATGGCTGCTCAGGTCCCTATATAAAATGGCTGCTCAGGTCCCTACACAAAATGGCTGCTCAAGTCCTCACATAAAATGGCTGTTAATGACCCTATGTAAAATGGCTGCTCAAGTCCCTATACAAAATGGCTGCTCAAGTCCCTACACAAAATGGCTGCTCAAGACCCTACACAAAATGGCTGCTCAAGTCCCTACACAAAATGGCTGCTCAAGACCCTACATAAAATGGCTACTCAAGTCCTTACATAAAATGGCTGCTCAAGTCCCCTACATAAAATGGCAGTGGTACAGTCAGCCCTAGGTATCAGCAGGTCGAATTTTGAAATTCAATCCATGGTTGGTTGAAACCACAGATGCACAACCCAAGGATATGCAGGGCTGACTGTACAATGTACAAGACATTGTATAGCATGTAGTCTGTATAGCATGACAGATGGTGATAGGTGCTGGATAGGGAGATGGGGAGTATGGGGGAGGGGAAGCTGGGGTGCAATTGTGAATACAGTGATTAGTGAAGGGCTCACTGAGAAAGACACTACAGCAAAGACTGGAAGGAGATAAGGTAGGAAGTTACGCAGACATCTGGGGAAAGAACATTTTAAGCAGAAGGAACATTAAGAGTAAGAATCCTGGGCTTCCCTGGTGGCGCAGTGGTTGAGAGTCCGCCTGCCGATGCAGGGGACACGGGTTCATGCCCTGGTCCGGGAGGATCCCACATGCCGCGGAGCGGCTGGGCCCGTGAGCCGTGGCCGCTGAGCCTGCACGTCCGGAGCCTGTGCTCCTCAACGAGAGAGGCCACAACAGTGACAGGCCCGTGTACCGCAAAAAAAAAAAAAAAAAAAATTGTAAGAATCCTGACACAAGACATTTGGAGCCTGTTCAAGACCATCGAGGCTGGAATGGAGTGAGGGAGGGAGGCGACCGAAGGAATGGGGCCTGAGAGGCAAGGGATGGTTGTAGATCCTGAGGGGCCTTCAGTAGGCAATTGCATGTCTTTGGATTTTACTCTACAGAGGAGGAGGATAATGGAGGGCGGTGGAGAAACATGATATTTTGAAAAGTTTACTCAGTTACTTTTTAGAAAAATAAATAGTTACCCAGCTGCCAGTCTGATCCTCTACAGTCCATTGTCCACAAAGCAGAATGAACCTTTTAAAATACTGTAGAAAGACCAACAATCCACTCCTGGACATTTACTCCCAGAGAAATAAAACTTACATCCACACAAAAACCTGTACCTCATTATTCAGAGCAGCTTTATCTGCAATAGTCCCAAACTGAAAGCAACGAAAATATCCTACAACAGGTGAATGGTTAAACAAAGTGTGGGATAACCACTGTAGAATACCACTCAGCAATGAAAAGGATCAAGCTATTGATAAAACAATGTGGATGGATCTCAAGGGCACTAAAGTAGGTGGAAACTCTCAAAAGATCATGCATTGCCTTATTCCACTTACATAACTAAAGGTACATAAAATGTACCCATTGGGGGAAATGGATGAAGGGTACCTGGCACCTCTGTGCACTATCTTTGCAACTTCCTGTGAGTCTGTAATTATTTCAAAATAATAAGTTTAGAATCTGTAATTATGTCAAAATTAAAAGGTTTTATTTTTTAAAGCGCTGTAGTAAAGAAATTGTGTTTCATCGGAAAACTGCATTGTCTACATACAGCACACCGTCCCCAGTTGCCTGATTCTACTCTTTCATTGTCTTTGAACTATTTTTACAACTTTGAAAGGTTAGATAACTGAGAGATGTGCAAACCGTCCTGCCTGGTAGAGGTTCCCTTGCAGCCCTCACCCATATTCCTCATGGGAAAACCAGCTTACACACGAAAAAACCATTTACACATTCAATTCAACCTTCCTTTATTCCACATCAAATTGTCCTTTGACTACTATGAGGGCATTGAGCAAGTTAAATACAATCTTTAACATCTGTTCATTTTTATGTATGGGAGTCGTGACTTTACCTTTTCTGAAAACTCTCTCTCAAGAACATAAATCTGGTGACGTCACTCCCCAGCTTAACTGCTTCCTAGCTTCCCACTGCATTTAGAATGAATCCCAAACATTTCCCCAGATGGACAAGGCCCTGCCCAGCCAGGACCCAGCCTGCCTCTCAGGCCTCATCTCCTCACTCTGCCCCTTGCCAGGACACTCCGACTACTGGCCCTTCTTTCAACTCCCTGAGAATATCAAGTCTGTTCCTACCTTATGGCTCGTACACCCGTTGTCCCTCGGCCTGGACTGCTCTTCTCATGGATGGCTCTTTTTAAGGGTAAACTGTCAGCTCAGTTGTTCCACCCTCAGAGAGATCTTCTCAAGCACTCTCTCAAAAGTAACATACCCATCCTAGTTTTTTCATCATAATTATTTCTATCTGATATAATAATAACAGTGTTATTGTGCATTATATATTATTTAACATATTTTAAATATTATTACATAAGCATAATGTATTTATTATATATATATATAGATATATATATTTTTTTTTTTTGCGGTACGCGGGCCTCTCACTGTTGTGGCCTCTCCCGTTGCAGAGCACAGACTACGGACGCGCAGGCTCAGCGGCCATGGCTCACGGGCCCAGCCGCTCTGCAGCATGTGGGATCTTCCCAGACCGGGGCACGAACCTGTGTCCCCTGCATCAGCAGGCGGACTCTCAACCACTGCGCCACCAGGGAAGCCCTTTTTTTTTTATTTTTAATGTTCATGGGAGTATAGTTCATTTACAATGTTGTGTTAGTTTCAGGTGTACAGCAAAGTGAATCAGTTATACATAGACATATATCCACTCTTTTTTTAGATTCTTTTCCCATATAGGCCATTACAGAGTATTGAGTAGAATACCCTGTGCTATACAGTAGGTCCTTATTAGTTACCTATTTTATATATAGTAGTGTGTATATGTCAATCCCAATCTCCCAATATATTTATTATATAAATATATTAATACTGTTCAGTTAGCTACTAGTTTATTTATCTGCCCACCCCAATTCTATAATAGTAGGATCTTGAAATTTGGCTCTGCTGTATCCTCAGTGCTTAGAAAGGTCCCTAGCAGACATAGTAGGCACTCAATATATATTTGTTGAGGAAATCCCTGGGTGAATGATGCTCGCAGAAGTAGTGAAGTTCCCACCACTGGAGGTATTTAAGCATGGTTTGTACAACCGCTTGACAGGGTCATAGAAAAGCCATGGGCGTATGCTCAGTCACAAGAATAAAAGACCATTTTGGTCCTTTCTAGGACTATGAGCTTATGATTCCGTGGCCACCATGCCCTTTCTGCTATGCAAATGGAAAAAGCAAAGGAGTATTCCTCAGTCATTTTCCACCGAATGATAGTATGCACACCCCTGTTCCTGCTGCAATATCATCTCAGCATTAAAATGTTGAAGCTAATCAGACATTTAATTTCAAAGTGGAAGGTCATTATCTTGTCACAAAATTTTATTCCAATTACTTTTTTTTTTTTCTATTATACGAAATGAATTAAAAGTAGCACAAAACATTGGGAGATCAAACAGTCAATCAGAAGCTCATTAAATATCACTGAAATTGGTGCAATAAAAAGCATTTCCCATGGCTGACTTATTATTTAAAAGCTATATTCTGGATGGCTTCAAGGAATTGACATGCTGCCAATCAAAAAATCACCCTATCCATAAATAGTCACTTGGCTTTTAAAAGTTCACTATCTTTTTTTTTTGAAATAAGAGTAAATACCTAAAAAGATTTAAAGCACGGGTGTAATTACGATCCTGTCAGCCCCTATGAGACCCTAAAGAGAATATCATCTGGTAATTTGGAGTATTATTTACAGCAAGATGCTTACAAAGTACTGCCAAGGATTTTATAAACACTTCAATACATTACATTCATGTACGATACTCAACTAAGTACAACCCCAGCCAGGGTATAGTGGTCAGTTACAATTTTAAAATTGAGTCCAATTCCACACTTGGAGTAAATGCCCATTTTATTTTCTAAAGAGTGAATATTAAGCACTTCATTTTGCTATGGACCCAGACATAGGTGACTGCTAGCTTGAGGATCTAAAAGCTGGTCATTTTAAAAATTCTAATATTTTTCCTCTAGGACCTCTTTTTATTTTTTTAGCCAAATCACTAATTTTACCATTCTGTTTTATAGAAACATCCATTTTTGGCATACAGGATGGCCAGGTCCTTTTCATTGGTAAAATATAACAACAGAAGTACTGTTCCCAGTCTCTTAAGGTGCTTAAGTGGTGAGGATGATACAAATGAAAAATACATAAGCAGAAGAGAAAGCTCCCAGGTATAGGAAATTACTTCTTCAGTAGAAGGACTGAAGAATTTGTCCCCTCTAACCCCTTCCCCCTCACCACACACACACACTGCCACCACCCAATTTCTTTTCAAAAGCCAGGACTTATTGACAAATTATCTGGGAGTAAAGTGGGAGGGAAACATTTCAATGCAAAATTCAGAACTGCTTTATAGAAAGAAAAGCTTGGGGAGGTTTGTTATCATTTGTTTCCTCCAGTATATCATTCAATTTCAGCTGTCTCACGTCTCAGAAGAAGCTTCTCCATTTCTCACTCATGTGCCTAAGAAACATCTCCCTGGCATCTCATTCTTTCTCCCTGTCTCTCACCAGCATTTCATTATTTCTTAACTGTCCCTCTCATGCTTGTCTCCCTTTTTCTTAGTGATCCACGTGTCCTCATTTAGCAGTTTTCAGAAGCCAGGGAGAAACGTTGCAAATAATGTTAAATATGATTAATATCTTGAATTCCTTGAAATATGACATGCATGAGTTACAATGAAACCTCTTTTATTTCCCCATGAAATGTTTTTGCATAATGAGAAAGAAAATGTCCTCTATGCCCTAATCAGCCCTGACAGTTCCTGGACTCCCAAATACTTTTATTTATGGCATTATTTATTTCATCTCTAATAAATGGAGGGGGGGCAGAAACCACAGCATGATCTGAGGAGGCTGCAGAGAGGGAGACTATCTAGGGTGGAGAAACACAGAAGCTGATCCTGCAAAGAGAGAGATGGCTTCCAAAGGAAGGGAGGTCTGGCAAATGAGAGGCCAAGGTCCTGAACCCTCAGAAGAAGAAAATAGGTCACCTTCCCAAGTCTAAAAGGAAAGCTCTGAAAAGGAACCTAACTTCAGAGTGGAGAGATGACGGTCACACATCCAGGAGGAGATGTACCCAGAATTCTAACCTGGAGAGCGAAGATTGAAGGCTGAAAAGCAAACCAGGGAAGGGGGTATGCTGGTATTGGAGCTGACCTAGGGAGGGGTGATTTGCTCCCAAAAGTGCCTGGGAGAAGCGACGACAGTCCTCTAGATCTGAAGACATCTCTAGCTCATGGGATCCTCCTCCAAACCACAGAGGCTCTTCCCTCATTCAAACAACTACTGAAATTGTGTGTCCTCCAGAAACCCTGGCCGTGTGACCCCAGGTGCAGTGAGGAGCTGCCTGGGCAACGCAGGGAGCAAGAGCTTTCGGCACATCTTGATGCTACAAGCACTTACAAATAAATATATACCAAATGACATTGTTGCGAGTATCTAGTCACCGTCCCAAAAGGAGGTATCAGGTCATAGTTTTTTCCCTCAATTGCACAGAGTCTACGTAATACGAGAAATGTGAATTTGAATATCTGAGTACATCTGTGCAACTCAGCCACACACTCTTGAGTGTCTGACTTTGGGTAATTTCCTCCAAGAGCCTCGGTTTTCTCATCTGTGGAATGGGGACACCAATTCTGTTACGCCCTCTCAGGGGCCCTGTAGGGAACTAACTGAAATAACGTGAAAGCCCGATGCTTTGTGTGCTCTTAGGACAACATAAGCTCGAAGGCCAGGAGCTGGGTATAGACAGAAACCCCCGGGCGCGCAAACAACTCGCAGCGACCTAGGTCAAGACCTTCTGAAGATGTTCCTTTCAGAAGGCTGGGGGAGCAATTCCCCATCAGCAGAAGAACGGGTTGTAATATCTTCCCAAGGCGCACATGCACTCTAGCTACCGCCCCACCCCTACTACTACCAGCCCCTCAGGGCAACCCCGAGAGTTCGGGGTCAAGCAGGCGGCGCCAAGAGCTCTTTCCTAAAACTGAACCCCGCCCACAGCAGCAGGAGCCTCAAGTGCAAGTCTGGGGCTCCGAAGTCTCGTCCCGGCCGGAACCTCGCGCTGTTACCAGGGGACCCTCCTGGTCCCGGCTCATTCCTTCCCTTCCCCCGTCGGAGGCGCACTCCCGGCTGGGCGACCACGCGGGCGGCAGCGGCGGCGCCAGGCCCCGCCCCCGCCCCCATTATCATTAGCAGATATAACCCTAAACACTTGCTCTTTACCTCCTTTCTCCCTCCAGGCATTGGTGAGGCAGCCTGTCAATCAGCGCTCGGGCGGCAGCCCCCCGCGCAGGGGCTCGGCGATGCCAGCCTTCGCGACAGGCGGCAGTGGTGGCGGCGGCGGCGACGACGGCGGCCACGGCACAGACAGCCACCCTTCCACGCGCGCGCACTCGGGCAGAGCCGTTGGGCGGGCGGCAGAGGCACCCTCGGAGCCAGGCGACGGGCGCGGAGGGGGCGTGCGACCCGGGACCTGCCCAGAGGCGCAGAATGGAGGAGGAGATGCAGCCGGCGGAAGAGGGGCCCAGCGTCCCCAAAATCTACAAGCAGCGCAGCCCCTACAGCGTCCTCAAGACATTCCCCAGCAAGAGACCGACGCTGGCCAAGCGGTACGAGCGACCCACCCTGGTGGAGCTGCCGCACGTGCGGCCGCCCCCGCCGGCCTTCGCGCCGCAAGCCGCGGTCTCCATCAGCAGCAGCGAGCCGCCGCCGCCACCGCAGCAGTTCCAGGCGCAGAGCTCTTACCCACCCGGGCCCGGCCGGGCCGCCGCCGCCGCCTCGTCGTCGTCTCCGTCCTGCACGCCCGCCACGTCCCAGGGCCACCTGAGGACCCCAGCGCCGCCGCCCGCGGCCCCCGCCGCGTCGTCGTCCTCATCTTTCGCCGCCGTCGTCAGGTACGGCTCGGGCCCGGCGGCAGCCGCCGCGGGCAGCAGCAGCGCGGGCGGCAACGGCGCCAGCCTGGAGCTCAGCGCAGGTACCAACTCTCGGGAGCAACTTTCCGTCCCGCCACGGGTTGGGGGAGGTGTAGGACCCGGGAAAGAGAAAGCGGGGACCGAGGACAGCCTCCCGCGCGCCTTGCCCAGCGGGGTGGGTGGGGGGTGGGAGGGGAGAGCGGGAGGCTCCCAGAGCCGGCTGAGGGAGCGTCGGGGCGTCCGAGCGCACCCCCAAGGCCTCTACGCGCCGGCAGCAACTTCTGGAGGTTCACCGCCGCCGCGTCCGGGGCTTCCGATGGCGCGCGCGCCTCTTAACAGGTGGCTCCGCCGCTAGCGTCCCGCTCGGCGCCCGGGCAGGGGCGATCGGCGGGGCGGGGGCGGCGCGCAGGCGGGGAGTGGGGGCGGGACACCGTGGGGTGACAGCGGCGGCGGCGCGGGGAGAAGCGGGCGTTACTCTGGCGGTTCTCGGGGACGCCCTCCCTTTCCCCTCCGCTGCTTCACTTTCTCCTTCTGCTTCTTCCCTTTATCTGCCTCTCTCCTCCATTTGTTCTTCCTTCTCTTTTTCCCTTCTCATTTGCCCTCTGGTTCTCTTTTTCTCGCTCACTCTGTCGCGGTCACGCGGCTGGCCCTAGGGCTGCTTTCCTGCTTTTTCCTGGCGAGCGCGCGCTGTCTCTGCCTCTCCCTGGCCCCCTTTACCCGGCCACCCCAGAGTCCCCGCCGGTGTGTGCAGGACGCGAGGCTCCTCTGCAGCAGCCGCGCGGTTGGAACTGGCGCTCGCCCCGGCGGCCGCGACTTTAGGGACGGAGACCTCCCGCCCCTCCCCCCCAGCCCCGGGAACCCCGGGCGCTCTGGGCCCCGCCGGGTGGGCGCTGCTGCACCGTGGGGTCCCAGGCCCCTTAGAAATGACTGCCTTTCGGGGAGCATCCACCCCAGGGTACGCGACTCCTGAGAAAAGCCGGCTCTCCAGCCCAGCGGCAGGGAGGGCGACGGGCTGGTGGAGAGGTCACAGCCTGGGGCCTGCGCCCGAGTGTGCTCTCTGCTCCCCTTGGACTCGCAGCCCCGTGTATCCCGCCGCTCAGAACGAAAAGTTCCTGCTCAGGCCTTTTACGGCACTTTGGAGACCCCCAAATCCTGCATATCAGTGAATCCACGGCTTCCTTTTTTCCTAATGAAAATAGGAGCATTGTCTTGAAATGCGTTATAGATGCCTAAGCTCATGTTCTGCTGTTTGTCAGTATTTTGACACAGGAAGGATTGGTTTTGAGAAAGAAAACCTAATTACAGGTTATAGTGAAGACTTGCTCTGTCACATCCCTCACTGGCTGGGAGATGTTGGCGAGGTTTTTATGTGGATGTCCTTATTGTTTGTGAGGTGTGGTTTTTTTCCCTGTATTTTAATTCCGCTGTGCTTCTATGTTCACTGTGAGGCTAGCCTACTTTCACTTTCCTCATTTTTCTTCTGTTTTCCCCCCTTCTTAGTGAGGTTTGTGTGCTCTCTGGGCTTGGGGTCTGGTTTTCTTATATACTACTTCTTGTTCACTCCTTGTTTATTTCCCGGCTCTGCTTTATCTTCCTTTCTCTTTACATTGTTCAGAAGTTTGGGTCCTTTTTTCCACATTCTATATTTTGCTTACTCCTTTGCACACCTCAGTGCCACCATGTTCATTGGGGTTTTCCCCCCTCTTTATCTGCCCAGTTCAGTCTTTAATCTCATCCTGCTTTCTCCTTTCAGTCTTTGCGGACTGTCTTTCTTTCTGTCTTCTACTTTTTTTCATACAGTATAAATCTGCCCCTTCTCATTTCCATTTTCATCCATAGTTTTAACCTTGCCTTTCCCTGCTATTTTTCCTATATTTCTTTTTTCTGCGCCAGTCACTTGCTATCCTTTCCATGGTGCCTTCTACTCTGGCAGTTGCCCCACTCTTTTATCCATAAGGAGTTTTTGCTGTTGTTGTTTCCTTCTTACCTTGTTCTGAATGTCCTCTTTTTCAGTGTTTCTTCTAACGTCCTGTTTAGTTTGTCTCTGTCCGCAGGTGGAAATCATATCACTGAATCTAAAGGAGTGGAAAGGGGCTTTTTGATGTCCCTCCAACTCCCTGTGTTTCTTATTTCCTTTTATTTTCAGTGCTGCTGCTGCCTTTTTTTTTTTTAAGAGAGGTCATAGAGAGGTAGGCTAGATAGCCCCAAGACAGGATGCCATGTACTTGTTGGAAAGATGGGAATTGAATGGTAGTTTTCTGCCATGCAGTGAGGAAAATGGTCAGGGGCAAAAAAAAAAAAAAAAAGACCATAGTACTAGACATCATGAATTGTGGTCATACTATTAATCATTGGGGGACAAAGCCATCTCTTAACAGGCACAGTGATGTGAGTGGCCATCAGAGGGACAGTCACCTGAAGAGCTGATTGGCTCTTTGAGGAACTAGTGGTTCCACTTTGAACCAATAAGCATGTGTGTACAGACAGCCATCCTAGCACACTGGGTGGGGTGGGGGTAGGGGTGGTGATTTGCTTGTTGCACCCTCACAACAGTGGTACTGCAGGGTCTCAGGCTACCTCGTAAACTGAAAATAGTCAAAATGTCGATGAGATGAAATGAGTCAAGGATGGAAGAGAGATAACTAACTGAGTGTCCAGAGAAAATGCAGTGAAAAGATGAAAGGGTTGAAGTGAACCTTATTTGCCATTAAGGGCCATAAACCATTGAGAGGAGAAATACATGATTAAAATAGATTTTTCAACATTCTTGTAAAATCTCCTGAAGAGTATAATTTTCCTTAAAAGCGGTAATATGCCGTGGTTCTAAAAGCCTATTTTTCCTCTGTGGGAGGCTTAGAGTTAAAACCCACGTAGATCTTGATATGCAGCCTAAATTTGGCATCAGGAAATGGGAAATTGCATCTTTAAGCAGAGTACAATCAAAAATGAATTACAATAAATCCTATATAATTGCATAGGTCATTCTCTTTAATGAGATTTTATTAACCTGACTGTCAAGCTTTTGAGGCAGGCAGATATTTTATCTTCTTCAACTGATAAAAGTGTCAGCTATAAACCACCATATAAATATTCATAAATCTACACATCTGCGGCAGCCTATCAGCATCATTCTTTTGGACATTAAAAGCATTCTAATTACTTTCTGTCTAGCAGAGCTGAAATGCTGCCTGTTATAGTATGTGCTTGGCAGGCATGATTGCTTTTGTTTGCCATCACGAATAGCAGCATCCTATTTTATATACCGATGGTCCAGAAAATATTCAGGGATTGACTGAGCAGGATGGATATTAGGAAGCACCATCTGGTTTTGATAGCACTGAGTATATTAACTCATCTGTTAATTTTTGACACATCATTGATTTATTTATTTAGAAAAATTGCATCCTGTTTTGCTGTGTTGATATTTGCCATTAGGGAAAAAAAATTGGATGGCATTTTTTTTGAAAGACATACAGTAGTTCATTGATTTAAGACAGGGGTGATGCTTCCAAAGATGCTTTCATTTTCTAACTTCTGTTTTCTGTGCCACGAAGTCCTCTCATAAAAAGAAGTTATATTAATGTTTTAAGGAAATTATCTATTTTGAACTAGTTGCAAATCCTTTTGATAGATGTAATATATGGATACAGGATCGTATAGGTCACAAAAATTTTTTTTCTGCCTCTGCATTTTTAGTATTAATATATTTCACCCTTTGTGGGCTAAAATCAAAAAATTACCACTAATCTTGACTACTGTGATCTCCTTCATAGAAACAGAATACTCTTGGGGATCTGCTGTGATGGGCAAATTCCATTCAAGGCTTTACTTACAAAGAAGGATGTTAAAGTAGGGAGCCTGTGTTTCATTGCTGAATTCCCATCCCTCTTCTTCACTTATCAGATTTAGGATGGATTAAACCACTTAAATTCTGAAGAAATTCTAGAAATGAAGTTTTTAATTACAAAAATAACACGGGTTCGGATTCTGGAATCAGACTGGGCACAATTTGCAACATGATATTAGATCCCGACACATTGCACAATAAAGCAAAATAAATGAGAGAGATGTGGTCATTTTAGAGTGCTTTGTGATTGTGATTTATTAACATTTTACGGTGTTTAATTTTAAAGAAGTTAGGGATCAACTAGGTTGTTTTAAAGCCTCTCTATAAACTGTTGACTTTGTACTTCCTTGCCATCACTTGACTGGAACATTCTGTGCCTAGTGGGGGAAAAGAGTTTAAAATTTCAAAATACATGTTCACACTTTGCTCAGTTAAGAATCGTGGATCAGTGGCCATTCAATCGTGTTCATATGAAAACAGAACTTTTCTCCATTTCTTAGCAATAATGGGCATCGCACAGTACTTGTGTTCTAATTATATTCTGTATGGAAAGCTGAAGCACTGCTGGCTGCAATGTGTGTTAAGTGTAAAGATTTGCCATTTCCCACCAAGTATAATAGTAGTATTTTTCATCATACTCTTCAATGTATTGACATAAAATACTATTCAAATATAAGGTAGTGAAAAGAAGAGAATACAGCTTTAGGGCTACAGTTGGCATTTTTACATATATTCGTTCTGAGAACAAATTCAGAATGAAGCATTTGAAAAAACTGCAGGCAAGAACCGTTTTATGATTGTAACTATTCTCTGATATTCTGAGTGCACTTTAATACATTATCTTCATAATGTAGTATATTACATAATGATTTTTTTCTCAGCATATTACGAGTTTATCCTTCAGTTAAGAAAACAAATCATGCTTGTCTCTACATCAGATTTTTTTTTTTCCCTTAAAATCTATACCCTAACGTGTTTTATCAACATGATTAAAACAACTGAGCTCCTTAGGACAGTGGACAGATACATTCGAGCAGTTCTTTCTAGGCAATTCTGTTTTAGCCTTTCCTTTCATATTTTGTTCCTTTCATCAAGGTTATGTTATAGGTGTATAGGCTGTAAATCACTTGGGACTATTCTGATGAAAATGCAAACAGTAAATACAACTTTAGATCTAGAATGGGATTATAGGATTAAATGAGTGAAAACTGCTGGTGTGCTAGAATTGAGAGTCGCCAATCAATATTGTCCTTTGATTTTACTAATAAAAGAACAAAAAGCCAGGAGTGAAGAAATGAGAATGCAGCATCTTAAACCTCCCCACTTGTATGGTTCAACTGTTTACTTTCTCGTTTATTCGGTTTTGGTCATTGTAAGATATAACACCCAGCTCTTTGAAGTCTTTCTCCATTAAGTTTTGGTTCAAATCATGAGCTTAGTTATTCCTTTCCACCTGGCTGGGGGCAGAGTCATCATCACTTCCAGTGTTCGGTGTGCGAAATACCCTTCCCATATCCACATCCCTTTTTCTCCAAGGCAGCAAGCCGACTTTATCTTGGCCGCTACTTCAGCCAAGTTCCCAGCCCATCTATCAGCTCTAGCCTAAAACTATACCTGGCATCTAGTTCTTTCTTTAGTACTCAAAATAATCGTGTAAAAAATAGGCCTGTGCCTAATATATGTGAGATTCAGGGTAGGGTACAAATGCTGTAAACTAAGATACTCTATTTATTTATAAGAGTCCCCACATGTATTCAGTAAATATTTCTAGAGATTCTGTGCTGGCCCTCAAACCCCAGTCCACTCATGGAATATACAGTCTATAAATCTCTCCTGAACTGAGAAGAACTGGCCTCTGTGTTCTGACTTGTCATTTTTCCTGAGAGATTTAGGAATGGGAGCATTTTATGGATTTGGGAGATATGAGAGGTGCTTGCTCTATGCTCTGGGCTTTATGTATATTCTTATTAAATAAGTGAAATAGGAGACTTGTACCCCCTTCCCCTGATATCTTAGTTACTTCAGGAAGAATAGTAAGAAAAAACAAAGTAGAGGCTGAAGTACCACCTGGAGGTTTCTGAAGGTTGGTTTGCTGGTCATTGTCCTGGGTTTTCTAGAGAAATCAATTTCTTAATCACAGCTATTTAGTTTGTTGTCCCCATAGAAGCCCTCAAGCATCTCACCACTTTTCACTTTTCAAGGTTATTTTTTTCCCCTCAGAAAAAAATACAGCTAGTCAACATTTCCAGAGACAGCAAGTGACTCGTTACATTTCTATCATAAACAACGGATCTCGGCATCTAGAACCTACAATATTTTGTTTGTTACCATTATTCCGCGTAGGGTGGGAGAGGAAATGAGAGGTACCCTGATAGCTCTATATAAGCCCTAAAAAAGTTATCTGTCTCTCTGTGGGTATTTATTGATATAAATAGCGCGTTCTGGGTGGTGGTCCAGAAAGAAGACAGTGTTCTTGTGACGGTTACATTTAGGGTGAATTTTCAAGCCCCTTAGACTGGCAACATTAAATCACATTTTCAGGACATTGGGTTTTTCTTTCTTTCTTTTTGAAGTGAACTGATTGTTTTCTGTTCGCTTTTTGCTTTCCACTGATTAACAGTTAATATGCTTTAGAATACACTTGTGGAAACTAACTGGCACCCTCAGCACATACCATTTAAGAGATTTGGTGGGAGAAGCCCTGAGAAGAGGCACTATTGCTTTTCAGATGCTGCTGCTATAGATCAAGCTAAACGCTGGCCTTGACAAGAAATCTAAGTTAGCAGATAAAGTAAAAGAATGGTGAGCACAGATGTTGGATGACACAGGCTTGCTTCGGGGCTCCTCACTATTTGCCTTGTAGGCCCACTCTTTATTTTACCTTAGACGTTTAGTGAGCTCTTCAGAAAGACTCATCGTTCTTCTCCATTTTGCATCTGGGAGCAACGTACTCTCAGCAGGGATTGTATCAGCTGATTAATAGCAAGGGCATGAGGGCACTCCAGAAATAGACGTAATGATTGCTGTAAGCCCTCCTGTCAATGAGGAGTTGAGTCTGCAGGGCTGGCTCGATTCATTAGAGTAAGGATATTAATGAAGCCAAAGGTGTGAGTTCAGACCTGTGCAGGCCGGTTAATAACCACGCAGAGGGAGTGTCTATCCGGTGCCCCCGTCTCGCAGTCCAGCCATTTCCCAGAGTCAAGTTAGGGGTGGCTCATCAGGCACCCCACCAGTCACAGAGCAGCCGGAAGCTATGCATCCTATTAGGAGTGGATGCACCATGTCACCTGTGTGTGTAGCAGGGAGTAGAAGTCCACGTTTTTGACATTTTTTAATGTTAAACTCTAGATCGAGGACCTTACTTGTCCCTTGTCTTGGCTGGCAGTCTCTGACGTGTCTTCTCTTGTATTTCAGAGAGTCGTATGATCTTGGACGCCTTTGCTCAACAATGCAGCCGAGTCCTTAGCCTCTTAAATTGTGGAGGAAAGCTTCTGGACTCCAGCCATTCTCAGTCCCTGATTTCTTGCGTAAAGCAGGAAGGCTCAAGTTACACTGAAAGACAGGAGCAGTGCCCTGTTGGCAAAGGGGTCCACAGTCAGACCTCAGACAGTGTAGACATAGAGATGCAATATATGCAAAGGAAACAACAGACTTCTGCCTTCTTGAGGGTTTTCACTGACTCCCTACAAAATTACCTGCTCTCCGGGAGCTTTCCGACTGCAAACACCTCCTCGGTCAGTGAGTATGGCCACCTGGCGGACGTAGATCCTCTAGCAACGTCCCCCGTGCACACATTAGGTGGCTGGACCTCCCCAGCGACATCCGAATCCCACGGTCACCCATCCTCTTCTACGCTGCCTGAGGAAGAAGAGGAGGAGGAAGAGGAGGGCTACTGTCCTCGGTGCCAAGAGCTGGAGCAGGAGGTGGTGTCACTGCAACAAGAAAATGAAGAGCTCAGAAGAAAGTTAGAGAGCATCCCAGGTACCCTGCCCTGTTCCTTGCAAGCCACCTGCAGCTCATTCCTTTCCAGTGTCCCATCCGCATGTATGTATGCGCGTGTGCGTGTATGTGTGGCTTTTTGTTGTTGTTTGGGCCGGCGATGTAGAAGAGTTAGAAAAACCGGCATGCACAGTTTTAGCCTACCAGTGCCAAATGGAAATTTCAAGATGAGCCACTAGCCTTGTCCTGTGTTTAAGCCACAGTCTTCTGGGGTGTAGGCCTGAAGACTATGGTCCAATTAAAAGATGTCTCCACTGATACAAAAGTGATTCCCAGATGTAGTGCAATGAGATTGAAATAGGCCAGGTTCTGTGAGCTTGAATTTTCTTCAAAAAGTGACCCTGTTCCTTTAAAATGGCTTTTGTATTTTAAAGACTTTGATATATGTGTTTTATTAGTCCATGGGAGAAATTAAAATGAAATGATAACTACAGAGGCAGAGCTCAGAGGACAAATGGTCTCTTCTATTCCACTAACTTCTCCCCTTTCTTGTTAAGTTTCAATAGGCATGGTCTCTTTTTAGCGTGCAAACTCCCCCTTAAAGTTAATATGCAACTGTAAACTAAAAGGAATATCTCAAAGACAGACCAGTTATGAAGCTGGTCGCAAACTAGTTGTGCTCCTGGCTAAACGCGAGGCATTGTACCGCCTCGCAGAGACACTAGATCTGCAGAGTAGTAAAGTCATCTTTATGGCAAGATCTTCTCTGGGTTGCAAAGCCATTTTTTTCCCTATTTGGAGAGCTCCTGATTTTGCCTATATCTTTGAGGTCATTCCTGCATGTCTGTGGCTTATAAAAGACATTAAGACCTTTTTAATCATGCAGCCCATTGATAAAAATTTTTGAGCGTGTATCTACCAATGTACACATTCATTGGTTATTTACATACATATACTTGCATACTAATATGTTCAAAATAAAGCATACATAACAGATTTAAAAGTTTTAAGGCTGATCCATAAATAGAAATAGAAATTACGTTCTTTTCCTAACTCGGTGTCTTTGCACCACCCAGTTTGGCGGCTGAGGTAAAAAGAAGGAAGTGTTGAAGAAAGTTACCCATTTGCTTATTAGAATTGCCAAATCAGAAATTTATTTTCCTTCTGTCCTTTCATTTAAGAGAATTGCCCAAATAGAGCTGAGGTTTGGCTCAGAACGTTTTGGAATTAGATTGAGTGCAGTTGTGGGAGAGAAGCAAGAGGTGAAGGAAATCCATTCTCTGTTGTTACATTTGAGCCCTGGGGTTAGATGCAGAGTCTTGGCGTTGTCCCTGCCAGGCCGGATCTGACTGCAGCAGAGAGACTGACTGGCAGGACCCAGAAGAATGCGGTGGAACCAGAGCGCTACTGGTTTCTCCGAGTCAAAGAGATACGGGTGCAGCTGACACGCTGGGATTTTACAACTTGCACAGTTTCATAAATTATGTGAACTATTGGTTTTACCGCCAGAAGGGTATGTTGCATCTTACTGCCCACTCCTCTTTCGTTAGGGGAGAAGATAGTGTCCTGGAGATCAGCCAGCTGCAGGTCCTTGCATCAGCCATTCAGAGCTGTGGGGAAGAGTTTCAGAGTGCAAGGACAGGTGACACAAATGTCCAGAGTGTTATTGCCTAATTCCCAACCGTAAATATTTGGTGAGCCGTCTGTCCTTGGTAAACTTACCAAGCAAATTTGGGGTTCACTCTACCTCTTGTTTCCTAAATCCGTACAGATGAAATGTCTGTTTCAGGGATAACTCATTGCTGGCCTGCCACTAATCATTGTCCTTCTCTGCTTCCCAGAAAGACGAAAATGCTGCAATTTCTTGAGTCCTCTTGATGGTCAGACATTGAATGACAGTTGTTGAAATTAGGCTAATGATCACCACTGTTACTGTAAACATTCCACCACTGTTACTGTAAAGAGTTCCCTCCATGAACTTGAACCAGTTCTATGTGGAGAGCCATGATTGCTTTAAATAATCCATACTGAAATTCAACGATATAGAGGAGACTCAGTTTGTCAATTATGAATAGAAAAAAAATAGTGTGAAATGCAGGAAAGATTAGCCATTTGTGATTACTTAACTCCTGGGTTCATTATCTAGGGATACCTTAGTATTGGGCGTCAGGTTGAAAGTGCCCCTCGAGATGAAAGACTTGAATCAAAGAGAGACATAACTGCCCTCTTGCCCTCCTCACCTCCCAACCTCCATCTTTGGCTAAACAGCAAACCAGCCTGTGGGTGATCACCCAGGAATCCACTCTGGCATTCTACGAGCTGTGCCTTTGGTGTGGGCAGGGCCGAGGCGGAATCTGTTACTTTTATCCATATGAAGAAAAGTACAGCAATAATACTCTGGTTTTGTACGTAACAGGATTATTTTGCAAGCCGTAACTTTCCTGTGAGATTTGGGATCGATTTTCCCTAAGCAGTATCCGTGCTTCCCAATGATCCCAGTAGGCCTCTGTTATCCTAGAGGCCGTACATTTCCTTGGAAGGACCTGGGGCTTTCTTCCTGTAGAATCTGCCCGTATGTTGTACGATCACTCTTCTTACAGCCGAGCAGGGTGGATGAGTACAAAGGGGAGAGGAGCGCGCAGCAGTTAGCGGAGGAAATAAGGTGAGCAAGATGATGGGAGCACCTGCAGTGGGTCAGTTCAGGGGCAGTGTTCCTCAGGCGCTTCCCTCTCTCTCCAGAGTCAGGCTGTTGAGCAACTCTGAGATTCCAGTTTCTTTCTTTCCCCCCCCCCCCCCCCCCCGCTTAAATAAAGCATTTATATCTGGGAGCAGTTCTTGAACTGAGAGTTCAAAAGAAATGAGCCTATTAGTCTACAGGAAAAAATGCTTTCACTTGGGTAGCTGTAAAAGGGGGAAAGGAAGGTGACAGCCCTCACTGAAAGGAGGGACCGGGGAGGGGTATTCTTTCTGGCACCACCCGAGAGGGCCTTTGTTTATTGTATTATTTGTGAAACATTCAACAAAGTCTTACTGATTATCAACTACAGGCAAACAAGGGGCTTCTAGAAAGTGCTGTCTAACTTACTTTCCAGAGTTATCTGCAGATATAGGCAATTAAATATTTTATCCCAGGAAATAGCATTAGCACATTTTCTTTTGCATTAGATTATCACACTAGAAAATAGAAAGTCTGTTTAAAAGTTTAAATTTTTTAAAAGAAAGTGAAAATAGGTTAAAAGAAGAAAAAGTCACAAAAGGAAGACATTTGGATCAGGAATACAAAGAGCTGAGAGGTTATTAAAAGAAGAATGGTAGGGCTTCCCTGGTGGCGCAGTGGTTGAGAGTCCGCCTGCCGATGCAGGGGACATGGGTTCGTGCCCCGGTCCGGGAAGATCCCACATGCCGCGGAGCGGCTGGGCCCCGTGAGCCATGGCCGCTGAGCCTGCGCGTCTGGAGCCTGTGCTCCGCAATGGGAGAGGCCACAGCAGTGAGAGGCCTGCATACCATTAAAAAAAAAAAAAGAAGAAGAAGAAGAATGGTGATGGGCAAACTTCTCTATGGAGAAGATGTCAGGTTAGAGTAGTCACATTTATTCAGAAAGCTTACAGTCAGCACTGGGTGAAGAGAACTCATAAGGGAGGGTGGGTATAAAATACCATATTTCATCTAATTTAAGCCCCCATTGAATGTAAGACACACCAATACTTTATGTTCCACTAAGGAAGAAGAAAAAACACTGCAAATCGTAATTGCACATTATAATTATCTTTGAACACCAAGTTCAGAGATTTAAAAATATGATAAAATGTGGGTGTTAGAAATATAAAATACTGTATGGTAATTAAAAAATCACTTCCAGGGCTCCCCTGGTGGCGCAGTGGTTGAGAGTCCGCCTGCCGATGCAGGGAATATGGGTTCGTGCCCCGGTCCGGGAAGATCGCACATGCCGCAGAGCGGCTGGGCCTGTGAGCCCATGGCCACTAAGCCTGCGTGTCCGGAGCCTGTGCTCCGCAACGGGAGAGGCCACAACAGTGAGAGGCCCATGTACCGCAAAAAAAAAAAAATCACTTCCACACTACTATATACAAAATAGATAATCAGCGAGGACCTACTGTATAGCACAGGGAACTGTACTCAGTATTTTGTAATAAGCTATAAGGGAAAAGAATCTGAAAAAGAATATATATGTGTGTATATATATATATATATATATATATATGTAAACTGAATCACTGTGCTGTACACCTGAAACTAAGACAACATTGTAAATCAACTATACTTCAATAAAATTTAAAAAATAATAACTTCCAAAGTAAAATAATTATGACACATTAAAAATACCTTGGGCTTCCCTGGTGGCACAGTGGTTGAGAGTCCGCCTGCTGATGCAGGGGACACGGGTTCGTGCCCCGATCCAGGAAGATCCCACATGCCACAGAGCAGCTAGGCCCGTGAGCCATGGCCGCTGAGCCTGCGCATCCGGAGCCTGTGCTCCGCAACGGGAGAGGCCACAACAGTGAGAGGCCCGCGTATCGCAAAAAAAAAAAAAAAAAAAACCTTGAAATTTTCTAAGTGCCAAATATAGAGAAGATACACTTATTGTTGATATTAGTAAAGAACTTTCTACTTTCTAAAAAGTACATTTATGATCATCTCAATTTATCTTCATAACTCCAAACAAAAATTAATATTCCCATTTTACAGACAAAGAGGTTGCAACCTGGACAGGTAAAGTCTGTGGCAGACCTCAAATTAGAATCGAAGCCTCTTGACTCCAGAGCTAGTTTATTACCCTCTTCCACCCTCAAAATGTAGTCGATTGTCATTATTCACAGTCGTTCTATTCTGTAAGCTGTGAGCACTGAATCAGCAAGGCATTACTCTGAGGGGAAATACAGACCTCGGTTCCCGAGAGCCTCTGGTTGCAACATTTTCGTCAGCTAATCACAAAACGTCGTTTTAAGTATGTTTTTGTTTAACGAGCCCTTATTTAATATATAGTATTAGTTGGTTAACACTGAATTCACAGCCAGCAACGCTGTGACTCAAGCCTGAACAAAGCTTATCTAACACGCATTTTCCCCTTGAAGCACATCACAGCCTTGCGCTCAGGAACACTTAGACACCACTTCAACTCTCCGTTTGGGGCTCCTTTTAAACAGCGAAATCACCAAGCAGAAAAGGCACAAAAATGCAAAAACCATGGCACTAAACAAGAACATGAAAAGAACCCTTGTTATCGTATGAGGGCTGAAACGAGCAAGCCAAGTGTTACCTTGTTCAACCTCAGCTGGGGGTGTGTGATTCCAGAAATTCAGATTCTCAGTGACCAGCCAAAGTCCGCAGTGACCGCAAGAGCACCCCAAATACAGATTTGACCGTTACAAATACATTTTAGCGAGTAGACAAATTTGCAGGTCCAGAACCTGCAAATAATGAGGATCAACTGTACTAACTCAGGAGGCTACAAACTAGAGAATTAACCTTGCATTACGTACAAAGTGCTGGTCCTAGGTAAGGATATTCTACGTACGAAGATTTTAAAAAGATAAATCGGTGTCTGTTTTTGGATAACTAGTTTTGTAAGAACAAAAAGCCCTTGGAGTAAGTGGTGTCGCAGTGCCAGTGCTCTCCCGTGCTCGTGCCACCCTCCAGCCCACGTGCCCAGAAGTGCCTGTGGGAGAAGGCTCAGGTCGACTTCTGGTCCCGAGAAACACATTGATCATGCTTAACGTGCGCGTTCTAAGGAGAATGAATGTTCTGAGTAAAAAACTAAAGCGAGTGACAGGAACAGAGAGCAATAAAGGATTGAGTTCTTTTACTCAGAATTTGGTAGAAGTCAGCACGACTATTGGCGTAGCTGTGAGACTGAGGGACACAGAACAGCATGGGCTGAAGAAAATGGCCCTGGAGTCAAACCTGGGTTTGGATTTCTGCTCCTGCCACTTGCTATCTGTGGTTTTAGGCAACTTACTTAACCATTCTGAGCCTCGGTTTCCCCCTTCTGTAAGGTGAGGTTAATAATACTGGAATGCTGGAAGTATTAAGTTCATTAAGTAGCAACCGAGTGCCTGCTAGGTGTTCCAGGAAGCACTCAACAGAGAGCAACCTTAAGAAACAGAGAGGCAGGGGGCTTCCCTGGTGGCGCAGTGGTTGAGAGTCCACCTGCCGATGCAGGGGACACGGGTTCGTGCCCCGGTCCAGGAAGATCCCACATGCCACGGAGCGGCTGGGCCCGTGAGCCATGGCCACTGAGCCTGCGTGTCCGGAGTCTGCGCTCTGCGACAGGAGAGGTCACAACAGTGAGAGGCCCGCGTACCGCAAAAAAAAAAAAAGAAACAGGGACATGGTCCTGTGCCTGATCATACAGAAATCTTAAGTGGTTTTCTCAGATTGTTGATGGTAGTCTTACCTTGTAAAAAGGTCAGCATTCAGTTAGTTACCCAGGTTGGGAGCCGCAGTTCCATCCATAACCATCTCTCTCCCTCCTTGATGTCAGCCTCCTCTCCTCTGGATTCCACCTCGTACACACCCACCGTTATGGGGTCCTCCCCGCTCTCCCCATTGCTTTCATCCAGGCCTGTTTCACCATATGGACTCTTGCGATAGCCACTCAACTCCCCCAGACGCCAGGCTCTGCCAACTGAAAAGGCCCACGTCACCCACTGCTGAAAAGCCTCTGTTGGCCCATGGAGTAAATTCCAGCCCCCTCGGTGTGGCACGTGACATCCTTCACTGCCTGAGTCTTCCTGTTCACTTTTGGAGACTCACCCCTCAGTTCCCACCATACACCGAGGGTTCCAACCCCTCTGGACAATTTGTGATTCCTGAGCCGCTGTGCCCTTGCTTCTGGTCTTCCCTTAACTCCTGCTGTCCTTCCAACATACCCTCCTTTTCCCCGCTTGAGAAACTCCTCCTCAGCCATCAGTACCCAGGTCAGGCGACACCCGTCCATAACAAGCCCCTCCCCCAGTTTCCCGGCAGAATTAACCACTTGCTGTCGTACATCGTGCTTGCTTCTGTTGGAGTCTGTATCAGGGCCAGTTTTTACTCTCTGTGTGTCTGTCTCTTCTGGGGTCTTGACACGAGGAGAGGCAGGCTGTGTAAGGTCCTTGAGGATAGAGACTAAGTCACAGTCATCCTCATAACCCCGATTCCCAGCCCAGTGTCAGGCACGTTCTGTTGTAGCAGCTACACACGTCAATTAAATTAAACAGAGACAGGACATTGTGATAATCAAGAGAATTACCATGCGTCTGTAGGCTGAGTAACACTTAAAGCTCATTGTTTATTTCTAGACATTTACAATTGCGGAACTTATACTTTACGGGGACGATATGAATAGGACACTTGAAATAAGCACACAGATGGCATGGTCGTCAGAGGACAGTAAACAATTTCAGTCTCCCTATAAAATTGTATGTGGTATACTTGGAGGTAAATGTTTTGAGTCTTTAAAAAACAATTATAGGGCTTCCCTGGTGGCGCAGTGGTTGAGAATCTGCCTACTAATGCAAGGGACAAGGGTTCGAGCCCTGGTCTGGGAAGATCCCACATGCCGCGGAGCAACTAGGCCCGTGAGCCACAACTGCTGAGCCTGCGCGTCTGGAGCCTGTGCCCCGCAACAAGAGACGCCGCAATAGTGAGAGGCCCGCGCACCGCGATGAAGAGTGGCCCCCACTTGCCACAACTAGAGAAAGCCCTCACACAGAAACGAAGACCCAACACAGCAAAAATAAATTAATTAATAAACTCCTACCCCCAACATCATCTTAAAAAAAAAATTATATAACAAAGTAGATTAAATAATGCTTGAGGAACAAGAAGAGAAACTGATCAAGATGTTAATGCAATGATCTGCCAGGAAAACTAGGTGCTCGAGACCCAAGCACCCTTAATAGAGGTAAAAACAGAATCAGAGCAGTTCTCCTTGGAAGGCCCTTACTTAAGAGTCTCCCAGACAGTACAGCCGCCAACTGTGCAGAGTCAATTGAGTAGCTAAGTCTTCCTGGCCTTCGGCCTTGTGCCCAGATACCACCCACAGGACCCACTTGCCTTCAGGAGAGGCTTACAGCCAGTAAAGTCACATGAAATTCCACTTTCTTCCAGCGCATGTGCATCAGCCGGCCTCGCTCAGGGCTGAGCACTGCTGCCTAAATACTGGGGGTGTAGAGATGGGAGAGTCGTCCTCCAAGCCCTTCCAGGGCTACACAGGCAACACTGAAGGTCATATATAGCAAAGGAAGGGGAGATAACAGTCATGTAGACATTCTTCAAACAACTTCTAAGTAGTTATAATCCATGCCCACTGTAGAACTTTTTTTAAACTGGTTTTTACAAGGATGATAAAGGATAAAGGTAATAATAACTGCCCTAATTCTGTTACCAAAATATAATCATTTTAAATTATTAACACTTTGGTTTATTTCTTTCCAATCTCTTCTCTGCGCACATAATTATTTTTAACATGGTTGAGGTCACACTGAATATTCAGTTTTGTAAGCGTTTTTGTGCTTCACTTAAACACTTTTTCCCTAAACAAATGTAAAGTATGGATAAAGTATCAGAAGAAGTTTCGTTCAAATCTTAGTCAGTGAGTATTTACAAATTTTACTAAAACTTCCAAACTAAATTCAGAGTAATACCTCTCACGTGTCACTTGGAAAAGCAGTGACGTATACACAGTTGCATTGCTGCTACCGAGATCCTTCTTTTCAGCAATGTGTAGAAGGGACTCACGCACAGAAGTTAAATGGAGTCCCAGAGGCCACACAGTTAATGAAAAGCCAGAACTCAACAGCAAACTTGTTTCCTGTCTCCGTTAGCTTCTCACGGCTTCTGCTTTTTTCCTGTAATCCGTGCCCATTGCCAGAAGATACATTCTCACTCACTGAGAGCAAAGTGGGTTAGACTGTTTGTTTGTGGAACTCTAGTAATGTGGGAAATTCTTGTTTGTCATTCAGTTAACTTGCCCAGACTTTTTGGTGAACACTGCATACCCTAGCAGAAGTGGTGTGGTTTAGAAAGTGGATTTTCTAGCTCTCAGTGACTCAGAGTCTCTACTCAGCCATACCCAGGGTGAAAGTGTCTGTCAGAACATAGAACTGTTGGCCAGTAAGTGCGCCCCTTAAAAGGAACTTGGGCAAGGTCTGGCCGAATTATAAATAAAACAAAGGGTTTAGTTACATCAGGGTGAGCTCTAAAGTGGGTTAGTCTTTTAATAGGATGATGAAATTAGAGGTACTTGACAGGTTTTATTAAACTTTGGTTTAATAAAAGTCCTACTTCAAACTGATACACACGTGCCTTCTTTTTGTTGAAGGCACAATCTTGCGGTTGTCCTGAAACTGCTTCTTTAATTTGAAGAATATATTCAAATGACTATACAAGAGTGACCTATGACACAGGTCTGTAAGACACAAGTCTATAAGGATGTTATTTAAGAAAATATTTTTTGGCAAGAAGAAAAATTTCCTAACCTACTTCTACTTCTTATCATTCAAATTCTTCAAAAGGATGGTGATGTAGTTTTTGATTTATGTTGCAATGTGATGTCACCTGAAAAACCCAGAGCTGTTAGCAGGAGATAAAGATAATTTCAGTTTGCTCTCAAAAAAGTGCTGAGAAAAATGAAGTGAAGAAGGCTCAGTGGTGATACTTTAAAATTAGGGTTTAGGTTAAATATTTATTATTTTCTTCAATGTGACAAAAACATCTTAAGAAAACACACAGCCAAGACAGATGATGGCAATAATTCGTATCCGTTAGGTTATTTACTAAGTTACCAAGACCTTTAAAAGCAATCAGTTAATACTCTGGAAAGGGCTCTAATATAAATCTTAAAATATAAGAATTATTTATGCAATGGTACAAAAAAAATGTCAGACTCTGTGTTGGGTTAACATCTGTTCTGTTTTATTGTGATTATTCAGTGATTCTGTAAGACTGTGCCTCACAAAATATAGTGCAACAGTTAATGAAATACATAATAACCGAATCTGAATTGGACCAGATCAGGTGAGTTTCTGGAGAGGGGAGGAGTGAGACACTTACCAGAAAAACTACATGTGTCTGTGTCAGGAAGCAGGTCTAAAGTGCATGGCTTACTGCTTTACTGAAGAACTAGGAACGAATGGCACTACAAATGAACATTATATCATTGATCCAAAACCAGTGAAACATTAGTTTTCAGTACTTTAATTTTAAAAAGTACCGTCGGGTGCTAATGTTCCAACTTGAGTCAAAGAAGACACGTCTCTTCTGTGAGTTGTTCCGTGTGATATCATTATTATTAACCCAAATTCATCTTAGAGTAGGTTTGACTTAAAAGTTTTCAGTGAGCTGTGCTGAGCCTAAAAATTCTCCCCGAATCATAGCATCTGTTCTATATTTACAAACTGAAATAACTACAGATGTCAAATGAGAGAAGATTCTATTTCCTTTAGAAAATGAGTCTTTTTTTTTAGAAGTTTGCATCAAAAATCTTTTTAAACCTTAAAGCTTTTTATTTTCCCAGCACAAAATAGCTAAAGTGCAATTGTTGCAATCTCTTCTACCCAGTGCCCTGCCAGACGGTTTTAGACTACCTGAAGACGTTGCTTCAGCACTACAACCAGCTTGTGATCCCACAGCCAGCCGACCAGCCGGCCGAGGTAGGTCTCATTCCGTGTGGAATTTCCTTAAGATGAAGCACCCTGGTGGTTTACCCATGTAGATATATACCAGAACAGATTGGCTAGCAAAATATATGTTTGACTCTGAGGTTTATGGGTGAGTATATATCCTGTGGAGAAAGATCATGCATCGTGAAGATTCAGCTCTGTACTCTGAGGGGGAGAAAAAGAAATAGTTTAAATCCTGCGGGCAAGTCTCCCCCCATTCTTTTGGCACAGAGAACCCACCTGTCGTTCCCTCAGGCAGAGCCAGTGTTTGTTCCAAGTCTTCCCACCCTGAAAATCAGCCCTCCTTTGATTCTCCCTCCATCCCTCAGTGATTATCTTTTCTTTCTCCTTCCATCACCCGAAGCATCCTATCGGCACCTTCATCCTACACCACGACACATCCCGCTCCTTGAAGGTTGGGCCCAGGTCTCGTCCCCATTGGCATCCCCAGTGCGTGTCATCGAAGGCATTTGCTGAGTGGGGACCTCATTCTTCTCCGTAATTAAACACTTGAAAGACTGGTGTATATTCATTGCTCCACTCTCAGTTCTCCTTTGCCCTCCCCTGCCTCCGTAATCCGGCTCCACCTCCACGACGCAGCGAATGGTCTGCGAGAGCCCCCCCAGCCTGCTACTCTCCCAGTTGTCCTGTCCAGGGGCCCATTTTCCAGCCCTCGTCATCCGCAGGGCCTCACCCCTCCTCCAGCTGCTCCCTTTCTCTGGGGCTTTGTGTCAGGACTCTCTTGTGGTTCCCCGTCCATTTCTTACTAAGCTTTAAGGAGTTTTCCAACCACCGTTCTCTGGACTTTGACCTTTCATCTCTCCACTACCTTTCTCTGCTCAGTTACGCTCTCTCTGAACATCAACCGTGTGTGGACTTACGAGTCCCAAATTTAGATCTAGACCCCAGTCCCCAGGACTCGACTCCAGACCATTGTGTCCTACTGCCTGACCAGTGGAACTCACGACGCCTCCTCTGAATACCCATCGTTACTCCTGTTTCTTCTTCAATAAAAGCAGCACCAACCCTGGGCAGAAACTTTCGAGGCATCACAGACTCTTCCTCTTCCTCATTCCTGACGGTCACGTTGAACAGCCTCTTGTCTCTAGTTCATTCTCAGTCACATGTCACCTGGGCTGTCGCAGTAGATTCTTTCTTCTCCGTGCTCCACACTGGAAAGTTATTTTTCTAAAATACAGATCCAAAATAAATGTCACATGCTTAAAATCCTTTGCTCCCTAAAATAGGGTCCACATTTTATTTTTTTTTAACTGACCCCTCTTTTAAACCCAAAGTCCTTCCAATCATTTTCTTTCCTTTTTTTTTTTTTTTTAATTTATTTATTTTATTTGGTTGTGCCGGGTCTTAGCTGCAGCAGGTGGGCTCCTTAGTTGTAGCTTTTGGGCTCCTTAGCTGCAGCATGCATGTGGGATCTAGTTCCCTGACCAGGGATCAAACCCAGGCCCCCTGCATTGGGAGCTTGGAGTCCTACCCACTGCACCACCAGGGAAGTCCCGGGTCCACATTTTTTAACTTGACATTTCTATTATACAAAAAGCACATCTGAAAAGCCCACTTCTTCCAGAAGCTCTTCCTGATTGCCACACTCCTCTGTGCTCAGAGAGCACATTGTTCATGAGACTAAATCAGAACTTACTTAAAAGTTAATATACACCTCCGTCTTCCATCTGGATATGACTCTATGAAGACATTAAATAAGTGCTGTTTAAATTGGTTTGTTCAGAGTGACTTGACAATAGGTCAGTTGGTATAGGTCACCAATACCCTTTTGGTGGCTAATATGAAGAGAATTCTATAAAAATATAAAAATAAGGGAAATATCTACATTTCCTCCAGATAGGACTATTTAAAACTTTATTACCCATCATCATCGTTATTACTATATTATTTTTATTGTCATTTCAGGCAAATGAGCATCTTCTCAGTAGTATTATTTAATCATATTTGATTTCTCTTAGCTGTGCTGAAACAGCATGGGTAACCTCATCCACAGCACAGAGCAGTCTGAGTTGTTTGGGGCTATAAATGACTTTCTCTCTTTCTCCTTCTTCCTTCCTCCCTTCCTTCCTCTCTGCCTCCTTCCCTTTCTTTATTTCTTGAAAATGGCCTCCAAATGGTATTTCTACATTTTGGAAGGGCTGTTGAGCTCTTCTGCAGGAGTGGATGCTTTCAAGCTTGGAGAGGGCACCTTCCCTGGATTGCCAGCTCTCTCATCTCAAGCACCTCCCATCTTGAAATAGCCTCAGCTCTGGTTTTAGGGGCAACTCTGAATTTGGGGACAGGGTTCCCAGCTGTGCCTTTTGACTTGTGAGACTTTGGGAGAGGATTTAACCTTCTTGGCCAAACAGCCGCGGGCATTCTGGCTTGCCAGATGAGCTCACACACCCGAGGGAAAGCTGTTTTTAAAACATACAGCGGGGCTTCCCTGGTGACGCAGTGGTTGAGAGTCCGCCTGCCGATTCAGGGGATGCGGGTTCGTGCCCCGGTCCGGGGAGATCCCGCATGCCGCAGAGCGACTGGGCCTGTGAGCCATGGCCGCTGAGGCTGCGCGTCCGGAGCCTGTGCTCTGCAACGGGAGAGGCCACAACAGTGGGAGGCCCGCATACCGCAAAAAAAGAAAATTAAGAGCTCTTCATTGTAGCCACCGGTGTTGAGTGTCTGCTCCGTGCCAGCCGCGGTAGTATTTACTGCATCAGTCACCCACCCGATGGATGTTCATTGCACCTAGTATATGTCAGGCACTGTTCTTCCTTGCTATCTGCCTCCTCCTCCCCCCAGCCATAACCTTCTGTTCCTTATCTTTGTGGAGGACAACCCCGTTGCACCTGGGAATCATCTTCACTCCTCAGTCCCCCGTACCCTGGCTCAGTGGATTGGTTGCCTGACCACCTTGGTTTTACATCTCTCATCCTCACTTCTCCATCGGCACGGCCCGTCACTCCAGTCGTCCCTCCATCTCTCCCCTCCTGCCGTGAAACAGCAGCCTGGGCTGAAGGACCCTTCGGAACCTCTGGGCTCCTGCCCATCTTTTGATCACACGTAGTACACAGAGCCAAGGGTTGGTTTACGCTCCCAAGTACTCGTATTTTAAACCCATGATAATTTAGTTCTTCCCGTGTTATAGATGGGGAAACTTTGGTCCAACAAGTTAAAGTAATTTGCTCAAGAAACAACAAATAAAACCCAGAACCGAGATTTAGTTCAAACCCAGGCTGACTCTAAATTCAAACCACAAACCACCTCCCTCAGCTGCTTCCCTTAAAAAGGACACAAAGTCACACTCCTGCTATTTCAAGGGAGTATGAATGCTGCGGTGATGAGTTTCCACGGGTATAATTCAGTCACAGTTTCATGGCCATACCTGCTGCCTCTTTCTTTCCTGTTGGCTCCTAAACCATTTGCCCTTCTCAGAGCTTAACTGAACAGAGCACTTTTTTAAATTAAAACCTATCAGTTCCAAATAGTGCCAAATTTATAACCTGTAGTAAATTTGCAGAGTTGTAAAACTGAGTGAGTTTCCCTTCTTTATTTTGTACACCTTAATTACTGGGGAAGAAGTACATTAAAGCTGAGATCATGGGTTAATTAATTTGCCCTGGACTGTAGAATTTTATGGACAACCAGAGCTAAAATAATGGTCGTGTAGGTGCAATTGACTTAAACATGGCTTATAAATGTTACAGAAATTCCTGTAATTAGTCCCAGTGCAACTATTTAGCCTGGGAATTTTATAGCAGACATAAATTATGAAGGTGCAAAGTAAGAAAAATTTTGAGTTGACATAGTGGCATTTGCAGAAGCTATAATTTGAGAAAACTTGTTTTGCATTATTATTAGTGATTTTTGTTTGTTTCCACAATGCCCCCTCTTTAAAATTCACTGTTTAATGTTTCCACTGAAATACAATGGCTATCAGATATTAGGTGCATGAAACACAAAAAAATACCTTATGGAAGTAGCCCACCAGCATCATTTCTAAAAGTACCTAACCGCCAACCAAAGGATGAAGAGACCTGTTTGATCACACTCTTCAAAGTCATTTTTGCATATTTTAATAGATTGAAAAGGAAAGTTACAGGTTATATTTAAACAGTGTTCCCTGTCATTGGATCTTGACACATTTTAACCTACCTGTTAAAATGCAAGTTATAAATAGCTCCTCTTTCAAAGGTGTTCATTATACCTCATTGGCTCTTGTTATAGAAAATGCAAATGTAATTTGAAAAGTGCCCTGTTCTGAGTGTGAGCAATTACTTGTGCTCTTCAGTACCTGGTTCATTGTCAGTATAGCCACTTGGTTAAAAAGCATGTTTGCCTTTGAAATGGAGATCGCCTGGGCTGCTGGCTGGCTGGCCGGCCAGGTAGGTAATGAGAAAATATTTCGCTTTTCCAGGGAAGCAAGCAGCTGTTGAACAACTATCCTGTCTACATAACGAGCAAACAGTGGGACGAGGCTGTAAATTCTTCAAAGAAGGACGGGAGGCGGCTCCTTCGATACCTCATCAGATTTGTTTTCACAACCGATGAGCTTAAGTACTCATGCGGCCTTGGGAAAAGGAAAAGGTCAGTGCAGTCAGGAGAGACAGGTCCTGAAAGACGCCCTCTGGATCCAGTTAAAGTAACATGCCTCCGAGGTACTGCATCCTTCCACTCAGTGTCCATCTGTGATCTCATTTCACCGCATTGGCTGTGGCTCCCCCGTGCAAGTGTTCAGCCTTTACTGTATTTTGGTTTCTTTCCGCTGAGACGTTATAGGCTTCATGTGGCCCATCTCCTTGGTATCAAGAAGTCCTTTAAAAGTTCTTCGTTTGCTTTAGCACTTAATGGCACATAGCACTGCATAGCACTTCATGTTTCACGCTTTAAGTTCAGATTTTCTTTGCCGCCCGGGAAGGCGACCTCCAGCAAAGCTGGAGCACTGGGGAAAGCACAGAGGAAAGGAAGCCGAGGAACCTCAAAAATTATCCCAATTTCATTTGCGGCCCATGACGCCCTCCCCCAATCTAGCTACCTTCTCAAGAATACTTGGCCCAACTCCTTAAATTTATTTAGAATCAGTTTTCCTTAGGCCTAAAGTATTTCTCGCCCACTCAGATTTTATTCTGTTCGGTTTTTTTAAAGTTTCTGTATTAAAAAATACTACTCAGATAATACCATTTCCTCAGCATTAACAGCCGATTACTTTGCAGCTGATCCACACTACGGATAGGCCAGGCAGAGGGTAAGGAGGTGTATACGGTTGATTCAGTGGGTGCAAATAAATAAACACAGACAAGTGGAAACATTATAGTGGCAACAAAAGCGCATTCACACCTGAAAAACCCATATCAAATAGCTCAAATGTTAACCTATACAGTTCAAGAGCGATCTTATTGGTTGGAAAGACAATAAAGATTTACTCTGGACAGGGATCAAAATATTTCCTGGTGAAGAAATCACACTGAAAAACCTTATCACTGATAAGGCCTTAGTCATCAGAAGGGACACTCACTCCTGCACCCCTCTGGGCCTGCCCACAGTGACTGTCAGCGTGCCTAAGGTGCCTGTGTAGTATTTGTTAGTAGCGGAGATCCCCAGACCCACCCTGAACTTCTGATTCAGCGGGTCTGGCGTGAAGACAGGGGAGGCACGCGTTACTGCACCTCACGACCACCCCAGGTGATTGAGGCTGGTGGCCTAGACTTGAGAAAACCACCTAGAATGAAAACACCAGCATTAACTCAGCACAGGTATGCTGGAGCACCCCCTGTTGGCCAGTCTGAAAATTCTACTTACTCAGAGTGACTGGGTAATGGAAATTTCCAGGGGCTGTCTTAGCAAACTAGCCATAGTTTCCCTTATTCCCCAGCATCGTCAGAGCAGACGGAGGCAGCAGAGGCAGCGGTGAGCGTGGGGGCTGTCCTGAGAGCCCGCTCCGCGAGTACTCTGGAAGTTGCCCTGAGGCTTACAAGGGAATCAGGATAAGGGGCCCCACTAAGGTATCCCTTTCCAGAAATCCTTGTTAAACGATTTATATTTTAACAAGCAAGTCAGTGAAACTGAGGGATTAATATACGTCTCAAAGCACTAGTGTCAGTGCTGCGGGACCCACTGTGACACAGATGCAGCCCAGGCTGCCTGACCAGAATATGCACTCTCCAGCAGGGAGAGCTGGGCAGGACCCACAGGCTTCCACCCGCCCATGGGTGGAGAATGCATAGGCAAGAACTGCTGATTGTGTCAGGGGCGGCCGGTTAGAGCGTTTATGTCTGTCCCAGAGGCTGAAATCCTGGGGCCTTCCTGTGACCTAAATGGGATTCCCCTCCTGCAGGTTTATGCTTGCTGACTCCCAGGGTGGACACCCTTGTGGTCCGCAAGATTAGAATGGCCAAGGAAGCCTCAGACAGTTGGACACTTGAGGGATGGAACGCAGGGTGCTTCGGGGAATGAAATCAAATTCTAGGCTGGCCTGTCCCCAGGGTGGTTTGACCCCGGAAGGAAGGGGGGGGTCAGGGATGTGAGGACGCTTCCTATCCGGGTAACAGAATGAGCTCTGCTTTTAGCCGGTAGTAGTCTGGCACAACGTTAGGGGAAGTCCTGTTGCAGCAGCGGGCACTGAGGAGGGGGAGGGGGAGGGAGGTGTCACAGAGCAGCAGTTCTTAGAGGGGCGGGGCTGCAGGATCCTCAGCAGTTAGCCTTGACTTCCTCTCGTGGATACTTGGAATCTTTCATTTCTCTGTGTTCATATGAGAGTGGGGAATCTGGAGAGAGAGAAACTGCTTAAACAGTTATTGAATACTTCCTGAACACATGAGGTAGGGAACCTGAGGAAGACAGAGGAAGAGAAAACAGAATGCCTGAATTCTGGAGTTGATAGCCTGGCTGGAGATGATTTGAGGACATAATGAATAGACCTGAATGCAAGGAAAATAATAGGGAGAGGACTAGATATTTGAGCACTCGTGGTCCCAGAATACCTCCTTTCTCTCTGCTCAGCATTATAATGACCACGACCTAGGTTTGAAAAGCATCCTTCGGTGTTTCCTAGGCCTGTAGCCCAGCATAGGCCATCTGGTTCCTGACAGTTTTGCAGGGCGAGGAGCTGAATAAACACAGTTGTGTCCCCCAGGAGGGCCGCTAGGGCTGGGACTTAGGCGAGGTGAACGAGTCTCTCACCTCAGGCATGGAGTTGAAGGGGATGCCCCTGCGTCTCTGCTAAGATGGGCACAGTTCAGTTCATGGGATTTTTCGGGTCCAGGTACTTAAAAGCATCAGCTTCCATGGGCATATAGGGTCGGGATTTCACAAATAAATTTCAGACAAATCCAGTCCCAGAACCAGAACCATTGTCTTGTAGAGGGAGCAGTGCTGGCGAAGAAATGGTGTGTAAATGGCAATCACCTTGAACTTTCAGTCAGCTGTGAAAAAAAGCACAGTTTGACTTAGAACTTTTCCCAGAATGCTCATTTCAGTCGAACTTTTTCCATTTCAGTTTACAGATGTCCATATTAAAATAGCTGTGTAGGAACTATCCATGTCCCCTGACTCCCTGAGAAAATAGAGGAAGGGTTAATGTGAGCTCAACCCAAGGGAGGCCAAGTTTGTTTCATTGGAGTCTGAGCTACTTTTTGTATATTCTTTCTTCCAGGCATGCTAATTGCTTTCTGGTGATATTAAATATTTAGAGGAAAAGTCATCTAAAAAATATTTGTCAGTACACTTATAGACATCACAATTAGAGAAATAAAGTATAGCCTGTAGTAACATTTTAAGAATGTGAAAACCTGAACCAAAACTTAGGCAATTTCTTACTCATTGAGATTTTATTTTTTTGCACTTAATCTACAAATCAGTAGCTGGTTAAAGAACACCATCTGATGATATTTGCTGTGCTTCTGGAGATAGTTAACATTCTAAAAATGCGAGCATGTTAACAACAGGGTTTTGAAATGTACTCTTAACTTTTTTTTTACCAAGCATGGTGCATACCACGCCTCGCAAATCAAATTTACCTTTCATAGCAATTGTGCCTTAAAGGGATCACTCTCACTTATGTAATTTTTACTTTTGCACCTGAGTAGAAAATATGTATGGCGTAAGTTGGGTCTAATAAGTGACATCATCATGGCATTACATCGGATGTCCCATAAAGCTTTTCTTATAGAGCTTCTGTTAAAGTTTAAGCAGCCTTCCTATCATTCGCTGCAAAAACCAGCTGTTTTTCTCTCTTTTTTTTTTTTTACTGTTGTGTGTATTCCTACAGAATTCATTAGGATGCACTGTACCTCCAACCCCGACTGGTGGATGCCCTCGGAGGAGCAGATAAACAAAGTGTTCAGTGACGCTGTGGGTCACGCTCGGCAGGGGCGGGCAGTGGGGACTTTCCTGCACAACGGAGGCTCCTTTTATGAAGGGATCGATCACCAGGCTTCCCAGGATGAAGTCTTCAGTAAAAATTCCCAGGACGGGTCTGGTGATTAGTGGACAGAATGTTTCCACACTAGCAGCCGGTCCTCTTGAGAGTTCCAGTTGTGAATGTTCTGTTACCATCACTTTAGAATCCAGAGCATGTCACTCTGTCACATCCTAACGGAGTTAAAGGTTTACACATCCTGAACCTTAACTCTTGACCTACTGCCACAGTTCCTAGTACAAACCCATTTTAGGGTTGTTTGGGAAGTCTATGGAGCCTACAGAGATTTTCACAGTATTACATTATACAAAGAAAAAAATGACAATTGATTTTAAATGATGACTAGTTAGACGGTGAGGGTGAAAAAAGAGAGGTGAGCTCCTGGTCACCTGTCCGAAATCTTCAAGTGAGCTCTGTTTCCTGAGCAGAGCTGGTCCCCACAGAGATTGGGTTAGTGTCCCTGCCCATGGGGGAAGGTAGAGACATGGCGTTATCCTAAGGGACAAGGAACAAGCATTCTCTTTATTTAATTCAAATAAGTTGTCTTTATGTTTTCCAAAGACTTGAATTTATACTTCTCAGCAAAGACATAAGATAGGTGACATTGCATGCTGTGTCTAACATTGACAGAGCCTGTTACTAAAAAGAAACCAGAGATCAGAAGCCACCTCTAGACAGTGATTAATTGGAAGTCAGCTGTTATGTTTACCACACAAAAGAATTTCTCCTGTGTTGATCAGGAAGGCACTATATGATCTCTGAAGTTAACAAACAGTAATAGTTTTCACCGTATCAGTCAAGAAACATCCAAAGATTCAAAACCATTTTCAGATGCTCGATTTTGTAAGTTCACAGTTTCCATAGCCTTAAATCGGGCTTTGTTGACACGATGCCAAAGCGCTGGGTTGAACAATGAGCATCTCAGTCAGCTAGTTGTTTGGTGCACTGAGGACCAGACAAAGTGATGTGACTGATGGGATTCACTGAATTGACCAGATGTTCTGGAATTGTATACACACAGCTTCAAGGCCATTCTGACAACTATGCAATGGGCTTGTCTGTAATTTCTCAGAAATTTGAGGGTCTTTTTGTGCTGAGTTGATCTTCAGAATTTGTATAAATCTTGTTTCTTGTTGTCACCGATGGAAATGTTTCATCCCAACTGCTGTGTGCCTCCTTCCCGCCAGTATCCCCCTGAACTACTGGCTCTGGCTGAGTTAGCGGTGACCACTCCCACCCACTTTCCCCGGTTTAATATGTTGAGCATCATCTGCGAAGTTAGTAGTAATGTCTTTGGAACCATTTCTTATCCGCAGATGCTCTAGAGATGCTAGAATCTTTCTGAGTGCTTCGGGTTTGGGTGGGAGGGGAGGCTTCCTTTATCAGCCTAATCCAGATGTCTGCATTCTTTCTAGAGTCGAGGGCTAAATGGGCAGCTGTTAGTGAAGGCTGCTAATGTCATCTACAAACATGACTAAGGGTTTTGAGAATGGGTTGGAAATTCATTTCAAGTTTATGAGCATCCATGCATAAAGAGGGTTTTTTGCCACCTTTTGACAAAGTAAAATAATAAATTACCCTTTATCTTCTATAATTAGCATCAACTCTGTGCATGACCCTAGCAATAGGTCCTTGTTTAGCTTTTGTTACGATTATTAGTTTCGCCCACTGAAAAGCTTGTTTATAGAGATGGTCATTTGTCAGATCTGTTAAATGGTATGGGGAGAACTAATATTTCAATCCTGTTTTGGAGCAACTTAGCTAAAATTTGCAGGTAAAGGAAAAGATAAGGGCAAATGCGGTGCTTCTGGGAACGATGAGACTAGTATCTTTGGCTATCCGAGGAAGAAAGATACTCCCTGAGGCGTTTTCAAGGTCTAGAAGTCAATATCTTATAAGAATCTTTGGTGACATGAAATCTTTGCCAGGAGAAAAATACCACCATAATCTCACCTGTCTTTCCATCTTACTTTTCCTTTCTTTGCATTGGACTTTAGTTATCCTTACTGCTGAGTTCACTGTCCTTTTTTGTTCTATAGCAGCAATATTTGACCACTGCCTTAAAAAAAAACAAAAGAACTTCCAATTCTTATCGTTTCCCTGAAAGCTTGCAAATTCCACACATGTTCACATCTACGCGTCATCATGGAGCCGAGTGTTGGGCTGATCTTCACGGAAGCTGGTGACGGAGCATTTCTGCATTCAGTCTCCATAGCCTTACAGGTCGGCATCCTTAAGACAAGTGCTTGCTGCACTCCTGTTATCATCCCCTGAGAAGGCTCCTGGGGTCAGGAGGCTCTGCCCCTCAAGGCCCGTGGTCGCACCAGCCTTTGCTCGAAGGTACACCTGGTCTCTCCCTCCCACCCCTATTTTCAGGTGAATTATCTCTCTATCAGCTGTTTTCCAATACTTCACAAATTCTAAAATGTTCAGAGCTGCACACTGGTCATCTCTTACGCACGTGAGCGATCCAGGCCCAGAAAGATGACTGACTTAGCATCACACGGCCAGTTCTAACGCCTCTCCTGGGTCTAGGACCTACGATCCCCTGTCCCCAGTCAGACGTTCCATTCCACTCTTCACCGTTGATGTCGTTGCTGTATTCCTTTAGCCGAACCCACCGCCTGACCCGGGCACCAATGGCCCTTGGGCTGTGACACAGTATCTGCTCGGCTGTTCTGCTTTGTCCTCTCCTTAGTCCATGTCACATGCTGCTATTTGCACTTCCCCTTTAAGACTGGTGTATTACCTGGCTTGTGGTGGTTGCCTGCATGGTCACCTGATTTTCACATCAGGGTTTGCAAGGATCATTCACTTATTTTTTTGGTAAGGCCATCGCAGCCTCTGTAGCAAGGTTAAAAGCTCACCAGTGAGAAGATTGGATGCTGTCACTGCTCTGTCAGCCTTTCCGTTGATCTCTTTGGAGACCTGGAGACCTGTATGTTTTCTTGATTTGATCTTCTACATCTTTGTCTGGCAGTTGGACAAATTGCTCTCTTGAGGAGACATTCATACTCATGTCAGCTTTTAGCAGCTTCCCTGAGTCATTTTAGCACTGGAATAACATAGATTGAATTAAAACAGCTCAGGATGCCGCTTTGCTCCACCTCGTTGGTGAGAGAAAAGGTCATAGGTCTGGCCTGACACCACAGACCAAATTTGGTATTTTGTCAGTGACTGGGCATGGTTCATAATCCCATCTATCAAGGGAACCATACCTACTCTCAGTGACAGTGTCTTGATGTGTCCTGAGGTTTCCCAAATTAAAGTCATATCACCAAGAGCATGCCTGCTTTCCCAGTGAATGGAACGCCAAGTGCAGTTCCGCTTGGCCCAGCATAACCCTTCAGTGATCTGTTTGGGGGATGTAGGCCAGGAACCGGGAGTTGGGGTGGGGGGTTGCGTCATATTCTGCGAGCAGTTACTAAGCTCCCACTTCTCACGGTCTCTTTTGAAGGTCCACCATTCACAATCTCATGGTTTAACCTCAGTATTAAATGCTTTGGAGAAAAACTGTCAATTGAAAATATTCAGCCCTGAACCCAGGCTCCACTCTCTTGGTTGAGAATTTCCACCAGAGCACTGAGGCTACTGTCACCATTTATGTTTCATAAGGCTTCACTAGGAACGGAGAGGATAGTATTAGAGCATTTGCTGGAAATAGCCATCATCTCCTTTGGTAGGGGAATTGGAAGATATGTTATACATGTGGCTACTTCATAGCTGTAGGGCAAGTGGGTCATTTTATATCCTGGATCTTCCTTAGCCCTTCATCAGTCATAAACACATTGACCCAAGAGAATTGTTCACCAGGATTATAAGGCGATATAAATTACTCAATATCTTATTTGATCCAGCTCCTCCGTGTGTCAGATATCGAAAGAATGGTTAAGTCCAGTATATTCTTGTAATATCAGATGTTTTCCAAAAATCTAGACAATAATACAAACTTGGGAATCTACAAGTTCGTGATGTCTACATTTTCCCGCCACCTTTAATGGCTTGACCTCCTGTTGCTATCAGAAAACGGATGGAGCATGAAGTAGGATGAAGCATGCAGTTTTCCGGAAAGCAAACGTACGTTGCCCTCATGTGAATTCTGTCATTCAGTGTGTACTCTAGAACCTAAACCTGATACCCACTGACTACCTCCTTAGTTTTTCTTCCATTTCTATCATTTTAAAAAGTCTCATTCTTGGATAACTTCGTTTTAAAAAAGATTTAAACTTGTCTCATTTCACAGTACAGCTGTTTGTAATTTTTGACAGCTCTTATATACCAGTTTTTAGAAATGTAATAGAAAGTGATTTTGCACATATGGTGCAAGCCTTGCTGGTGCGTGTTTAATGTGGTGACACTTGCCAAAACTGCTTGGCAAAACATGTCAAATAGGATGCTTGAGTCAGAACTCTAGTGTAAATGTGTCTAAACAGCAGTATGTATCATTATGATATATTTTTGTAAACATAGTGATGGCTTCTTTCAGTCGTGTAAGTACTGGATAAAAATAACCACTTCACTTGAATAATGTAGAAAAATGTCACCCAGTTGATGGCCCTCCGCAGTTACTTACATTTTATGAGCCAGTGGCATCACTTCTATTTGTGTTATTATTTAGAGGAGAGTGAAGAATTGATACCAGACAGCATGGAGTGCAAAAATAATAACTCACCAAAACTTGCCTCCTAATTAACATTCAAAACTATAACGGATATGTTTACACGTTAGAGACCACTTTTACCCTCCACAGTGTATTCAGTTGCAAGAAACATTGAGAGGTCTGGACTTCACTCATCTAATGACCAGCTCGGTAAGCTTGGCTCTTGAAAGCACTAAATTACCAAATCTTTGTGGTAAAAATAACCAGATTAAATTTCCTCCTGACCATCCATAGCTGGCTAATATACAGGCTAGGTTTTCACTGAATCACAATTCCCCAAATTACAGTGAAAATTCATCTGCTAAGATGACTTATTCAAAAGCCTGTTCATTCTCAGAATAATTGCCCCACTACAAGTAGCCAGATGGGTCTTGTGCACATTGGCCCATTCAAAACCCCCAACAATAACAATAGCTATAGCTTATATACGTTGAGCCCTTGTGCGCCAGGTACTTTGGTAAGCACTTTAATGCATCCTCTCATATTAATCCTCACAACCACCCTCTAGGGTGTTATTGTTACCACCCCATTTTATTGATAAGGACACTGCCCAAGGTACTCAGCTAATAAGAGGAAATCTTTGGGTTTAGTAAGCAGAATGACTAGTTCAGTTTTCCCTAGTAGTTAAGGTTCTCAAACCCCTTAAAAACTTTGGAATGGATTTGTTGTTTAATTGAGGTAATGAATAAATTAAAATTTGTTCACATTTCTGTCATAGGTTCCCAGTACAAAAACGCAGGGATATAAAAGCAAAACTTTGAACTCAGTGACGTGATGGTCTTTGGGAACGGCTAGATGGTAGAAATGGCACTGGACATCAGAGCCAATGTCCATTCACTTTTCACGTTTGTTGTATTCATAGCCTTAGAATTGATGAGTCTGGTTTGGAAGGGAGGGTTTCAATCTATGATGTCACTGTGAGAACTGTCGTGAAGTTTTTGTAGGAAAATACAACAATCTGTTCTTTCCTGTAGTTGTGGCTTTAACATCTCTGGCTGTGTTTAAGTTCAAGAGCTTGCTGTGGCCACCAGGGCCTGGCTTCTAAGGAATAGGGCATGCCAGTCCATGAGAGGGGTCCTGAAACCTTCAAGGTCCCTGGTCTAGTCCGACCCTGCCCCATTTAAGCATTGCCCTTGTGTGTCTCTCCTCTCTGGAACTTCATGTAGCAGCCTAACACTGGGGCCAACTTGCCTTTACTCTATTTTCTATGATGAACACTTGTGGAGAAACTGTGACAAATCCATTGATCCTAATATTTTTATTGTTGAAGTCTTGTTGATTCTCTATGAATAATTTCTATTTGATTGTACTGTGTAGAGTTAAAACCCACCAGAGGTATGTTAATAAAACTATAAATGCATAGTGTAATATAGAATAGCAAGATTTTCTGTGAACAATTTATATAGAAGAGTAAGTTGTTTTTTAAGTGTTAGCACTTTCCTTTTAGGAACTTAAAATGTTATAAGAGTTTTCTAAACATTCAATATTTTTAATTATAAGAAACATTTGTTACTAGAGCCAATTATTTCAGGTGTTCTAACTGGAGTATTGATTTTATTACCTCATATACCTCTAGAATGCCACATGTTCTGTTGGAGATGAAATTGCACAATAAATGTCAAGTCTCTGTTAAGTGTTTTAACTTGCTTTTTGCATCTTTCTCCAATTCAACCAGACGCTTTTCTGCTTGGTTTGTTCGTTTGTTTGTTTTTAAACAGAAAAGATGGTTATGTCAGGGAACTGACCAGAACTCACCCAAAATTTCATTTGATCTAGTGAATGAATGGGACAACCAACGATGATCCAGGGACATGTAATCCAAGATTTCTGTACAGTATTTTGTACATTCACATTTTAAACATACATGCTTCTATAGTTCCATTCTATCAGGGAGAGGAGGAAACCCCACAGCTGCTACTCTTGACCTTTAACAATAAACAGACGCTGCTTGTTTATGGTTTTTGAACAGTGACCTGACTACAAAAGCAAAGTAGCTATGGCTAAATAAGGTGGCATAGTGGTGGCTTCCCACTTTTAGTTATTACGTAAAATATAAATCTGATGTATCAACCATTACTGAACAGCGAAACTGAATTAAGTGTCATTCATAAGTAAAAACTAAGACAAAACACATTTTTCATTTTAGGGAAAAGAGATGTTTTATTTTTGCACTACAAGATGCAATGTTCTGAACAGTAGTTTTGGATGAAAAAATAATAATTTAGTCCAAATAATTTGAGTTTGAATTGGGATATCAATTAAAATGAAATTTAAATTATTTTATTATTCTAAAGCATTAAAAGAGGATTATTAAGTAACTTCGGTTTTTTAATATTTTGTAGCAGGTCACACAGAGTAAAAGCTACAGATCAAAAAAGTATAGGAACAGATTCAGCAAGGTTGCAGGATACAAGATCGATATAGGAAAATCAACTGTATTTCTATACACTAACAATAAACACTCTGAAAATGAAACTTAGAAAAGTTTTATTTTCAATAACATCAGAAAGAACAAAATACTTAGGAATAAATTTTAAAAAACAAATGCCAGACTTGTACACTGCAAACTACAACACATTATTGGAAGAAATTTTAAAAGATCTAAATAGCGGGAAGACATCCCATGATAATGGAGTGGAAGAATCGATACTGTTAAGATGGCAATACTCCCCAAATTGATCTACTGGTCCATTGCAATTTCTACCCAAATCTCAGGTGACTTCTCTGCAGAAATTGACAAGCTTACCCTAAAGTTCTGATGGAACTGCAAGGAATCCAGATAGCCAACAAAAATCCTTACATTTGCAGTCAGTTGATTTTTAACAAGGGTGCCAAGATAACTTATTGGGGAAAGAATAGTCATTTCAACAAATGATCCTGAGACAACAGGATATCCACATCCAAAAGAATGAAATTGGACCCCTACTTTTATACCATGTGCAAAAAATAATTGAAAATAGATCATAGACCTAAATGGAAGAGCTAAAATTATAAAACTCTTAGAAGAAAACACAGGAGTGAATCTTCTTGGGTTAAGCCATGTTTTTTTCAATATGACACCGGAAAGCATAAGTGACAACAAAAAGAAAAGATAAATTGTACTTCAAAATGAAAAACTTTTGTGCTTCCAAGAACAACATGAAGAACAAAACGATAACCCACAGAATGGGAGAAAATATTTGCAGATTATATATCTGATAAGAAACTTGTAGCCAGAGTATATAGATCTCTTACAATTCAACAATAAACACAAATAGCCTAATTAAAAGTGGGCGAGGGTTCTGAATATACATTCTCCAAGGAAGATACAAATGGCCAATAGGCACATGAAAAGATGCTCAACATCACCAGTTATTAGGGAAATGCAGATTAAACCACAGTGAAATACCAATGAAAAAGATACACAGTAACAAATACTAGCTAGGATATGGACAGATTGAAACCTTCATACATTGCTGGAAGGAATGTAAAATGGTGCAGTCACTTTGAAAAACAGTTTGGCAACTCCTTAAAAAGTTAAATATAGGGCTTCCCTGGTGGCGCAGTGGTTGAGAGTCCGCCTGCCGGTGCAGGGGACACAGGTTCGTGCTCCGGTCCGGGAAGATCCCACATGCCGTGGAGTGGCTGGGCCCGTGAGCCATGGCCGCTGAGCCTGCGCGTCCGGAGCCTGTGCTCCGCAACGGGAGAGGCCACAACAGTGAGAGGCCCACATACCGCAAAAAAAAAAAAAAAAAAAAAAGTTAAATATAGGTTATCCTTTGACCCAGCAATTCCACTCATGGGTATATACCCCAGAGAATTGGAGACATGTCTACACAAAAACTTGTACACAAATGTTCACAGGAGCCCTATGATACCAAAAAGTGGAATCAATCCAAATGTCCGTTATTTGATGAATGGACAAACAAAATGTGGTATATCCACACAATGGAGTGTTGTTCAGTCATAAAAAAGGAATGAAATACTAATACATACTGCAACATGGATGGACCCTTTAAAGTTGATTACACATTCATGCAGTATATTTACTGAGAGCCTGAGGTGCTTGCCTGTATCAGGTACCGTGTCCCAAGAACCAAATAAATACAGCCAGCGGCTGAAGAGTTGGAGAAAAATGACCGAGACCTATTATGAATTATGAGAAAATCCCAAGTTCCAGTAGGCAACTTGTTCCCCCAATAAAGCTGTATTTACAAAGCTGAATCAGGCAATAGAATGAGAGAAAATAAAGGTCACGGAGTCTGTCTCTATCATACCAAAATAGTTCAATTTGACCATATCAGCCAAAGTACATGGCAATTCAGGGAAAGAATTATTCATACATAATTTGGTGTGCTCCCAAATCCTGGTTGAATCATTCTATTTTCTCTTTTCCTTTTTCCCCCCTCCCCTTAAAGCCGTTGCTCAGGCCTCACATAGACACCATCCTAGTGATACACACCTGATGTTTCAACCGGTGTGTCAGGAAACAGATGGCACGGTTGATTTGAGAAGAGCTGGATAGAAACACTTAGTCCAAAGGTGTGAGCAGGGTAGCCTGAAACTACAATGAGGAGTGTCGTGTCCAGACCTTGCACTGGCAGGGCACTGTCATCGGCCTGAAGAGGTGAGGTGAGCCTGTGGGTGTACTGGAATGAGGGCTCCCTGCTGGGAAATGTGATCTCCCCGCGAGGAAACATGGTTAGACTCTGCAGAGCCTGCAGGGAGGGAGCCAGGAGAATCAGTACCCTTACTTCTCAACTCACTTCTGTCTCCTCACGATGCTCCCCTCTAGCTGCGAGCAACTGGAAACCAGAGGGCAGGAGAGCACCTTGATGTCCACACAGGTCAGCCCCCTGGGACGTAGAGCAAGGCGGAGGCACAGTAAAGGGAAGAAGTGAATCACAATTGATCGTGGGGATGAGTTAAGTTAGTTCAAAGATCTCTTTGGTTCCCCTTCACTGAAATCTTGAGAGTCGACATCTTTACATAAATGACCTTTTAATTTTTAATAATTTGAATAGTTAACATTTTTTAAGTCAGTAGTTGAATGCTTTACTATCGTTATCGCAGTGAATCTTCTTACAGCCTACGAGGTAAACTCTAATATTATCCCCACTCTGCAGATGAGTAAACTGATGCTTAGAGACATGTGCCCAAGGTCACAGAGCTAGTTAGTGGTGGTGAAGCGCTAAAGGCCAGGTGCTGATCCAGGCGGCCCATTCCAGGTGAGAAGCCCGTGTTTCACTGACTCCAATAAAACTGATCTTTGAAGATTTGCAAGGCTGAGGGAAAAAGTTGCAACAATGAGGCTGATAAAATACTAACTACTTCTTAAGTCTACCCAGCTTTGGCTGATCCAACTATAATTCATTTCTCAATGTGGCCCGAGAAGAGTGATGCTCAAAATCCTGAAAAAATTCCCAGATTAATATTGGTGCAGTTTCTGGGTCCCAGGTGAGTCTTGGTTCTGATTCAGTCCTAAAGATCCGTAGAGACACAGTCTCAATGCCTGTCAGTAGTCCTCTGTATTCATTGATCCTGATGTTTAAGAAATATGCTTGCTTCTATGAATGAATGGAGAGATAGATAGAGAGATGATAGATAGATAAGGTGGGATGAGTTACATCAAAATAGCATATCTTGTGGACCTTGTATTTACGCATTGTCCAATTTTAATAAATGAGGTTAAAACATGGTTTTGAAATACAGCTTTAAGATGTGTATCTTTATTCTCATCTAACAAAAATATTATGGACTACAGTGGTTAGAATTCCAGGCTTTCACTCTCGGAGGGCCCGGGTTCAATCCCTGGTCGGGGAACTAAGATCCCACATGCTGCAACTAGGAGTTCACATGCCGCAACTAAGACCCAGCGCAGCCAAATAAATAAATCATATTTTTTAAAAAATCATTCTTTTCGCAAATTGGAAAGAAAAGGATGAATAACTTTCAAAATAATTGCCGGTGACAGCCCTTCATACTGAAGAGACTCTGTTAGAAATATATCACGTGGCTGCAAGCATGCTAAAGTTGAAAGAATTGTTTTATTACTAACTTACGTTACTTACAGTCAACGTCTAGCTTGGTGGCTTTGTAATAGTTTCAAAGTCTTTAATATGTTTGTATAAGAAGAAAATGACCGTAAAGCAATTATACTCCAATAAAGATGTTAAAAAAAAAAAGAAAATGACTTTTTCCATTGAGGACCTGCAAATAGGTCATCCTGTTAAACTGTCATGGTATCCTGCTGCTCTCATAGCACTTATGACAGTATTATATATATTTGTATGATTCTTTGTATAACGTTTGTATGCCTCATGAGACTTTTAACTCTATGATATCAGGGGACATAATTAATTCTTTCACCTTTTTATATCTTTTGCCTACCACAGAACCTGGCATATTGTATGGAGTGTCAAAATATTTTAACATGTTAGTGTACTGTGCTCATGTATGCGTATATACATAGATAATGAACACAGCAAGAAGCTTTTAAAAGATCTGAAGAGGATTGTGGGAAATGACTTAGGTTGTCCTCACTGTGGCAGCACCGGCACCATTTCATCCCACTCCCTCAACTGCAGAGAATCTGTGCACATCCTGACCTGTGATGGAGAGTGAAGACAGATGGGAAAACCCTCAAGAAATAATTCCATATAGCTTCACTGTAATTCGAAAAGCAAGAATTTATTTTAGTTATACAGGCACGCGGAAATGTAAATGTCAATCATATTCACAGCTCTTAGAAGACATAGGGGTTTAGTTCTCCAAATTATTCTACACACAGGTAGCTAGAATGCATACACACACGCACTACTACAGTACCTTCGCATTAGATAGAGTACAGAGACCTTGGAAGACAGGGGACCTGAATTGAAATCCCAGCCCCAATACATAAATTACTTAAATCTCTCCAGGTCTCAGTTTCCTTATCTGTAAAATATCTGCCTCTTTGAGTTACCATAAGAATTGAAGCTAACATCTTGCTATTTGTTTTCTATTTGACTCATCTTTTCTTTGTTACTTGACTTGTTTGGATTTATTATTTATTATGTTTCCATTTTATCTCCACTGTTGGCTTATTAGCTATACCTCTTTGTGTGTGTGTGTGGGGGTGTGTGTGTGTGTGTGTGTGTGCGCGCGCGCGCGCGCGTGTGTTTTAGCGGTTGCTCCATGACTTAACAATATACATCTTTAACATCGCAGGCTGCCTTGAAATAAAGACATACCACTTCATTAACAGTGTAAGAAACTTACAACAATGCACTTCCTTTGCGCTATTGCTGTCATATATTTTAATTCTGTATTTTATGGGTTTTTAAACTCAATTCCATTTTGGTCAAAGAACATGCTTTGTATGATTTAAATCCTTTTAACTTTATTGACACATGTTTTATGGCGAAGCACATGGTCTTTATTGGTAAATATTCCAAGTGACCTTCAAAAGAATGTTCGTTTCTGTTTTGATATGGAATGTACTATAAATATCAAATAGGTCAAGTTAGTTGATAGTGTCGTCCACATCTTCTGTATGCTTACTGATTTTCCAGTCTACTTTTATTGTGAGAGGGGCGTTGTGTGGATTTATCTATTTCTCTCTCAGTTCTATCAGTTTTGCCTCACATATTTTGAAACTCTGATAATGAGACTGATTTCTTTAACAAAGAAACCAGAATTTATATGCTCAGATATGTATTATTCTTCAAATTAGTAATTGCCTTGAAAGGACATGAACTCATTAAAACAATATTCATGTTGTTTCTAGGGCTCCTCCTACAGAATGAAATGATAAACTGCAAACACAAAATAGATTTCACTACAGTGTTCCTTATTTTTAACCCAAAATAATAATAACCAGCATATACCCATCCACCATGTTCATCAGTCTTGGATCCAGCTAGCTTTGACTGCTTCCCAAAACATTCCATTTATCCTCAAAAGATGAAGATATCCATCACTTCATCAGGCCTATTTTTACAAATGAGTTACAAATACTATAGTTAGCTCCCAAGCAGGTGTTCCAAACATATCCTAAAGATGGCAGCATTGTTAGACTAAGGCAATAGCTTACACAAGGGATTATTTTTAAAGGAACACATAGTTGAGCTTTAATGTTTATTAAAAATACTGTTGACATTATTTTATGATCATACTTTGGATACAATTCAGGATTTACTCCCAATAATTAATTATGTAAGAATGCATTCTTTATGAGAATTCATAGTGCTCTCCCTTTAAAAAGTGTTTCAATTTTACAACCACAGTAACTATCAAATGTCTTTAGAGATACATTTATTGTAAAAGATGAGATATTACTGTGCCAGCAGGCTTAATATACAACATCTGAAAATAATCTTAGCCTTTGATAGTCAAAGTGTGGTCCGTGGGCCAGCAGCTTTAGCATTAATTACTTTAGAATTAATTGATACCTACCGAATCAAAAAATCTGCATTTTAACAAGATCCCAGGTGATTTGTGTACAGGTTAAAATTTGAGAAACACAGCTCTAGCTGATCCTATGAAGAGACAAGAGAATTTACAATGCCAATGAAAATAACTAATAAAGATAAGGAAGCTCTTTTCTGATAGAATAGTCAGTGATGACTATCTTTATTAAGGAGAAAATTAATTCTACAGTTAAGTTTTAGGAATGTAAATCTTCAAGAGGAATTCAGCTGAATGTAGTGGACCACAGACGAATTTCAAAAAATTAAGTAAGTAAACCATAAATCTCCTAGAAGAAAACATAGGCAGTAAGCTCCTTGACTTCAGTCTTGGCAATGATTGTTTTGGATTTGACACCAAAAGCAAAGACAACAAAAGCAAAAATAAGCAAGTGAGACTACATCGAACTAAAAGTCTTCTGCATAACAAAGGAAACCATGAACAAAATGGAAAGGCAACCTAGCAAATGGGAGAAATATTTGCAAATCACGTATCTGATGAGGGGTTTATATCCAGAATATATATAAAGAACACATACAATTCAGTAGCAAAAGAAAAAAATCTTGATAAAAAATGAGCAGAGGATCTAAATAGACATTTTTCCAAAGAAGACATACAAATGGTCAACAGGGAACATGAAAAAGTGCTCAACATCACTAATCATCAGGGAAATGCAACTCAAAACCATGAGATGCCACCTCACACCTGTTAGAATGGGTATTGTCAAAAAGGTAAGAAATAATAGGCATTGGTGAGGGTGTGGAGAAGAAGGAACCCTTGTGCACTGCTGGTGGGCATGTAAATTGGTGCAGCCACTGTGGAAAACAGTATGGAGGTTCCTCAAAAATTAGAAGTAGACCTATCATATGATCCTGCAATTCCACTTCTGGGTATTTATTTGAAGAAAACAAAAACACTAATGATGCTCATTGCATCATTATTTACAATAGCCCAGATATGGAAACAACCTAAGCATTCATCAGTGGATAAATGGATAAAGAAAATGTGGTGTACAAACCAAACAAAAACAAACACATAGATGCAGAGAACACAATAGTGGCTACGAGAGAAGAAGGGTGTGGAGGGTGAAATCGGTAAAGGGGATCAACTGTATGGTGACAGGTGGAAAATAAGTTTTTGGTGGTGAGCGTGTTGTAGAAATATAATGTACACATGAAACTTACATAATGATGTTACCTCAATAAAAAAAGAAAATGTGTATATATAATATATATGTATGTATGTATATACACACACAATGGAATGTTATTCTGTCATAAAGAAGGAAATCTTGCCATTTGCAGCAACATGGATGGACCTGGAGGGTGTTATGCGCAGTGAAATAAGTAAGAGAAAGGCAAATATGATATCATTTATATGTGGAATCTAAAAAACAAAAACAAAACCCAAACTTACAGGGCTTCCCTGGTGGCGCAGTGGTTAAGAATCCGCCTGCCAATGCAGGAGACACGGGTTCGAACCCTGGTCCGGGAAGATCCCACATGCCACTGAGTAATGAAGCCCGTGCACCACAACTACTGACCCCACGCGCCTAGAGCCCGTGCTCCGCAACAAGAGAAGCCGCCGCAATGAGAAGCCCGCGCACCACAACGAAGAGTAGCCCCCGCTCGCCGCAACTAGAGGAAGCCCGCGTGCAGCAACGAAGACCCAATGCAGCCAAAAATTAAAAACAAATTTTAGGGGCTTCCCTCGTGGCACAGTGGTTGAGAGTCCGCCTGCCGATGCAGGGGACACGGGTTCGTGCCCCGGTCCGGGAGGATCCCACGTGCCGCGGAGCGGCTGGGCCCGTGAGCCATGGCTGCTGAGCCTGCGCGTCCGGAGCCTGTGCTCCGCAACGGGAGAGGCCACAACAGTGAGAGGCCCACGTACGGCAAAAACAAAAAAAACAAACAAACAAAAAAGAAACAAATTTTAGAAGACAAGTTCATCATAGGAAATCTCTAAATGACCAAAAAAAAAAATCATGTATGAGCATTGTTACTATTTAGTGTATTTCCTTTTAGGCCTTTTTCTATGTACATAAAATTGAAATTATTCTTAATATACTAGGGTCCTATTTTTATTTTTCCACTAAAAAATTAGTCAAGCATTTCTAAAGTTGGCAAAACTAATTCTTGATCATAAAATATTTTTGTATTAATAATGAAAAGTAAAGGACGTCTCCCACCCCAATCTCAACCTTTAACAGTAACAACTTAAAGTGATAGGTGCGTATTCTTAGGTTTTTCTCTATCATAAGCATTTTGTCATCTTATTAAGTATTCTGCCAAAAATGATTCCAAAGACTGCATTATGGTCTGTCTATCTTACAAATACGCCATACTTTGTTTAACTATTTACCTAATTTTTTTCAAATGTTTTTATACTAGAGCAATGCCATTTCCTTAGATTGCATTCCTACAAGTGAAATGACTGGGTCAAAAGGTGTGAACATTTTCCCCTCTTGATACCTACTAGAAAAGTACCCTCCAGAGAGGAGGCCCCATTTCACACTCCCATGAGCAACATATCAGCATGACCTATCTCACAAACCTACTTTTGATGAAGATTAATATTACTCCACTTAACTGTTTTTGGATAAGCACATTATTACACTGTATTGCAATTATTTGTATGGGCTGCTTCTTTGTCAATTAACTAGACTGTGAGTGTCTATGTCTTTTTTTTATTGGCCCTGCCATGTGGTGTGCAGGATCTTAGTTCCCCAGCCAGGGATCGAACTCACACCCTTGGCAGTGAAAGCACGGAGTCCTCACCACTGGACCGCCAGGGAAATCCCAAGTCTAGGTCTTTTTTATCTTTATACTTCTAGAGACAGCATCATACATAAATATTCACTTATCAACATATATTTATTGAATGCCTACTATGTGTCAGATGCCATTCTAGTTTCTGGAGATCCAGCTCTAATGGATGTTACATTCTAGTGGAGATAGATAATAAAGAAGAATAAAATTATAGTATGCAGGTAATAAATGCTATAGTCAAAAACAAAGCAATGAAATATTAGGGGGTAAGGAGAGAAATGGAGAGGGTTTGCTATTTTATAAAGGGTGGTGAGGAAAGAGCTCACTGATACGGTGTCATTTCAACAGACATTTAAAGAAGTAAAGCAGCATGCTGTGCAGGTATGTGGCGGGAAGAGTATTTCAGACAGTACAAAGGCTCTGGGTTGATAGCATGCTTAGGATGTATGAAAAGCAGAAAGGAGGCCAGTCTGGCTGGAACAGTGAGGGAGAGAATAGTAGAAAATGGGGTCCAAGAGATAGTGGAGAAACTCATCATGGAGAACTTGTATGCTTCCTCAGAACAGATGATGTTATTCTGTGTGAGATGAGAAACCACAGGGAGGGCTTTGAGAAGAGAAGGGACATGATCTGACATGTTTTCAAAAAATCACAAGCTGCTGTGTTGAAATAGAATGTGTGAGCTATTAGGGGGAAATCACTTAAGAGGCTATTTTGAAAATTCAAGCACGATATGATGATGGCTAACATTAAGATAATAACTGAGATGAGGAGAAATGGATTCCAAATATATTCTGGAGGTAGAGCCAGTAGTTCTTGCTAAGGGGTTGTATATTGTATTCCTATATTGTATAGGAAATGGAGAGAAATGGATAGGGTTTGCTATTTTATAGAGGGTTGTGAGGGACACTTTTTTAGGGTTTTCTTCCCTAATGTTCAGAACGTTGACTGTGCATTTGAATGAGAGATGAAGTTCAAACTATTTTGAAGATGAGAAATTTACTTGTTCAAAGTAATGCTAACTAGTTGGTAGCCTTAAGTTATAGCCCAATAACTAATTATATATCAATATATCTTTAGTACTGTCTGAAAGAACCTTCTGTGATAATGGAAATGGTCTATATCTGCATTGTACAACATGGTAGCCAGTAACCACACATAGCTATTGAACACAAGAAAATGTGGCTAATGCAACTGGGGAACTGAATTTTTTATTTTATTTAATTAATTTAAATGTAAATAGTCACAAATGGCCACCATATGGTAAAGCACAGCACTATATTGTGTTACATCCTCGATACAATAATTTTCAGTGAACACAAAACTTTGAAAATTGGCAGCATACTTTTTTTTAAACTTATGCGAAGGCTCAGCGTTCCTGGCTTACAGACCCAGCCGCTCTGTGGCATATGGGATCTTCCCATGCCAGGGCACGAACCCGTGTCCCCTGCATCGGCAGGCGGACTCTCAACCACTGCACCACCAGGGAAGCCCCTGGCTGCATACTTTTTTTTCTTTATCACATGATTTTAACTTTTAAAAAAATATTTATTTGGCTGCACTGGGTCTTAGTTGTGGCACTTGGGATCTTCATTGCCACATGCAGGCTCTTAGTTTCGGCACTCAGGATCTAGTTCCCCGACCAGGGATGGAACCCAGGCCTCCTGCATTGGGAGTGCAGAGTCTTAACCACTGGACCACCAGGGAAGTCCCATTGGCTGCGTACTTTTTAAATTATAAGATTCATTAACGTGTAAGTATTTTACCATCTGTGTAGAAGAGGAAATATATACTATAAACTTGTATATATGTGTGTGTGCATATATACATCAAGTATCAATAAGGATATGTCACAAGACTGTAACATTAGCTGCCTCTGGGAAAAGAATGGGTAGCTAGGGGTCAGAGTTGAGAAAGAGAATATTCCCTATATATTTGGGTTTTGTTTTTTTTCTTTTTTTTTTTTTTTTTTTTTTTTTTTTTGCAGTACGCGGGCCTCTCACTGCTGTGGCCTCTCCCACTGCGGAGCACAGGCTCTGGACGCGCAGCCTCAGCGGCCATGGCTCACGGGCCTAGCCGCTCCGCGGCATGTGGGATCTTCCCGGACCGGGGCACAAACCCGCATCCCCTGCATCGGCAGGCGGACTCGCAACCGCTGAGCCACCAGGGAAGCCCAGTTTTTTTTTAATTTTTTTTTTTTTATACAGCAGTTTCTTATTAGTCATCCATTTTACACACATCAGTGTATACATGTCAATCCCAATCTCCCAATTCATCACACCACCACCACTCCCTGCTTCTTTCCCACCTGGGTGTCATACGTTTGTTCTGTACATCTGTGTCTCAATTTCTGTCCTGCAAACCGGTTCATCTGTACCATTTTTCTAGGTTCCACATATATGCGTTAATATACGATATTTGTTTATCTCTTTCTGACTTACTTCACTCTGTATGACAGTCTCTAGATCCATCCACGTCTCAACAAATGACCCAATTTTGTTCCTTTTTATGGCTGAGTAATATTCCATTGTATATATGTACCACTTCTTCTTTATCCATTCGTCTGTCGATGGGTATTTAGGTTGCTTCCATGACCTGGCTATTGTAAATAGTGCTGCAATGAACATTGGGGTGCATGTGTCTTTTTGAATTATGGTTTTCTCTGGGTATATGCCCAGTAGTGGGATTGCTGGGTCATATGGTAATTCTATTTTTAGTTTTTTAAGGAACCTCCATACTGTTCTCCAGAGTGGCTGTGTCAATTTACATTCACACCAATAGTACAAGAGGGTTCCCTTTTCTCCAGCATTTGTTGCTTGTAGATTTTCTGATGACGCCCATTCTAACTGGTGTGAGGTGATACCTCATGGTAGTTTTGATTTGCATTTCTCTAATAATTAGTGATGTCGAGCAGATTTCATGTGCTTCTTGGCCATCTGTATGTCTTCTTTGGAGAAATGTCTATTTAGGTCTTCTGCCCATATTTGGATTGGGTTGTTTGTTTCTTTAATATTGAGCTGCATGAGCTGTTTATGTATTTTGGAGATGAATCCTTTGTCCGTTGATTTGTTTGCAAATATTTTCTCCCATTTTGAGGGTTGTCTTTTCATCTTGTTTATGGTTTCCTTTGCTGTGCAATAGCTTTTAAGTTTCATTAGGTCCCATTTGTTTATTTTTGCTTTTATTTCCATTACTCTAGGAGGTGGATCAAAAAAGATCTTGCTGTGATTTATGGCAGAGTGCTCTTCCTATGTTTTCCTCTAAGAGTTTTATGGTGTTTGGTCTTACATTTAGGTCTCTACTCCACTTTGAGTTTATTTTTGTGTATGGTGTTAGGGAGTGTTCTAATTTCATTCTTTTACATGTAGCTGTCCAGTTTTCCCAGCACCACTTATTGAAGAGACTGTCTTTTCTCCATTGTATATCCTTGCCTCCTTTGTCATAGATTAGTTGACCCTAGGTGCGTGGGTTTATTTCTGGGCTTTCTACCTTGTTCCATTGACCTATGTTTCTGTTTTTCTGCCACCCTATATATCTGTTTGAACATTCTTAATTTTGGGTCATATGTTTTGTCTATTCAAATATAAGTTTAAAATTTTAAAAAAAATTTTGGTTAATGCTAATTTCTGTAACTTTCCCTAAATTTCTTTCCTGCATGGTTCAAATCAATGACTGGCAAGTGAACTAAATACCGTTTTCTGGATATGTCTCTAAGGTGGCCTTTAAGTAATGCTTGAAAATAAATCTCGAGGTGACACACAATTCCTCAGCTTCCACACAATGTCAGTGTCCCACCCGCCACCCGACCCCACCAACTCCCTTGTTCCAGGCAGTTCAAGTTAGATCCAGCTAGTTATTCTGTCCACTGAAGATTAACTCATTTTCTCATTTTATACCAAAATGAAAATTTTGTCTCCACTTTCTATACAGTGTTAGCTTTCTTGGGCTCTTCTGCTTAGCAGTGACTTGTAGAGAACCAGACTATGTGAGTTCAAATCCTGACTCTGCCCCTTATCAGCTGAGTGTCCTCAGACACATGTAACTACTGTATCTCAGTTTCCTCATCTGCAAAAAAAAAAAGAGTAATAATTCCCTCTTCACTGGCTCTTTGTAAGGATTAAATGGGTTAGAACAGGCATACCTTGTTTTATTGTGCTTTGCTTTATTGCCTTCACAGATATTGCGTTTCTTACAGATTGAGGGTTTGTGGCAACCCTGCACCGAGCAAGTCTATCAGCACCATTGTTCCAATAGCATCCACTCGCTTTGTGTCTGTGTCATTTTGGTAATTCTTGCGTATCTCAGACGTTTTCATTATTATTATATTTGTTACGGTGATCTGTGATCAGTGATCTTTGAGGTTACTGTTTTAACTGTTTTGAGGCACGAGGCACGGTGTGCCCATGTAAGATGGCAAACAGTGGATAAATGTGTGTGTTCTGACTGCTCTAACCAGCCATTCCCCCATCTGCCACCCCTCAGGCCTCCCTGTCTCCCGACACAACAGTATAGAAATTAGGCCAGTGAATAAGCCTACAATGGCCTCAAGCATTCAAGTGAAAGGAAGAGGTGCACATTCTCTCACTTTAAATCAAAAGCTAGAAATGATTAAGCTCAGTGAGGAAGGTGTCTCAAAACCGGACAAAAGCTAGGCCTCTTGCACCAAACAGCCAGGTTGTACATGCAAAGGAAAAGCTCTTGAAGGAAATTAGAAGTGGTACTCCAGTGAACACATGAATGATAAGAAAGCAAAACGGTCTTATGGCTGACATGGACAAAGCTGTAGTGGTCTGGATAGAAGACGAGCAAGCCACAACATTCCCTTAAGCCAAAGCCTAATCCAGAGCCAGGCCCTAACTCTCTTCAGTTCTGTGAAGGCTGAGAGGCAAGGCAGCTGCAGAAGAGTCTGAAGCTAGCAAAAGCTGGTTCATGAGGTTTAAGGTAAGAAGCTGTTTCCACAACATAAACTGCAAGGTGAAGCAGTAAGTTATCCAGAAGATCTAGCTCAGATAATAAATGAAGGTGGCTACATTAAGCAAGATGCCATGTAGGACTTTCATAGCTAGAGAGAAGTCAGTGCCTGGCTTTAAAGCTTCGAAGGAGGGACTTCCCTGGTGGTCCAGCGGGTAAGACTCCATGCTCCCAATGCAGGGGGCCCAGGTTCATGCCGCAACAAAGATCCCGCATGCCGCAACTGAGACCCAGCACAGCCAAAATAAATAATTTTTTTTTTTTAAAGGCTTCAAAGGACAGACTGACTCTTTTGTTAGGGGCTAATGCCCATTTACCATTCCCAAAGTCCTAGGGTCCTTAAAAGTTAGGCTCAATCTACTCTGCTTATGCTCTATAAATGCAAGAACAAAGCCCTAGATGACAGCATATCTGTTTACAAGATTTACTGAATATCTTAAACCAACTGTTGAGACCCATGGCTCAAAAAAAAGGTTCCTTGCAAAATATTACTGCTTATTGACAAGGCACCTAGTCACCCAAGAGCTCTGATGGAGATGTATCGCAAGATTAATGTTTTCATGCCGCTAATACAATATCCATTCTGCAGTCCATGAATCGAGGAGTAATCTCAATTTTCAAATCTTATTTAAGAAATACATTTCATAAAGCCACAGTGATTCCTCTGATGGATCTGGGTACAGTCAACTGAAAACCTTCTGGAAAGGATTCACCATTCTAGATACCATTCAGAACATGAATGGTTTGGACTTCCCTGGTGGTGCAGTGGTTAAGAATCCGCCTGCCAGTGCAGGGGACACGGGTTTGAGCCCCGGCCCGGGAAGATTCCCACATGCCGCGGAGCAACTAAGCCCATGTGCCACAATTACTGAGCCTGTGCGCTGCAACTACTGAAGCCTGCACGCACCTAGAGCCCATGCTCTGCAACGAGAAGCCACCACAATGAGAAGCCCGTGCACCGCAACGAAGAGTAGCCCCCGCTCGCCACTACTAGAGAAACCCGTGTGCGGCAACAAAGACCCAACGCAGCCAAAAATAAAAGAAAAAAAAAGAACTTTAGTGGCTCACGGGAAGAAGACAAATTATCAATATTAACAGTACTTTGGAAGAAGTTGATTCCAACCCTCGTAGATGACTTTGAGGGCTTCAAGACTTCAGTGGAGGAAACAGCAAGAAAACTCGAATTCAAAGTGGAGCCTAAAGATGTGACTGAATTGCTGCAGTCTCATGGTAAAACTTTAACAGATGAGAAGTTGCTTATGAATGAGCAGAGAAAGTGGTTTCTCGAGATGGAATTGACTCCTGGTGAAGATGCTGCGAAGATTATTGAAATGACAACAGAGGACTGAAAATACTATGTAAACTTAGTTGATAAAGCAGGGCCGGGTTTGAGAGGATTGACCCCAATTTTGAAAGTTCTGCTGTGGGTAAAATGCTATCAAATGGCATTGCACACTACAGAGAAACCATTCGCAACAGGAAGTCACATGATGCGGTAAACTTCATTATCCTAAGAAATTGCCACAGCAACCCCAGCCTTCAACAGCCACCAACATGGAGACAAGACGCTCCACCAGCAAAGAGCCCCTCAAAAGGCCCAGATGATGGTTAGCATTTTTTAGCAATAAAGTACTTTTAAATTAAGGTATGTACATTGTGCTTTTAGGCATAATGCTATTACACACTTAATAGACTACATACAGTACTGTGTAAACATACTTTTTTGTTTTTTGCGGTACGCGGGCCTCTCACTGTTGTGGCCTCTCCCCTTGCGGAGCACAGGCTCCGGACGCGCAGGCTCAGCGGCCATGGCTCACGGGCCCAGCCGCTCCGCGGCGTGCGGGATCCTCCCGGACCGGGGCACGAACCTGTGTCCCCTGCATCGGTAGGCGGACTCTCTACCACTGCGCCACCAGGGAAGCCCTAAACATAACTTTTATATGCACTGGAAAACCAAAAGATTTGTGTGACTGGCTTTGATCTTTGCTTTATTGCAGTGGTCTGGGACCGAGCCTGCAGTATTTCTGAGGAATGCTTTTACATATAAAATGGTACCTGGCATAAACAGTTCAAATTATCCTGTTGATAGCTATTATATACAATTTTTTTTTTTTTTTTTTTTTACTTTTAAGTCTATTTTAAAACCTCTACAAGCCCTTAAAGACAGACACAATTCTGTACTTTGCTACACAAATTCTAAACTACAGTGCTTCTATTTTCAATACATTTTGATTTTGGGGTGGGAAATATGCCCTCTCAAAATACCAAATTACTTTGGTTTAGTTTCTTGTGAAAAAGAAAACACAGTTGCAATTCCTACAGGATTAGTATAGAATTCAACCTGGATCCCACCGCAGGCTGGCTCTAGGTTCTACCTTTCGGTGTTTTTAATTTTGTATTTTTTCCCCAAATATACTATACTATATAGACACAGTCCCAAAAGAAATAATCCAACTAACATGTTTAAATAATCTTATTTTGTCAAAGTGTAATCATATACTGTGTCACTAAGGGATATAACTTTTTGAATTTGCACTTTACCAACCTACATGACATCCTAATGGTATATTAATAATAGTTCTCTCTATACTTAAAGTGGATCATAAAACAAGAGTTTTTATATCTTGGTTTTGTAAAATGAGGACACCCACAAACTAACAAGCATACTCAAGGAATAATAAATTCTGTTCAAAAACAAAGGCATGATTTTTAAAGGTTAGCACATGAGGTAAAGAAGTGTTTAACAAACATTTATCAGCGGGGAAAATCCCAAACTAAGAAGTGAACTGCTCTTATTTACATACAGCATTTATTAAGGAAAAATGCACCCTGATGGACCAGGAAAATCTTAACCTGCCACAGAAATCAGACAGATGAAATACAATGTAACAGAAACAAAAATTTTCTCTTTTCCATAAAACCAAGATTAGGGATGCTAGTAAACTTAAATGCAAATATAAAGGCTGCCAGACCAATCTTCTATATAAATGCCTTCCCAACTTCCATTTCAGAGACCAGGATGAGGGATTTAGGGGGGACAATCTTTGAATCAACATTTTATCTTCAATTCTTTACTTCACTGACTTCTGACAGTTTGGCAAATTGGGGGTCATCACATTTAAAAGAAATGCCAAAGCTTGACAAATGCATCTAAGAACAATAGTATAAATTCCAAATGCCTGTGCAATTTTCTGTAGTTCCTAGCATTCTACCCCAAAGTTATCACATTTAAAACTTAAGCCGCTTCCTTTATATGATATAATTTTAGCAAAAACCATCATCCAAAGTACAGGATAATTAAGGTAACACTAAAATCATATACCCAAAATTCAAGCCTAATGCCCTTTTGTTGTTCTGGGTTATTTGGTGTGTAGGAGGATGTATGCAGATATTAACTTTGTTTTTGAAAAAACCTGAAAAATTTCCAATCTGATTCTATCTTACAGTTTCCTCAGTATATGTTCAGGAATCTCCCTCTTTGGAACTGAATACTACTTACTGGCCACCAACATGGTCCACTTAAAAATAGATCTCCACCCCTCATCCCCCATCTGCCATGGTCTAAAAAATGTGCCAGCTTCCAGTTTGGGGCCTGTTACTTACAGCCAGAGCTGAAAACAAATATACTTCACCTTTGCTGGTTTCCAGATTTCAGCTTAATACAAACAGGAGCCATGGCCTTGACTGACCTCTTCTCTGTCCAACATTACTTTTGCAATTATTCTACTACAGAAGCTATCTTCCTTAAAAATATTAAGATTTATATGCTTAAATATTCGAACACTACGCATAAGGGTAAGACAAAGTAAGAAGTATTAATTTGGAAAAAAAACAAAAATAAGAAACCTGAACAACTAGATATTATCTTATTTTTAAAGAAAGGGGACCAAATTCCCTGGTTTCAAAATTCAAACTTGACTCTAGTTTAAAAGGAAGGAAAAAAAAAAAAAAAAAACGGACCAGTGATGTCATACATTAAATTCCTAGATAGGCTGTACTTCTTTATGTCAAATTTCACTTAAACAAACTTTAAGGTATCAGTGCAGAACAGAACTGCAGTGAAAGGACAGAAACATAAGCCTTCAATTTTTATTTAAGAATAGGTATGACTTCAATCAAAATAAGGTTAGAACCCAAAGAAATATCAGGAATTGGCCTCTTTCAGGGAGTCCTTTAAAAAATCTACCATTTGGAATAACTACTGCACATCAGCTTTTGAGTTTTTTTTTAAATGAGTTAATATTCTTGTCTAACTATGTGAAAATTTTTAGAGTAATTTTACTGGGAGGAAATTGGATATAATTTGGTGCCTTCCCACATGGCACACTGACATGGAATAAACAAAATGGCAGGTGGGAAAGGGGAAGGAGGAAGACACAGAAAGTAGAGTTAACTATAATGGGTAAAAAAGTTTTTTAAAAAGTAGGAGTGAAGAATTTGAAACCATAAGAACAAATTGGGCTTCCCTGGTGGCGCAGTGGTTGACAATCCGCCTGCCATGCAGGGGACACAGGTTCGTGCCCCGGTCCGGGAAGATCCCACATGCCGCGGAGCGGCTGGGCCCATGAGCCATGGCCGCGGAGCCTGAGCGTCCGGAGCCTGTGTTCCGCTACGGGAGAGGCCACAACACTGAGAGGCCCGCGTATCGCAAAAAAAAAAAAAGAAAAAAAAAAAAAAAGAACAAATTGTGTGCGTGTATGTACGTATATATGTATAAAACAATTTCATATCTTAAAAAATAAAATTGGAATGTTATTTCACTTAAAATGTACAGCACACAAAATGTTTCGTAGTGGTAAAAAGTGTACACCAATGTAAATTTTTACAATTTTCCAGTAAATAACAGTTCTGAATCAAAAAATTACTATTACAAACCCTTTAATCAAATGTTTATTTTTTGTTTCCAGCATTATAACTTGCTATAACTCATAAACTTCAATCTAAGTAAGTTTTTAGACACTGACCTAGGTTCTTAAGCACTCACTTACCCAGCAAAGAGATTATTCACCCAGCTACCACTCTTGCATGGACAATGCTCACTGGTACCTGAACAATTTAAAGTGCATATGAATTCTTTTGATGAATGGAGACACAGCTGTAGTTTTGCACTAAATTTTCAATTACTGAATTGCATGTTTTTTCATCTTGATACCTTATGATCATTAGAAAGCTACTTATCACATAATATTATAATCATACAGTATGCTAAATGCCCATTTGTAACTGCAAGAAACTCATGTTACAGACACACTACTGTCTTATGATATTATACAAAAGTCATGGCCACAAGTTTCTGCATAAGAGGTTTACTTCTCTATCTCTCAAAGAAAGAACTATCCCACAGTTCAGATTTACACAAGTAGTGCCTCTTTTAAAATAAATTAAAAATAAAATGCTGTCCTTTCTGTGAAATTATAAATATTTCTAGTCCACTTTACATGTTAAAATGCTTATAAATGCATTATCTCCTAGTAAATACACATTATGGGACTGAAGCCAGTTAAAAAACAAAAACAAAAAACCAGTCATCACACTGGCCCATGGAAATATCTAGGGCTATTTTATATTTCCTATCACTAGGAAACTTAAACTAAATAAGGAAAAAAAAAGCAAAGAAGAGAAAAGAAATTTTACAAAATGGCAAGTAGCATGACCTAAAAAGAGTGTACTGAAATCTCTTCCTTCCATTCAGTAACAAAGCCCTTTCTGGAATGAACGTTTATGGATAACTAGGTTTGGAAAGTGTTCCTCTTCGTGCTCAGGGCAAAAAACACAAGGTACGTTAAAATAATGTCTACATTCTATAAGGAAAGACAGACTTTGAAATGGAGTGACTGTTTTAAAAACCGCAAACCAAGATTTAGTCAGAATGTTCAAGATTGACAGGTTTTGACGGAGTGAAATCTTCACTGGCAATAAAATTAAAAATCATAATCTTACAGATGCTGCTTATTTTTTACCAATGTGAAGAAAGGAAACATGATTATAAGGTACAATACACAATGACAGGCTAAAATAAGAAATTATGAACAATTTAAGTAACCAAAATGTTTCCTGCTGAAACATAAAAACACGATTTTCAAATTGATTCAACTTGTAATATGTCTCTTAGAAGAAGTTGTCTCTTAGAAGAAGTTGGACTGTTGAATTGCTCTTTACATAAATATTTCCTCCATCTTAAAAAAAAAAAAAAACGGCTTCTGAATGGCATTGACTCCTTCAGTGTGGGAAAGCAGTCTTGGCAAACTTGTTTCCAAGACTCCCTCCAAGGTGATTCATTCCATCAAGTCTATAATATCTCCAGATCTACATGTCGAACTTCAGGATTTCGTTTCTGGAAGGAAAAAAATTACCGCTACGTTATTAATAGCAAAAGACAATTTTCTGTTTCCTTTTATTCCTTTTGGTCACTAAAGCCAATGAAAACATTTGGTCAAACTATTTCATTGTAGCATACTAGCAAGAGAAATATTTACAGAGGGAAAAACATAAGATCAATAGATGAACAGGCCAGTTATACACTATAAAATATATAGTAAGTAGTCCAGCCTCCCTGAGTTTTGTCCATATGTTCATTAATACAATAATGGATTAAGAATCTAGTATGTGCCAAGCACTGCAAAGCACTGGAAATATGCTCATTTGTGGTGAAAATCACTGCAAAGCAATAATAATAATTGAAAGACTAAACTGATATTAACTTATTTTATATGTTCTAGTAGCAATCCGTATAGTCTTGATCTAGCACTGTGCTAGAAAGTAGAGCTATGATTATTAAATAAGACTCTGCTCCTTACCCTGAGGGACTCAGTTTAGCCAGAGAGAAAAGTGTATGAATAACCTCTACGAGCAAAAGCATTATAGCTAATAGGGACTTCCCTGATGGTCCAGTAGTTAAGACTCCACGCTCCCACCGCAGGGGGCCTGGGTTTGATCCCTGGTCAGGGAACTAGATCCCACATGCATGCCGCAACACAACTAAGAGTTTGCATGCCACAACTAAGGAACCCATGAGCCGTAACTAAGGAGGCTGCCTGCCACAACTAAGACCTGGCACAGCCAAAAAAAAAAGCATTATAGCTAATAATAATAACCAGTTAACATATATTGAGCGGTTACTCTTGTGTCAAGTACTATGCTAATAATAAGTAAGGGGGTTCACGGGAAGTGTGTGTTTTAAAATCCTCATAATAACCCAATTATTTCCATTTTACATATTGGAAAAATGAAGGTTAAAGAAATTAACCTGTCCAAAGTCACACAGCTAGTAAGTGATGGAGCCAGGATAGATTCCAGGCCTGACTCCAGACCCCAAGGCTCCTAACTATTTTAATGTACTAAATAATAACTCTGGAAACAAAAACATGAGATTACTTTTGCTCATGAGATCCAGAAAGAACTCACAGAGGATATAGTATCTAAACAAGGTTTGAATACGGTGAATTTTCCAGATAGATGATGAAACGGGACTAGATGAAAGAAATAGCATGAGTAAAGTCAAGAGAGCCTGGAAAGTATGCACTAGCAGTATGGTATAGTTAGAACAGCAGCTGCAAAAAGCAATGAGGTTGGAAAGACAGGCAGAAGCCAGACTGTGAAAAACCTTAAGGAATTCCATTAACGATGAAAAATATCTTTTTAAAAAAATATTTATTTGGCTGCTCCAGGTCTTAGTTGCAGCACGTGGGATCTTTGTTGCCACGTGTGGGATCTTTAGTTGCAACATGTGGGATCTAGTTCCCTGACCAGGGATCGAACCTGGGCCCCCTGCATTGGGAGCGCAGAGTCTTAGCCAATGGACCACCAGGGAAGTCCCTAAAGATACCTTTATTATATGCCTACACTGTACCAAGCACTCAAGTATACAACAATGAATGGGAAATAAACAGCACTTGCCTTGAATGAACTTATCTCTAGTGAGGAAATACGGGTAAGTAAGCAGGCGATTGTAATAGTCTCCTACTACAGAGCAAAGCAAAGATTTGAGGGGATTTTTCCTCTATGGATACATAAAGGAAGGACGTCTAACACAATGTGTGGGGGGGAATTAAAAGTTTAATAAAGTGAATATAATGATATTGTGAGACTGCAGGACAGAAGAGACTTATAAAATAACTAAACCTATACCTACCTAAGAGGAAACGTTTAAGTTAGGAGGAGCAATGTCAGAATCTTACGTAGAAATACGGCAGTAAATATAAAATACTAAAACTATTAAAAATGGTTCTAAAATGTAGAACTAACGATTGAGGAAGGCGAGGCAGGTGACACTTTTGTATAAGCTGTTCAGTTCTGATTTTGTAAACTGTGTGTATTATTTGATAAAAACCGTATAAATAAATCAACAAGGGGAAAAAAGCTCTTCTAAGGGATTCTAATAATCAGTCAGGATTAGTAACTCCTAGCTTAAAAAATAATATCCCAGGAACATTTGCATACTATTCATATTAAACAAATTTAATTATAAAGACAAAAACCTGGTATAATACTGGAGTGTAGCTCCAGCTACAGCACTCATTCTGTTTAGTGTGCACTGGGATTTTTCTTACAACTAGTGCTGGTCAACTGTACCTAGGGGTGCTTTCCTCTTGGGTCCTAAGGTAAGAGTGACCAGGGACCCCACAAGGGGGTGGTAGATGACACTTTTGTTCTCAGTGTTTTCTTTATCTTAAACTATTCCCTCTGTCTAGAATTTCTTAAATTCAATATGGAATAAAAAAGACTTCCTCAAACAGAAATGAAATTGAATTTTGTTTTCCCATTCCAATCAACACTTACTCATCCCAATATGACTTGAAAAATTTTAGCTGTTCATGGAAAGTTTAAAATTATTCAATCTAAAAAGCACTATATAACAAATGTGTAGTAATAAAAAATCTGATCTTAAGAAAAAGAAACTAAAAAGTTAATTTACTCTGCTTTTTAAAATCAAGTTTTCAGAGAGAAAATTAACCAAATTCCTAAAATGTATGTGTCCATTACAAAGCAGACACACACAATGTGTTTGCTGAATGAATGAGAAAAGAAATAGGATTAATATCCTTAAAATTTAACGTTTAGTGTGTAAACAAGATATCATGTGCATAGTAGAAATTAATATATTCATATATTCATGAATATATAACTGTTAAATAGAACTGAAAATCAGTAATTGGTGTCCAACTTATAATTTTCATTCATTTTTTCACCAAATACTTATTGGTCTATTATGTCCCAGGCACTGTTCAATGCGAATTGGAATATTTTACACATCACAGATTTTTTTCCAACACTCATATTATACAGAGATAAAAACCAAATTACATAATTTATTTTACAATGTTGTAGACTCAAGTAAAGAAAATACTACAGGAGGATGTAATTAGAGATTCAAAAGACATAGTAAAGGGCAGAGCATTTAACTGGAATTTATTAGAAATTTGCTATGGCATCTTCCCACTGAATTAATTTCCGATAGAATTATTTCCCCCCAAACAAAAAAACTTCATGGAGATATAGGACAAGAGTCTATCTACTGATTGAATATAGAGGTAGAACAACAACAAAAATCTACATTAACAATTCAAACAATTTCAAAATAAGAACAAGATGTATTTCACATTATAATATGGGACTTTATAAATTAGCCTCTATTATTTGTAACATAGCACTATAAGTTACAGACTTCAAGCCAAAAATATCGCCTGTTCTAATACTTAGATCAATGGCATTTACTCAAAGAGATGGCTATAATCCTGCAGAATTTTATCACTGAGTGTGACCTTCCAAAGTAATTCAATAATTATTAAAATTTAAACTTAGAAGGCAACTATGCTTAGATACTAAAAAGGAGCGAAAATACCAATGTACAAAGTTTTTGTTTTCAAAAGAAAATCAGCTTATTTTCATGCACTCTCTCGGTCTGGTACCTTAACTATGAAGAACTTTCTTTTCACTTGAGATTAATTTACCTTATTACCACCTTAGGGATGTTTCCACCTGAAAGTGTAGGCAAAATGTGGCTTCTTGGTTTGAAAGACTTATATAATTCAAAAACACGAGATAATTCAGTCTATTAATGATTTAATAGCTTCTAGTTAAAGCACAAAATTAGCTTAAAAAATAATAATAAGCATATCTGATTGTGATAAGAGTAAATACAATTAAGAATGGCTAACTTGTTAACTATTCTTAAATCGGCTTCTGACACTATTTCTATTAAAGAGTAAAGCCAAAATAGTTAGTTTTAAAAGTCCATTATTTTCCTTGCCAGGGAAATAAAAACAGATAGAATGGAAATGCAACGTTTATTCATTCTCCAATCACCTTGCAAAAAAATAATCATCTCACATTTTATTGAGAACAATGGTATTCAAAGCATGGTTCAAGGATTACTGGGTTACTGAGACATTTTCAGGGGGGACTCCGAGGTCAAAACTATTCTCATAATTACAGTAAGATATTTTTTGCCTTTTTTTACTATGCTGACATTTCCTCTGATGGCATGGATAAAACTGCTGGCACCTTCACACAACTCAAGGCAACTTGCACCAAATCATACTGGTAGTCATTGTGTTCCTTTATTGCCACCCAGTTTTTTTTTTTTTTTTAAAAAGCCAGTTTCACTTTAAAATGTCCTTCATGAAGTAGTAAAAAGTATTGATTTATTAAACTTCAACCCCTGAATACACTTTAAAAAAATATTCGGTGACAAAATGGGAAGCTGTGCTTCACGCTGAAGTCTGATGTTGTCACAAGGAAAAGCATCCCTGTGATTGCTTGAATGAGCTCAATCAGACGGTTTTTATCTCAACACCCTTTTTACTTGAAAGAATAACTAACAAACTATGGTTATTCAAATTTGGGTATTTGGCAGGCATCTTCTTAAGAAATAAACAAAATGAGTCTACTACTTCAAGGAAAACAACAGTATTTGTTGCTAATAATAAAATGCAAGCTTTCAAGTCAAAATTAGAATGTTGAAAAACTCATATCCACCACCATGAGCCTGACAGCTTCCCACTACTTAGAAATGTATCAACATTTGCATGATGTGCATAAATTCAGTGAGCCAGTATTTTCCAAATGACCAATTCATAATGTTAAAGAATCAAGCATGGGTTAAAAAGATTCAATCAGACAATAAAGATGTTAAAAAAAAAAGATTCAATCAGAGTATAAAGACAGACCAAGAGATTTTAATATAATAGTGTATAGGAGACTGCTAATCATACTCAAAGCAAGGTCTGGCCTTTGCTCTTGGCTATTGGGAGGTAATCTCTAGGTCCTTGGAATATTCTGCCTGATAATTATGTCTTTGTTTATCTTTGTCCACACAGTATCTGCTCTACCTCCAGAAGCAGGTGGAAACTAAAGGTGTCGGCTCTTCCTGAGAGGGGCTGGAGATGAAAGGTCATCCACTCAAGCAGTCAACTACAGAGCCCCAAGAACATTTCTGGACACCAAGGCTCGGTTGAGCTTCTGTGGTTGGCAATACTCCATGCAAACTGTCACACACCACAGTCAGGAAAATAACACCGTCCATGACTCCATGGGGAGAGGACAAGTGAAACTCCAGGTTTGGAACTCTGCCCTATGCATCTCTTCCTTTGGCTAGTTTTAATCTGTATCCTTTCATTATAATAAACCATTCAGTGAGTTCTGTGAGTCCTCCTAGTGAATTATCAAACCTGAGGGTGGTCTTAGGAACCACCTGAACTTTGCAACTGGTATTAGAAATGAAGGTGGTCTTCTGGACTGTGCCCCCTAACTTCACAAACAGTATATGAAAAGTTCATCGATATGGTTTCAGATTTCACAGCACAACTATGCTTTAAGAGGTTACCGGTTGTCAGGTTTTGGTGTAATATTAAAAGAGAATACCAAGTATCTGGAAAGACTATAAGAATACTTAAAAAGGCTCCTCCTTTTTCTTCATATTCTTCAACCAAAATAACGTATGGTAATAGACTGAATGCAGAAGCACAAATGGGAATCTAGCTGTCTTAGATTTTTGTAAAAATGTAAAATACCACTCTTCTATTTATTTCATTTTGGAAACTATAGTTACTTTCCTTCAAACTGTTATTTATATTAACATGAAATACGTTTATTATGTTTTCTAAATGAATAAATATTTTTAAATTTCTCAATTTTAATTAATAATTTGGTAAATATAAATAAATATAACTAAAAAAAACTCTTTGAGTCCTCAATAATTTTTAAGAATCCTAATATCAAAATATCGAGAATTGTTCATCTAGAAATTCTGAAAATCATGCCTGATAAGCTCATGAACTATAATATTAACATTAACAAAATCATCTCTTTTGAAGTGCTTCTATTAATCTGATCACATATCTAGATTCTAAAAGATAGTAAAATAGTGAGAAATGTTTCCCTTCAATTTCTGTCTTTGTTTCTCTTCAATTTTTAACAAAATTAAACAAAAATCAACATCAGCTAAAGAAAATGCATTGCCTTCAACAAGTTATAAACGTTAAAGATCATTTACAAGTTTTCTTCATTGCAAACAATTAGAATTCAAATGTCAATAAATGACAATTTGAGAGCACTGACACTTTTTTAAAGGCAGTCTGGTTAGGTAATATTTCAGTAAAAAACCAACAGGTTGTAATGATCTCCAACTGAACAGAAACAAACAGAAAATATAAAATAATGTCAGACGGGCTAAAGCAGTATGTATGTATATGTTTAAGGTCACACTCTTTTTTAACTTTAGAACAGAGTCTAAAGTTTCCCTTTTACCTTTCTCTAGAAATGTTAGAAACGCTTCTTATTTAAAGACAAACAAGAAAAAAACCGATTATTTTAGAAACTAAGCAAGCAGTATAGAATAGTGGTTATAAGTATGGAATTTGAAATTGAACAGCAAAGGTTCAAATCGCAAGTCCTATACTACCCTGAATACATTATCCAACTTCTCTAACCCAATCATTTTCTTGCCCATAACTACTGATACATCATGGGGTTACTGAGAAAATAAAAGCACATAACTGATGCAATTAGCATAGTGCCTGACATAGATAAGTACTCAAAAAGTAGCTGACACTGTATTATATTATTATTATGAATACATCTTACTTTCAGTTCCTTCTCAAGCCTATCTACTTCAGCTCCTAAAGTATCAATAATATTTTCTCCATGTTTAAGCATAAAGGTCTCTAGTTCTTCAGGAGTCTTCACTTCTTGAATTTCCTATAAAGAAAATGATAGCAGAAAAATGAAACAGATTCTTAAGAAAGTCATAGTGGTACACTGATAATTTCTTTTAAAAATTATAACCAACACCGTTAAGTTTAATAAAAAATGAAAAACTTTCAAGCCATAGGCAATGGACCACATATTTCAAAAACAAAACTCAATTTGAGAAAAAATTGAGTACAACGGTCTACAGACCGTAGCACTGCAAAATCAGTGGGAAAAGGATAGACAATCAATAAATAGTGCTGGGGAAGTTTTTTTTTAGAGGAAAATGCATATACACAACTGAGGAAGGATTAGTAACTAGTATATTAAAAATAAAACATTTTTAAATCTGTCAGAATAACAGAAATTAAGCGAACAAAGCAAGTACAGGAAATCCCAGTGGTCAATAAATTTCTATGTTTATTAACCTCACTACTACCAGGGAAATATAAATTAAATCAACAGGATACTATTTCATATCTATCATAATGATAAAAATTTCGAAACTCTGTCAATACAATCTAGCGAAAATGTGAAGCAATAGAAACTTTGATACATTGATGGTGGGAGTTAAATTGACACACTTTGGAGAACAATTTGCCAACATCTAAGGAAGTTGAAGATATGTTCATCCAATGGCCCACCTATACTTTAAATCTAGCTATGTAATGCCCTAAAGAAATTCTTGCACATGCAAACAAGGAAACATCTATAAGAATGCCACTGTGGCACTGTTTCCAATAGTTTAATACTTGAAACAATATAATTGTCCGTGAAGTAGGGACTGGATAAGCAAACATCTTACTAATATGGACTATTAAATAGCAAGTAAATTAATTAGAGGTATATATATTAACATGGAGGAGGAATCTCAAAAACATGCTGTTTAGCAACTTATAGAGGAAACCATTATGATACAATTTATACCAATTTTTAAACATCTAAAATGTTACATATTACGCTAAGAAAAATATGTTGAGAAGTATAAAAAACTGAATGGAAATGACAGGTACTAAATTCAAGATAATTGTGAGTTCTGGGGATGGAGAAAAGAGAATGGGATCTATAAGGAGAAACAAGGGCTGTAATATTTTTGTAATGATTTCTTTCTTTTTTTAAGATCTTAAGCAAGTACAGTACAGTAAAATGTTAATATTCGACAAAGGCAAGCGGTAGCTTCTGCTCTGTTCATTATATTATCCTGTATAAATTTTCTTTTAAAGTACTCTTAATAAAAAAAGCATGGATTCTGGAGTCAGAGAGATCTGAATTCACATCTGATCCCATATGATGGCTCTGCAATTTTAGGCAAGTTACTTAATCTTTCTGTGCCTGAATTGGCCTATATATAAAAATGAAAATATTATTTCTTTACCTCACAGGTTGTTGACAGTAAATAAAGTAACATATATAAAACACCTGGCACACAACAAGCACTTTAATAATAAGTTACCTCTTCTACTGTCTGAATCAGTTGAAACCTGAAGTGACTTTTACGACTTATAAAAGAAAAAGTTTTATTTACTTAGGAAGTAATTTTTATAACCCTTGGCTATAATAAGAAGAAATCAATAAATACTTTAACTTACTTGTAGCATTTGGTCAAAATCTTGTTTTTCCAAATATGATCTCGTAACAACTCGTCCATCGAAATCTACTTCTGCCTTAAATCTTACTTTCCCTAATCCTAGATCTGTGGCTTTAACGTCATGAATTGCCCTGCAACCAAAAACAATACATACAAATTTATATACACAGACATACATTTTAATGGCAAAAAGTCTAGAATTCTTGTTTTTTACTACCAGTGATGAAAAATGGACTAAGATGGCTTTCAAAGTGTTCGCCATTAAGCACCACCTATCATTTTCCAAACAAATGTTCATTTAGCTCTTTTTGCATAATGCCATACGAAGGTGTAAACAATAAATACTATTTTATGGTAATTTGTATATATATGAACTGCATAGTTTGTGGATTAAAAAATCAACTCTAAATTGCTTTTCTAAAAAACAAAAACAATTGCTTTTCTACAATGTTGTCATTTTATCTTATAATCCTTTTTTCCTTTTTTCAATAGCTTCTTTAAAAGTCTTCATACAACTCTGTGAAGTACTCCATTAGCATGAGGTTGATAATAACTACCTAATGGGACTGATGTGGGGAATGATGAACCAACATATATAAAATGTTTAATATGCTACCAATTACACAGCAGGCATTTAATCAATGACATTCATGAAGTAGATTAAGATGGCATCTTTACTTTACAGATAAAACAATCCCAGAGGGGCATAAGTGACCTGCCTAAGGTAACTCATCTAGGCAACAGGAGAGCCAGGACTCACCCCCAGATCTTTAGATACCCAAACCTAGTGGTCTTTCCATTGTACCATTCTGCCTTCCAGAAAAGGAAGCAGACGCTCAAGCATAATTGCTCTTCCATACCTCCTGCCCTAATCCTCAGGAATCAATTTTCTCCAGAAAACTACTGAGAAATTCCTTTCTTTCTAGAGTAATCATTATAATATCTTTTCTTTAGAGGATACATAAGAAAATTATAAACACTCTGAATTCTGAGGACATAGAGACATCCTACTGGGAAAACAAGCCTAAGTGAGAATCCAAGTACTCTTAAAACATCTGACTCTAATTTCTGAGAGATCTTAAGCAAGTTACTAAATACTGAGTCTAAAATTCTTTATCTATGTGAGTAAAGAAGTATAGATGAAAATAAGAATTAATGATTTTACATTTATAAAGTTATGTATGCCCAGACTGAAATAGAACTTGTTCAGATTGGTAAGAGGTTATATAATTTATTCATTTAAAAAAAGCATATCTAACTCAGTCTTAACACAAGATTTAAAATACTCATGATTTGACTAATGCTTAATTAGCAGTTAATAAAAATGTTCTGATATACTTCTTCCCTATGTTCTTACACATAACTAACTGCAGACAGAAAACTGTGATAGGCAGCTTCTATCATGGTTCCCAATGACCCCCCCCCAACCCCCTACTGTGTTCAGGCCCTTGTGCAACCCTCTCTCCTTCAACTGTGGGCTAGACTTAGCGATTTGCTCCTAACCAACAGAACACGGCAAAATGATGATATGTCATTTCCAAGATTAGATGATGAACCTGTGACTTTTATCGTGTTCATACTCAATATCTATTGTCTTCTCAATCTGCATACTTTGATTAAGCAAGCTACCATGTTGGACAGTCCCACATGGCAAGGAACTAAATCCTGTTGATAACTACATGAGAAAGCTTAGAAGCTGATCCTTCCCCAGGAGATGAATATAGTCCCAGCCAACACCTTGACTGCAGTCTATGAGAAACCCTAAGGTAGAGACTTAGGTAAACCGTGCCCAGATTCCTGACCCACAGAGGCTGTGAGGTAATAAATGTTGTTTTAAATCACAAAGTTTTGGGGTAATTTGTCACAGAGCAATATAGATAACTAATACATTGATTAAAAAACTGTATGAACTTCCTGGAATACTAACATTTATTTTTTCCAACAATTTAATCTACAGATCATCACTATTCCAGAAAATTTCAAATTTGCCACAGTCTTTCTATTTACAGTTCTTTTTTTAGACTTTAATTATAAACAATATATGCAAAATTATAAACACACATATACCTATCAAATGGGTACCAAAATACATGAAGCAAAAACTGAGAGAAATGAAAGGAGAAATAGGCAATTCAACAATAACAGCAGGAGACTTTAACATCCTACTTTCAATAATGGATAGAACAACTAGGCAAGAAGATCAACAGGGAACTAGAAAACGTGAGCACTATAAAATCTAACAGACACAATGCTCCATACAACAGAAGAATATACATTATTCTCAAGTACACATGGAACATTATCCAAGACAGATCATATGCTAGGCCATAAAACAAACCTCAGTAAATTTAAAATGACAGAAATAATAAAAAGAATGTTCGGCAACCACAATGGAATGAAGTAAGAAGTAACAAAGACATTTGAGAAACTCACAAATATGTGGAATTAAACAACACACTCCTAATTAACCAATGGCCAAAGAAGAAATCTAAAGTGAAATTAGAATATATTTTGAAGTGAATGAAAATGAAGACACAACATACTAAAATTTATAGGATGCAGTGAAAGCAGGGCTTAGAAGGATGTTTATAAATGTAAAAGCCTATATTAAAAAAGAAGATGGATATCAAATAAAAAACTTAACCTACCATCTTAAGACACTGGAAAAAGAGCAAACTAAACCTAAAGCAAGCAGAAGGAAGGAAATAATACAGATTAGAGGAGGAACTCATGAAACAGAGAAGAGAAAAACAAAGAAAATCAATTAAACCAAAAGCTAGTTCTCTGAAAAGACCAAGAAAACTGAAAAATCTTTAGCTGGACTGACCAAGAGAAAAAAGAAAGAACACTAAAATTACCAGAATCAGAAATGAAAGAGGAGACATTAGTACCAAACCTAAAGGAATAAAAAGGATTACAAAGGAATACTAGGAACAGCTGTACACCAACAAATTAGATAACTCAGAAGTAATGGACAAATTTCTAGAAAGACACAAACTACTGAAACTGACACAAGAAGAAATAGATAATCTGAATAAACTAATAACAAGAGATAGAATGAGTAATCAAAAAACTAACCATGCAGAAAAGCCCATGTCCAGATGGCATCACTGCTGAATTCTACCAAACATTTAAAGAAGAAATAATAACAATTCTTTATAAACTCTTCTAAAAAAACAGAAGAGGAGGAAACATTTCCCAATTCATTCTATAAGGTCAGTAGTATCTTGATAACAAAATCAGACAAAGACATCACGAGGGAAGGATATTAATATGGAGTATCTCACATTAAGTTATTAAGCCTAATACTGATTCTAAGAATGCTCAATTTCAAATCTTGATCCAGTAGGTAATTACTTCTTAAGAGTAAACATATAGAGCTTAGAATATAAATCTACTACTTACATACTCATTTGTTCTACTGAAGATATAGAGGTCATTTGTTTTTTTTTTTTAATTAATTAATTTATTTATTTATTTTTGGCTGTGTTGTGTCTTCCTTGCTGCACACGGACTTTCCCTAGTTGTGGTGAGCAGGGGCTACTCGTCACTGCAGTGCGTGTGCTTCCCATTGCGGTGGCTTCTCTCGTTGCAGAGCATGGGCTCTAGGCGCATGGGCTTCAGTAGTTGTGGCACATGGGCTCAGTAGTTGTGGCTCATGGGCTTAGCTGCTCTGCGGCATGTGGGATCTTCCTGGACCAGGGCTTGAACCCCTGTCCCCTGCATTGGCAGGTGGATTCTTAACCACTGTGCCACCACGGAAGTCCTAGAGGTCATTCTTAAAAGATTTAACTTAAAGATTTTAATTAGGAAAAATACATTCTTATTTTAAAGTTTATATATGCATATGTAGGTAAGTAGTAGAAAAATCAGGATTTTTTTGGATGTGGACCATTTTTAAAGTCTTCATTGAATTTGTTACAATACTGCTCTGTTTTATGTTTTGGTTTTTTGGCTGCAAGGCATGTGGGATCTTAGCTCCCCAACCAGGGTGAAGTCTTAACCGCTGGACTGCCAGGGAAGTCCCCAAAAGCAGGATTTTAAAGGACTGTTCCTTCCCCTTCATTCTGAAACTACACTGCTGCTGAAGTTCAATAAAAAGTCCTATTAGAAAAAAAAAAAAAAAAAAAAAAAAAAAAAGTCCTATTAGAATAGAACTTTGCATCTCTTCTGATTACCTCCTAACTCTTCAATTCTTTATTTGTATATCATTTAAAGATAAAGATTATATGGAAAAAACATTTAATATAATCTAAAACAAGAAGTCTATTTTCAAAAAAAGTATAAATTATATTCAACTTGGTAATCATATCCCCATGAATAAAAATCTTAAGTTTAATATATTTAATTTGAAATTATAATACAAATATAAGGCAAATACAAATATGAAGGTTTCATATAAGTGGTTCCACATTAAAGAGGCAAATACTTTGCAAACTTCTGTTCCCATTACATCATCTAACTGTTCCTTATTCTAAAAATTAAAGATATACAAATTTAAAAGGAAATTTAGGGAGTGTCCTACATGCTTTCACTTGCTTTCTTGTAAGGTTGCAATGCTGCAAAGTAATAAGATTAAAAAGTTCTAGGGCTTCCCTGGTGGCGCAGCGGTTTAGAGGCCGCCTGCCGATGCAGGGAACACGGGTTCGTGTCCTGGTCTGGGAAGATCCCACATGCCGTGGAGCGGCTAGGCCCGTGAGCCATGGCCGCTGACCCTGAGCGTCTGGAGCCTGTGCTCTGCAACGGGAGAGGCCACAGCAGTGAGAGGCCCGCGTACCGCAAAAAAAAAAAAAAAAAAGTTCTAAAGGCTAGGAATTCAAAACCTCTTCTGGAAGTATTTACAAAACAAGCATTTCTATTTCTTAATACGTTTTTGTAAACCTTAACAGCATCACTGGAATAAGCTGACCTTACTGATGGGTCGTTCTCCAGGAGTTCAGTAAGCCGTTGTACTTGTTCTGGCTGGATGGATCGCCCTAAGAGCGCTTCTGTGTTAGTGTAGATGAGGAATGCTGAGACCACACCTAATAAGGTGCCCACACCCAAAGAACCTAGGCTGTCATACAGTGGATTGCCTAAATAAAAGCACAAAAGAAGTCAGTAAATTAACATTTTCTATTATTTCAATGAGCTTTAGTGAGCAAAGAACCAGAATTAGTAAATCAAGGGACTGTAAATTCATTTCTAATTCCTTTAATGACTTTCTCCTAATAGTTTTACTATTCTATGCAGTTGAATTACTTATGATCTGTTTCTTGCACCTGGTCACATGGGTGAGGGTTCAGAGCATTTTCAAATTAGAGACATACTAATAATACAATGAAGAGTCCATTTCTTTTTGATATATCAGTAGCACTTTTCCTATCTCAAGTTAACAAAATAATTGTAAAATCAAAAGCTAAAAGAAATAACCATTTTTGTGTCTTATTCTTACCAAGATTCTGTGAAAGAACTAAGCCATACAAAAAATTATATGAGGTACTCTTATCTCATTCAACCAAGAATGATACATAGCTAGTACCATTCTAGATTTAAAAAAAAAAAAAAAAAAAGGAAGTTAATTCCTTGCCTCTAATGGCTACCTCAGAGCAGTGGTTCTCAAAGTGCAGTCCTTTGACCAGCAGCGTCAGCATCACTCAAGAACACGGTAGTAATGCAAATTCTCAGGCCTCGCTCAAGATCTTCTACATCAGAAATCTGGGGTTCGGGGTGGGGTGGGTGTGGGTCTAGCATTATGTGCCTTCCCAATCCTGCCAGATGATTCTGATTCTAAAGTTTGCCTTAGGTTATTAGGGCTTTATTCTCTTCCAGAACCAATGAGAAGAGTTGATTTATTATCTATGAATGCATAGGTTAATATTTATATAACAGACATAAATAAATATTATACTTTAAATCTTTATAATAAATTTTACACACAAGGCTTTTATAATGAAAAGTCTTTTTATTCCAAAGATCAAATGTCAATATTAAATTTAACTCTCTTAATGCTTGATAAAGCATTTTTTGTTTTACTAAAAAAATCGCAATTTACATTAGTTTTATTAACATTTAGTCAAAATATAACACTAAAAACTGAATGACTTATTTTGTATTACTAAAGTGTAAAAATATATCCATTTGTAAAACATAATCCACTAGCAAGTTTGTAATTATAGAGTTCAAAATCAAATATTGCTCTTTAGAAATCCAAAGTTAATTAATTATTTTCATTTTAAAATACACATCTATTAATAATCCTACAGAAATCACAGAATTATTAGCTGGAAAATATTTTATTTATTTCTTGGCATGTTATTTAATTTAAATGACAATTTAAATAATTAAATAAAAATTAATGTGAAACTTTCTTGAAACAAAACTTTTTATAAGTTTGATTTGACTGGTTTATAATACTACGTTAAAAAAAATCTATTAAAAGTCAACTTACCTATCAAGTCACACTTTCCTTAAGCCTAAAATTTTGCTAAGTAATAATTTAGGTCTAAAAAAATGTCTAAAATGGTAAGGTCAACCAGAAAAACGATCAAAACAATTAGAAATATTTTGGATCACAGTGAACATCAGAGAATGCTGGTTTACTCTTAAAATATACATTCAAAATGAGAACGACCTATTCATATTTCAGGCTATTTTAAGAAATACTGCAAAACTGTGGAAGCTCATCACCTAAAATTATTTAAAATACGCTAGGACAAACAGGTAAGAATGGTAGTACCATTTCAAGAGAATTCCAACCTCAGAAATTGAGTCTTTTCATACTAAATGGTTCCTTTGTTTTAGAAAATAAAAATAAAATGGTTTTTGTCTTCTTATCCGCCTGTGCTGTACCGGCCTTCAAAACATTTATCTAGCTACCAAAATGAGGATGGAAGCAACTAAAGGGTCAAGGAAACAGGAAAGCAACAGCAGTTATTATTGGTACTAATAGTAGAAAAAGACAAAAGGACAAGAGCTACAATGTATATTTATTTTAAACTTCAGAGTTTATTAAAGTTCTCTCTCATATATTATCTTAAACCTGCAAGGTCACTAGGACAAATATTATTAATATCTTTATAGGTAAAGAACTTAAAGCTCTGTGTAGTTGTGTAGCTTATTAAGTCACAGCTAGAAAGGCTTCGAGCATTACAGAAATGCTCTATTAGCAGCCTTCTTTATTTCTAACTAAGAAATTTCTAATTCAAAAATCTGAACACTTTTACCATCTTATTTGTCTTATACAAACAAATGGTTAGTATGAAATTCACATTTAACCATCTATTGGCTTAAAATTATTCAATGATATAAAGGAAAATTCCCACATATTAGAGAATTATTTTAGTAGCACAAATAAAGCACCTGTAATTTGAGAAATATTTACCTGTTATAGAAGTAAGGCCCATACAAGTGGCTGCTATTGTCACTCCCAACACTGCTGCAGTATCCTCCAATAATATAACATTTGTACTAGGATCACGACTTTCCATTACTTAATCATTGGGGTAGAGACAAGAAAAGAAACTTTTGAAATCTTAATACTATCAGATAACATTTTAATAAGTATCCATTAATTTAATTAAATTAAGATTAAGAAGGAGTTCCCTAGTGGCCTAGTGGTTAGGATTACAGGCTTTCACTGCTGTGACTAGGGTTCAATCCCTGGTCAGGGAACTGAGATGCCTCAAGCCGTGCAGTGCAGCCAAAAAAAAAAAAAAAATTAAGATTAAAAAATGTATGAGATCCTGATTTTTAAAACCTGTTCAATATAAATATAATTTCTTGGTTTAAATGTTAACAATAACAGATATTTAAAGTCAAATTACTTTCTCAAGTTATATAAGCATACACAGAAATACTATAGTTCACATAAGTTAAATCCAAATATAAAGTACTGCTGTTCAAATTACACTACATTTCTCTTTTTAAAAGAGCTGATATATAAGTAAGAGCCACATAGGGAAGACACTGAGATATATTTTGTACACATCTATATGGAACAAAGCAATAATAGCACTAGGCAATTTTAAGGAAACAAAGAAGATGAAATAATACACCTAGGTTTCTAAAATACATACCATACTTGTAAAGTGACATTCCTTTGGCCCGAGCACTCCTACGAAGCTCATTTACAGCAACAAGAAGTGTTGCTGAAAGAAAAGCATTCATATCAGCAAGGAAGAAACTTCATGCCTCCAAACTTTAAAGATGGCATCTCAAAAGATAAATAGGCACAACACTTTAATGCTAAGGGCTGTCAATAAGGAAAAGTTCTATATTAAACCAGTCATTATCAAGACCCCAATTAATCATTATGATATAATGAATCCCGTATTTCTAAACCACAATAATTTAAATATCATTACCACCACAACAGCCTTAATTTATTAGACAGCTACTAGCTGGCAGGCACCACACTAAGCACAATCACTTTGATCCTCCCAACCTTTTGAGGCAGGTGGTGCTATCACCATTTTATAAGACTGCCAAAGATGAAAGGATGATGCATAAAAAATGACAATGTTTTAGAAGTAAGCATACTGTGAGTACAGCAGTGAATTAGGCAGTTTCATACATGATATTAGCACTTCTCTGTCATAATACTGCTATGGCTGAAACTTTCAGAAACATTAACATATTTGTACTGCAAAAAGACAGTCCTCCCTGATAAACGTTACTCAAACCTGATTTTTAAAAACTCAGTATATAGTTAGTTATGTTTTTATACTCCATGGACCTAGAGACTGTCATACAGAGTGAAGTTAAGTCAGAAAGAGAAAAATATCGTTTATTAAGGCATACATGTGGAATCTAGAAAAATGGTACAGATGAACAGGTTTGCAAGGCAGAAACAGAGAGACAGATGTAGCGAACAAATGTATGGACACCAAAATGGGGAAGCAGTGGGTGGGGTGGTGGTGTGATGAATTGGGAGATTGGGATTGACATATATAGACTAATATGTATAAAATAGATAACTAATAAGAACCTGCTGTATAAAAAAATAAAAATGTTTTTTACTTTCCAAAAAAAGAAAAAACCTCAGTATATAGTTAGGTATGTTTTTATACTTCATTTCAAATGATATGATACTCAAGAACAAAATAAAAAGCTTTTCCAAACTTGCCCCATCTTACAGGAACAACCATAGTACATTATACAAAGAATTTCTTCCCTCAAAGAAGATAAAACGTATATTCCTATTTCCACAGCTTTCTTTAATCAAGAGAACTTAGCAATCTATAAAAATAGACTGCTGAATATATATTACTAAGAATAAAAAGATTCTGTGACAGTACATACCTCCTTCAGATACTAATGATCCTGCTAAAATACAATATGCCTAGGAAATATAAAAATAAAGCATAAGTTGATATCTCACTAAAGAATTACAACAGTTCGTGCATAAACTTAATGTTTAAGATGGAAACATAAATTCAAATCCTAGCCAGATAAGGATTTTGATGGGAAACAGTTCAAATGAGGACGAGATAGATGGTATCTTCATAAGAAGAAACAATTAAAAGTTAAAAATTCGATGGCCATCTCATTTTTTTTTTTTTGGCCATCTCATTTTTTAATACTTGAAAAAGTAATACACACACGCACCCCCCAGTGTAGAATGTTATACCATGACTAAAGTTAAATTCATGATATAAAAGAATTACTTAATTAGTAAAAAAAAAAAAAAAAAAAAAAAAAAATTTTAACTTTAAAATGAACACAAGCATTTGAAATCTAGGGTTGTGGATACCAGATGCAGTAAGATACACAACCATACCCAGTAACTTTCAATTTTGTTTGCCCAGCACCAAGAGAATCCTTCCTCAGTCCTCATTCAGAAAGATAAGCAGTTATAAAAAGTAAACAATTTGGGGGAGGAAGATAACACCACTTTCCTTACAATCCCAGACACTCTTGAATTAGATAAAGATACCAAGAATAGCTTTAATCCAAGATATATAGAAATAATTAACACAAATTTTTTAAAATTTTAAGTGAAATTCAAATCAAATATCTATAGAATTTTCAATATTACCTTTTCGGAACCCTAGGCTTCCCTGAAACAGAGGTTTAAAAATTTTGAACCCAGTCCAACACTCTTCTAATTCTGTCAAGGAAACTGAGATTTCCAAGGCTGTGTGGTTTGCTTGAGTAAATAGAAATGGTATTGGAATAAGAACTAGAATACAGGTTTTCCTAACTCAATTCTAGGCTCTTTCCACTGAATCTTACTGGCAACATCAGCAAAAATAGTCTGGAGCTACACTGTGAGATACAGAAGCTGACAGGGGTGCCACATGCCCAATTTGCACTTGTCAAGGGAGCTACAGTCAGAGCTGCCAAGCAGAGTAATCTCCAAGAAGTTTCCATGAGAGGAAAAGAAGACAGCTTTAAGCATCTACAAAGGCCAGTGGAAACCAGTGCAAGATGACGTTGGTGCCAGTAAAGTAGTACCTTTCTGTCCCCTATCTCTACCTTCAGTGCTGCCAGAGGCAATCTATGGAGTAGGAGAGAAGAGAAGCCCTTAAGTGAAAAAATACAGAAGGGAACCACACTCCCATTCTCTCAATGTAGGCTTCCTACCAGAATGAGGGAAAGGAGAAGGTTTAACTTTAAATAAAATTCTAACATATGACTGTTACAAAGGAATGGTTATTTTAACTACTGATAGGACATTTATTCCTGGGACTAAAAGTGAACAGAGGTCTTCTTGCTTTTCAAAAGTAACAGCAGAAATTAACAGAATTGCCCAAAATTTTAACCAAGGACAAAGTGTTTAACAACTGTACCTACAGAGATACTCTTGCTCAACATCACTGAATCATATGGATTTAGAGGTCATGTCCAGTCACATTCTAAAAAACACAACTACAGATACATAACCCTATATTACAGTCAAGAAGGTATATTTCGGGCTTCCCTGGTGGCGCAGTGGTTGAGAGTCTACCTGCCGATGCAGGGGACACAGGTTCGTGCCCTGGTCTGGGAAGATCCCACATGCCGCAGAGCGGCTGGGCCCGTGAGCCATGGCCACTGAGCCTGCGCGTCCGGAGCCTGTGCTCCGCAATGGGAGAGGCCACAACAGTGAGAGGCCCGCATACCGGAAAAAAAAAAAAAAAAAGAAGGTATATTTCGTCCCATTCTTTAACATCAATATGACAAAGGCATTCTACTGTACCTAATCACTATTTCATATTACTTCAAAACTGAGGGGGGAGGAGGGGAGAAGATTACCCATAGAAGAGATTCTATTGGTTGAGGATTAAGCAATCCCATGACTCCATGGTACCAAGATAATCCTGCACCCATCATGAAAATACCAACACCACTAATTAGTGAAGCAATATAGCGCATATTTGAAAATCCATACCTGAAAAATAAAAAAGATAATATAGTTTACAAGAAATACAAATGATTTCCTCTCAAAATGTTTAACAGGTCAATGAAAAAAAAAAACTTCTTATAACATCATGATGTTATGATTTTATATTTAAGTAAAATGTAAGTGCCAAACTCAAATCTAATCAGAAAATCAATACATAAAGTGGAAAAAACTGCAAGATCTTTGAAACTATATAAAAAGAGAGTGAATATGATTTAATTCAGGTATTTTCTAACCCCTCTTTCATATATTTGCTTTGATTTACTAGAGCAACTTTACTTTTATGTAACACAAATGCAGGCAAAATTTATTTTTTAAATGCATTCAGATGTTTAATGAAGATGGTAACATTTATATTTACTTGTAATGCAGCTTCTAATTTGTCTTCTTCTATAATTTATATTTCCTACAATTTATATTACTTATAACTTGACGCTAGATACTTTTTGCTGTTTCTGTATAGTGTAACACACAGTAACTAACTATTATCTTTTTTTTTTTTGGCTGCACCGAGCAGCATGTGGGACCTTAAATCCCAGACCAGGGAGCGAACCCACGCCCCCTGCAGTGCAAGTGCGGAGTCTTAACCACTGGACCGCCAGGGAAGTGCCACTAATTACCATCATTAAAAGACTAAGAGCTTCAGTTTTCTGGGTGTTTTTATGGTAATTTTTTTTGGTTAAATCTCAGGGGTTTTTTAAAGTCTTTTGGTCAGTGTGTGCATTATTCTGTATTACTGTATGTACCAATAAAATACTGAGTAATAAGAAATTTTAAAATATGGGATACTACAAGAGGAAAAGAATCATTCATTAATAAAAGTATTTTCTGGGAAATTTACTCCCAAACCCAAACTCTATGGCACCCTTCTAGCAGATGCAAATTTAAACAAGAGTTCTGAATTAAAATTGCTTTTTGAATTCTTTTTGCAAATATGTAATCTTGCCATAGGAAATTATCAGTTTATAGATGTGATGGTGTTCTATCAGCTTGATTTAGAACAATTTATATTCTTCTAAAGCTTCCCCCTCAAAGTAAGAAAGGAGATATATTTATTTATTTATTTAAGTTAAGGTAAATTAAGATCTAAATTAAATGGCATTACTTTCATTTTATGTGTTTTCAAGGAATTTGGAGATTCTCATTAAAAAAAATTTTTTTTTTGGTTGCATTGGGTCTTAGTTGTGGCATGCAAGCTCTTAGCTGTGGTATGCATGCGGGATCTAGTACTGGGCCAGGGATCAAACCCAGGCCCCTTGCATTGGGAGCCCGCAGAGTCTTAACCACTGCGCCACCAGGGAAGTCCCTAAAATTTTTAACTATGTAGATCTGCACTGTCCAATGTAAGTCGCTAGCTACATAAGACTATTTAAATTTAAATTACTTAAAACTAGATAAAATTTTAATACAGTTCTTCAGTCGCACTAGCCACATTTCAAGTGCTCAACAGCCACATGCAGCTAGTGACTATCACAATGAACAGATATAAATAAATATTTCTATTACTGTAGAAAATTCTATTGGGCAGTACTAAAGTAGGTTGTTGAAAATATCTTAAGAAGAAATCTTTACAACCTAAAACTTTTAAATTTTACCGTTTTTAAATGTTTGGCATATAAAACTGGTCCGGAAAAATTTTTTTTGACAGAGTAAAATACTATAACCATGTGTAATTAGCAGACTAGAAAGGTAGCTGTTCTCTGTCCGAGCTTACTGATAGTTATAGGATATTCAATAATATGCTATTATTTATATGAAAACAGGAGTGCCTGACTTTCAAGTAAAGAAAGGCATTTATATAAAGCACAGAGGCAGATTCCTTTATGGAAATAAAGGTGTATTTGTTTTTTGCCTTAAGGCAAATTTGACTGCTCAAATTCTACTACAGAAGCTTGTTAAAAACAAAATAATACATGTGGAATTCAAAATTTTCACCTGGTTATGTTAGTAGAAGCAACAGAAAAAAAGTCTTTGTATCAAATAACTAATATAATTCAAAATAATATACCCTAAAGAGCATACTCATTTTACAAATAAGTAATTTTGAAATATTAATAGAATCCTATTTCCAAATCACAACAGGGGGATTAAAATACATTAAGCATAAATTTAATAGAAATTATCACTAAAATTTTAGATTGAGTGGCCTATTAGTCCAAATGTGAAATATATATATCTCCTTTGACCAAATAAAACAGAACTCTAAGATCAAAACACGTGCTTTGTTATTAACTATCAAATACAAAGAGGACAGGTTCTCTTTGCTATGTTACAAAGCATAAAAATAATTTGAACCTCATTTTCAAATTATATCTTGAATTTACTTTGACACAGAGGTTGAGTTCTGCATTTTAAATACAACAGCTGAAGAAATGACCAAATCTTTAACACAAAACTGCAGGTCTATAAATTGCAAGAGATTTCTATAATTCAACTACTTGCTGCCAAAACACATGAGAACAAAATAAAGACAACGTCCTTACGGATGAGTAGGATCTGGTGTTTGAACAGACTTACTGATGCCCAATGCTAGTAAGGCCTATGGAGAGAAGAAGGTAAATAATCATTAGCAAGGGAATATAATAAGCCAGTCTGGAGGGCACAACCTGACAATGACAAAGAAGTACTTAACATGTGTATGTCCAATAGCCCAGCAATTCTTGTTTCCAGTACTTACCATAGAGAAATAAAGGTGAACCGAAAGGGGTTCAAAACAACACTGAATAATGATGTAAAATGTGAAAGCAACCTAAAACTCCTTCAGTGGGGAGTGGCAAAATAAATCATGGTATAACCAAACCATAAATTACTTCTACAACAGTGTAAAAGGGAATAGAGCTCTCCGTACTGACATGGTGAAAGCTCCTAGACGTACCATTCAGTGGACGGGAAAAAAGCAAGTTTAGGAACCGCACGTACAATACAAAAGAACTTATGTTTTGTAGTTTTTGTAAATGACATATAATGTAAAGCACAGGAAAAGGTCTGAAAGAACTCACATTTAATTCTGTTTATACCTCTGAGGAGAGAAGTAGGTTTAGCGTGGTCTGTAATATCTGATTTTTTATAGGAAGAATAACTTGTATAGCTGCACAAATAAAAGACACTAAAAGTTTTTTGTTTTGTTTTTTTTTTGATGTGGACCATTTTTTTTTAAGTCTTTATTGAATTTGTTACAATACTGCTTCTGTTTTATGTTTTGGTTTTTTGGCTGCAAGGCATGTGGGATCTTAGTTTCCCGACCAGGGACCGAACCCGCACCACCTGCACTGGAAGGCGAAGTCTCAACCATTGGACCGCCAGGCAAGTACCAAAGACAGTAAGAGTGAGTACAAACTGTATGTGGACATGATACATTTACATTTCTAGTAAAACTGCAAAACCATGCGCATGAAGTATACACATCAATGTATACAGAGCAGTGACTATCTGGGGTGTGGAAGGAAGAAATAAAGATGGAAGACTAGTTATAACTAAAATTTTATTTCTCTACGGAAAAAAAGTCTAAAGTAAATATAAGAAAAATGTAAGTCTTTAATCCTAGTTACCACCTTTCTCTCCTTCCTTCCTCCCTTGCCTTCATCTTTTCTTACTTTTATTTCTGTTTCTTTTTTTGATTGTATCTTTTGTTAAAAAGAGCTATCCACTGGTACCGCTCAATATTATGCTTGCACTTAGTATCCTTTCTCTTAATTTGATGTAAATTTAGAAATCTGAAAAAGATTACACTAGAATTATTTATTTAATAAAAACACAAAGCCTGAGTGAATACCCTATGTGATTTTTTTTGACTAAGCTAGGGTTTTTGCATTTTTTCAGTATTGTATCAAATAATCAAATAGGTAAGTCTTCAAGATTACCAAATTCTTCATGGATGAAGTTTCTCTGTAGGTTACTGGGCATTTATAGAAACATTCCCTCTTGTAAAATACATGGGGATTATACCACCTTGCAAATGGCTAGTCCATTCAGGGACTTCCCTGGCGGTCCAGTGGTTAAGACTCCACACTTCCAATGCAGGGAGTGCGGGTTCGATTCCTGGTCAGAGAACTACAATACATGCCTTGCGGCACAGCCAAAAAAAAAAAAAAAAAAAAAAAAAAAGGCTAAAACAAATATATACTGACTTTTAAGTTTTGATATCAGAAATCCAATCCAAAATATACAGAATATTACAAGTTTTTTTCTACTGTATTCCAAAGGAAAAGAGAGTCAAAACTATCTAAAACACAGATGATGGCTTTTCAGTGAATTAAACTAAGAGAATGAGAGTAAATTAAGAACATATAATTTTTAAATCTGTATATTAAAACTGAAATATTCATTATCAATTCACACTATATATGTATCTGTGTTTATAATGTTTACATAATAGTCAATGAGTGTTCAATTATTTTTAAAGTACTTAATGTTCAGGTTGGCTGTGCAATGAAGTGTGAGATGACAAATGTTTCATAAGTTGAATATGGCCATTATTTATTAGTTCTTCTTATAAAAATAAGATATCATAGACTATCGCTAATCCTGTTCTCCCCCAAAGATTAAAGCCAAAGTTCTATTCTAGAACTTAATATAAATGGCATCACACAGTAACTACTCTTTTGTATTTGCCTTCTTTTATTCAACATACTGTTAGAGATGCTTATATGCTACTTACGGATAAGTATTTCTTTTTATTTCTAGATAATATTCTATTGTATGACTATACAACAACTTGTTTATCCCACTGTTGATGGACATTTGGGTTGATTCCAGTTTTTTGCCCATTATAGCACCTTTATGGTGCTAGAAACATTCTTATACAAGTCTTTGTGGACATTTGTTCACATTACTCTTGGATAAATACTTAGGAGTGGAATTGCTAAGTCAAACAGTAGGCATATGTTTACAAGAAACTGACAAATTTAAGAGTAGCTGTAACATTTTATACTCCACCAGCAACGTCTAAAAAGTCTGGGTGCTTTACATCTTCACCAATATTTGATTGTCAGGCTCTTAAATTTTAGCCATAATAGCGGATGTGTAGAGATGTCTTGTTGGGGTTACAATATACATTTCCTGATGATTAATAGTGTTGAGCACCTTTTTGTGTGTCCATCAACCACATTCAGGTATCATTGTGAAGTACCTTTCCAAGTCTTCAGCTTGTTAAAAAGACTGGACTGTCTTTTTTTTTTTTTTTTTTTTGTGGTATGAGGGCCTCTCACTGTTGCGGCCTCTCCCGTTGCGGAGCACAGACTCCGGACGCGCAGGCTCAGCGGCCATGGCTCACGGGCCCAGCCGCTCCGCGGCATGTGGGATCCTCCCGGACCGGGGCACGAACCCGTGTCCCCTGCGTCAGCAGGCGGACGCTCAACCACTGCGCCACCAGGGAAGCCCTGGACTGTCTTTTTAATACTGAGTTATACAAGTTCTTTATTTATCCTGGATACCAGTCCTTTGTCAGATTATATGCTTTGTGAATATTTTCTCCCTATGAGCAGCTTGCTTATTTATTGCCTTAAAAGTATTCTTCAGGGACTTCCCTGGTGGCGCAGTGGTTAAGAATCCGTCTGCCAATGCAGGGGACACGGGTTCAAGCCCTGGTCTGAGAAGATCCCACATGCCGCAGAGCAACTAAGCCCATGCACCACAACTACTAGAGTCTGCACTCTAGAGCCGGCAAGCCACAACTACTGAGCCCATGTGCCACAACTACTGGGCCCATGCATTGCAACTACTGAAGTCCACGCGCTCTAGGGCCTGCGTGCCGCAACAACTGAGCCCACATGCCGCAACTACTGAAGCCTGCGCACCTAGAGCCTGTGCTCCGCAATGAGAAGCCTGTGCACCACAATGAAGAGTAGTCCCTGCTCGCTGCAACTAGAGAAAGCCCATGTGCAGCAACAAAGCCCCAATGCAGCCCCAAAAAAAGTGTCCTTTAATAAGTAAGAGTATTTAATTTTGATGAAGTTTAATTTGTACATTTTTTTATTTTATGGTTTTGTTTCTGTGTTCTGTTTAAGAAATCTCTGCCTACCCAAAGGCTTAGAAGATATTCTCCTAGGTTTCCTTCTAGTATTTTCATAGTTTTAGCTTGTACATCTGGGTCTATGACCCACCTTAAATTTGTACATGGCATGAGTGGGAATCAAGGTCCTTCGTTTTTTTATCCATGTGGATATCCAACCTTTCCCATACCGTTTGTTGAAGAGTTTCTTTTCTTCACTGAATTGCTTTGGTGCCTTTGTCAAAAATCAACTGACTATGTAACTGAGGGTCTGTTGCTGGACCCTCTATTCTGTTCCACTGGTCTGTCAGTCCTTGTGCCAATACCGCACTGTCTTAATTACTGTGCTCTGAAATAAGTTTTAAAGCCCTCCAAATTTCTTTCATTTATTTTTAGATTGCTTTGAATATTCCAGGTTCTTTACATTTCCATATAAATTTTATTTATTTTTATTATTATTTTGGCCACGCCATGCGGCATGCGGGATTTTAGTTCCCCAACCAGGGATCAAACCCATAACCTCTGCAGTGGAAGAGTGGAGTCTTAACCACTGGACTGCCAGGGAAGTCCCTCCATATAAATTTTAGAATTTAATCAGTTTGTCAATTTCTACAAAAGAATCTGCTGGATTATATGAAATCTATAGATTAATTTAGGGAAATTTGACATATTAACGTGGTTATCAAATCCATGATCATGGTATCTCTCTCCACCTCCTTAGGTCTTTTTTTTTTTTTTTTTTTGCGGTATGCGGGCCCCTCACTATTGTGGCCTCTCCTGTTGCGGAGCACAGGCTCTGGACATAAAGACTCAGCGGCCATGGCTCACGGGCCCAGCCGCTCTGCAGCATGTGGGATCTTCCTGGACCGGGGCACGAACCCGTGTCCCCTACATCGGCAGGCGGACTCTGAACCACTGAGCCAGCAGGGAAGCCCCTTAGGTCATCTTTAATTTCCCCTAGTTACATTTTAAGATTCCAGTGTTAAAGTCTTACACATTTTTTGTTAAATTTACTCCTAAGTATTTAACATCATAAATGGAATTTATTAAAAATTTCACTCTCCATTTGTTTCCTGATAGTAAAAATACAATTGATTTTTTTAAAAATAAATTTATTTATTTACTTATTTTTGGCTGTGTTGGGTCTTCGTTGCTGTGCGTGGCTTTCTCTAGTTGCCGCGAGCGGGGACTACTCTTCGTTGTGGTGCACCGGCTTCTCATCGTGGTGGCTTCTCTTGTTGCGGAGCACAGGCTCTAGGCGTGCGGGCCTCAGTAGCTGTGGCTCGCAGGCTCTAGAGCGCAGGCTCAGTAGTTGTGGCGCACGGGCTTAGTTGCTCCACAGCATGTGGGATCTTCCTGGACCAGGGCTCGAACTCGTGTCTCCTGCATTGGCAGGCGGATTCTTAACCACTGCGCCACCAGGGAAGCACCTGCAACTGACTTTTGTACATTAACCTTCTATTGATTTTGAATGTTAAACTAACCATGCTTCTTGGAATAATACTCACTTGATTATGATGTATTACCATTTTTGTGTACTGCTAGATTCAATGTGATTATATCTTAAGGATTTTTGCATCTATGTTCATGAGAGATACTGGTTTGTATTTTTTTTTCTTGGAATAACTTTAAGGTTTTGGTATCAGGGTTATGATAGCCTTACTAGAGGAGTTGAAAAGTGTTTCCTTCTACTCTATATTTGAAAGTCTGTGTACTACTGGCATTATTTCTTCGTTAAATGTTTGACAGAATTCTCTTGATAATGTCCCACAGGTCTAAGGCTCCCTTCATCTTTTTTAGTCTCTTTTCACTCTAGTTTTAGTATGAATGTTTTCTACTGCCATATATTTGAGTTCACTCATCATTTTTTTCCATGACGTCTAATCTGCTGTTAATTCTATATAATGGATTTTTCACATCAGATATATTTTTCAGCTCTAAAAGTTCCATTTGGTTCTTCTTTGTATCTTCCATTTCTCTTTTCATGATGTTCATATTTTCTTTTCAATACATGAACGTAGTTATAATAGCCACTTATCCTTTTCTGCTAATTCTACCATATGTCAATTGAGTCTTTCTACTGACTAATTTTTCCCCTGGTTGTGAGTCAGACTTTCTGCTTCATGGTCGTCTACTAATTTTTTTATTAGATGCTGACACTGTGAATGTTATACTGTGTGTCTGGATTTTGTCTTCCTTATAATAGCATGTGGGGCTTTATTCTCACAGGTAATTAAGTTACTTGTAAATCAGTGTGATCCCTTAGAGCTTTGTTAGAAAGCTTCTAGAACAGCAGCTGCCAACCTTTTTGGCACCAGGGACCGGTTTCGTGGAAGACAATTTTTCTACGGACCAGTGGCAGACGGTGGGGGGTGGGGTGGAGATGGTTCAGGCGGTGATGCAAGCGATGGGGAGCGGCAGGTGCAGCTTTGCTCGCTCGCTACTCACCTCATGCTGTGTGGACCAGTTCCTAACAGGCCAAGGATAGGTACTGGTATGCGGCCTGGGGGTTGGGGACCCCTGTCCTAGGATAGTCTTTACAACTAAGATAATTTAGCCCTACTACTAAGGTCTGAGCCTTCTACTGGCCTGGGTAATCAGTCAGGACTCTCTATCTCAGAACGTCAGAACTTAATTAATCCAAGCCCGATGTGAACTCTAGGAATTACTCAGCTTAACGCTCCCTGCTGGTTCTTTGCCTGGTCTCATGGAGCTTTACCCTACACATGTGTAATCTAACACTCAACAAAGATTCAACTCAAGGAAAACCCTATGTAGACTTCTGTAGCCTTGTAATTTCTAGCCACTTCAGACTCACTAACCCTAATTTCTACCTTCTCAACTCTATGATGGGTCTCCCACCCTGTTCCACTATCGCAAATGCGCCTCCAAGCAAAACACCAGAGAAATCACAGAGTTCAATCCACCTGTTCCCCTTCCTCAGGGATCATGGTCTTGCATTGCTATTGTCCAATGTTTGAAAATATTGTTTAATATATTTTGTCTAGTTTTTTAGCTGTTTATAGCAAAAGACTGAAGTCCAATCCTCATTAGTCCATCATGGCTAGAAACATAAGTTCTGTACATAATGTTTTACAACTTGATTTTTTTATTCATATCATGGTTATTATTCCAGATCAGTACATAGCTATCTACCACATGCTTTTAAATCCCTAAATAGTATTTCAGAGTACAGACACTTAAAAATTGTATTCAGGGCTTCCCTGGTGGCACAGTGGTTAAGAATCCGCCTGCCAATGCAGGGGACACGGGTACAAGCCCTGGTCCAGGAAGATCCCACATGCCGCGGAGCAACTAAGCCCGTCTGCGACAACTACTGAAGCCTGCGCACCTTGTGCCAAAAGAGAAGCCACTGCAAATGAGAAGCCCATGCACCGCAGCGAAGAGCAGCCCCCGCTCTCCACAACTAGAGAAAGCCCATATGCAGCAACAAAGACCCAATGCAGCCAAAAATAAAATAAATTTTTAAAAAATTGTCTTCAATGTTTTAAATAACAACTAATACTAAAATTAATAATATGTACATATCTCCTTGGCCAAATGTACAAATATTTTCACATTTTAATTTTCTTATGTTCACATAAGCTTTCAACAAAATAGGTACTGTGTGTCATCTCTCTCCCACCCTCCTCTCCCCCGACTCAACAGGCAAAATATTATATAATAGTAGTTATTAAATATTTACTGAGTATAAAAATTTAATTCAAGAGAATGACTGTTAGTACTAATAGCAAATGCCTGTATTGTTTCCTTACTTTTACAAAACGTTTTCATCCATTTGACAGTGAGTTACATGAGTTCTCAGGTTTAATTTTATTAAGATTGCTCTCCCTGCTTCTTACCATTTTATTATTATTTTTAACTTTCTCTTAAATATTCTTATTATGCCTGTGTCTTTTATTGTAAGTTCTCCCAAATCTGTTCTTACATAACAGGAGTATAAATAAATAAATAAATACTAAAAAGGTTTTCTCCTTAACAGGCCACATTCTTTAAAATGTGAAATGATATACAAGTAGAAATGTTGTGTTCTTAAAAAAGGCTTAGATTTGTAGTATTCAAAATCAAAATACTAGTCTAAGGTGAAAATCATTATAATTCATCAATCACATGTGACTATTTTATATCTTTATTCAAAACACTTAAATCCACCGGCTCTTACAGTTATAAGAACTCATATTCACAGACCAAATTTCTACCTAATATAAGAATCTCTTCTACAATATAGCCTCTGTGACTGATAATCTTACACTTCATATTTGATTATTAAAAGTTTTTAAAGCGTAACAAACTGCTTTCAAATACTATGTCATATTTCTATGTACGTCATCATTCAAAAGTAAAACAACTTTCATTTTCTTCTACAACCCAACTATAGGAATCATTATGTTTTTAAATATGTCAACTTTTAGACTAAAGCCTCAAAAAATATATTACTTTAATAAGAAAGAAGCTTTTACCCCTCACCTGATTACAAGTATCAGATAAAGAGTGTATGGCTTCTGAGAACATACTTGCTGAACCCGTATAAATCCAGGCAAGAAATTTGAAGAAACAGTTTAATCCATTGCTAGGAGAGAAAGAGAAAATAACTTAGCATAGGTTTAAATAAAAATTCCCATTAAAAGCTTACTTAATTTACACACACACACACACACACACACACACACACACACACACTAGATTCTGTTCAAAGTAAATTAGAAAGAATCCCTAGTCTTTAAGATTTACTATGTTTTAGGCAACAGGAGTACAAATTTGAAGAACACAGATTATGGTTTCATTAAATATTTAAATGAAAGAGGCATGATACATGCCAGCAAATTACTTAAGTACGTTTTGAGAAGATGAGAAAAGAGGGTGTTCTACATATGAACAAAATGGAATCAGAAAGGAAATTATGTGTCTTATGTGCACTTGGTATTGTTCAGTAGGCCAGTGTCAAAGGGAAGACGTTGGTGAAGGTCGGTTTATTCAATTAGGCAGATGCCAGAGGTGAAGACAAAACTAGACCAAATAGTCTGTGTCATATGAGAAGGCCATACATGCTAAAATAAACATGGTTAGCTCTGAGGAAGCCAGCTGTACTCAGATTCCAACAGTAATAACTAGTATAATTTATCTCAGGCACTATACTATAGTCACTTACCATGTTTTATTATAATTCTATTATGCAAATGCTAACATTGTAGTAGTTACTTCACCCTCATTTTATAAATGAGGAAACTGTACATCCCCTTCCAGCTACCTTTTCTCCTCTCCTCCATTTCAAATAATTTCTTGAAAGAATTATATGCACTCTTGCTGTCTCAGTTTTCCTCACTTTGCACTCAGTCTTCAATCCACTAAACAGTGGCTTCTGCCGCTAACACCTCATAAGATTGTTTTTATCAATATATCAACTGTTTCTTGCTATTAAATTCCTGAAAACATTTTAATATTTTCCTTAATCTCACAGAAGCATTTGCCACTATTTTCTGAAAACACTGTCTTCCTTGATTTCCACAATACTACTGGTTTTCTTCCTACCTTTCTCTTTACTCTTCCTCAGTCTCTTCTGCAGGCTCTTTTTCTTCTACCCGTTTCTTAAATGTTAGCGTTCTTCAAGGTTTTTTCTCAAGAGCTTCTCCTTCCTCATACACTATATACACATTCTCCAGGTGATCTTAACTACTCCTATGGCTTTAATTATCATCTATATACTAATAACTCTTGATTCTATATCTCTAATCCCTCCTGAGCTTTGGAGCCATATATACTAACAATAATAATTATTAAGTACACATTATGTAACAGGTACTATGCTAAGCAGTTTATATACATTACATACATTCCTCCTATGTAAAAAGCTTTCACTGTTAATCCTGTTTCATTAATGAAAAGAATTAATTCTGCTGACCGACTCCCCTTGGGTGCCCTATAAATAGTTCAAACTCAAAAAGGAACTCATTATTTCCTTTACTCCCACCCTGCCCCCTCCTTCCAGCATTCCTTCTCTCAGTGATGGTGCAATATCTATCCAATTGTCCAAATCAGAAACCTGGGCACCATCGCTAACCAGACCACCTAAATACTTTTTGAAACTAACCGTGACTCTCCATCCCTACTACCACTATCTTTTCTGTATTATTACAAATGACCTCTTCTAGTCTAGTGTTCCTCCAATCCTTGAAGATAAGAATTATGTATTTTACCTTTACATTTCCAGACCATATCAAAATTCCTGACACACGTAACATATGTATTTTAGAAATAAAAGAACAAACTAATGAATTAAGGAATTAATGCTCAAACATACAAAATTAGATTATTCAGTAAAATAGATAAAAGGCAAAATAACAGGAATCAAGAAGAAAGAGGAGTACTTCACTGCTATATTTAAAATGAATAACCTACTGTATAGCACAGGGAACTCTGCTCAGTGTTATCTGGCAGCCTGGATGGGAGGGGAGTTTGCGGGGAGAATGGATACATGTATATGTATGGCTGAGTCGCTTTGCTGTGCACCTGAAACTATCACAACATTGTTAACTGCCTATACTCCAATATAAAATAAAAAGTTAAAAAAAAAAAAGAAGAAAGAGGAAAAGAGAAAGAGGCAAAAGCATTAATTATGTTCTATCAAGGTTAAGTGGAAGAAAAATAAAAGCGCAGGTCCTCTTCAGTAGTTATAACCCAGGTTGCTTTAGTTACTCTAAAAATAACCTTGGCCAATTCAACTTTTTAAAAAAGACTTCTATAAATGCCAGTGAAAATGAGAGAAAAATTTTCAGATAGCACCTTTATCTTTATCTAGATACCAAGTAATAAATTTATACATTCAAGGATATATACATTAAAAATATTTCTATTTTAAAAGGCTTATATTTCAGTACTTACATGCAAATGGCAACCATCACCACCTTTCCTGGCCCCTTAAAAAAAACTGATGTTGTTCTAGAGCGTGGCTATAAGACAAAAACAAAAACAAAAAATCTCTTAACATTTCCCAGAGAAGCATTGTGACGCTAATAAGTGACTCTTGACACACCAGAAAATACCTCCTTTATCAATGCCTCTAAACAACTAGATTTACTTATTTAATTCTTTTTCTCTAGAATTTCCTGTTTAAGATGTGAGAAGACAGAAATTGAAAGTACATGTGGGTCCTTTTGCAGAACCCTAATTGTTTATTTCCTTGTAATTCATTTCCTGCCTACTTCAGGAAAAAATCTGAGTTGGTTACATAAAAACCAGAAGTAAAGTGATAAAAATGTACTGCACTGAAATACTCTAAAATTTTCCCATTTCTTGAGCAACTTCTTAACTCATAGTACAAGGAACAGCCAAAGCCAACAAGTTTGTTGCTCTAATTTAACTCATGACTGTTCTCTAAAGACCAAAGACATCAAGTGTTAACAATGTGTTTAATTTCAAAACACACCAAAACAAAAGGAAATCAAACAAGAACATATTCAGGGAAAATATTTTTCTTCAGTCAAATGTTCTTCTGCTATTCCTTGAATTTATACTTTCTGTGTTTCTCCTCCTGCTCTTTCCTCTCCTTGGAATGCTATCATCGTCCACTGCAACCTGGGCAAGCTTTACTCATCTTCTTGTATATCTGGCCAAGTGTCAGCTTTCTACGTAAAGCCTTCCTTGGTCCCCCACAGAGAATACTCACTCTGCTACACATTTATTATTGTACTTTATTTTTCTATTATAAAGTAATAGAAAAATAAAGTACGTCTTTAAAGTAATAGAAAAATAAAGTACGTCTATTGAAGTACGTCATATATTCTGCCTTATGTAATTTATTCAAGAAATATTTACTGTACAAGTACTATATGCCTGGCACAGTTCTAGATGCTGGGGCACAACAGTAAACAAAACAGAGTCCCTGCCTTCATAGATCTCACTGCCTAGTATAGGAAGACAGAGAATAAGTCTGTCATATCTGATAGTGATAAATGTAATAAAGAAACTAAAACAGAGACTGAGAGAATAGTGTTGGGGGGGTATGATGGAGAGGGTTATTTTAGTTAGAATAGTGAGGGAAAGAAGTTCAACGATGAGAAGGAGGCAACCATGAAAAATCTGGAAGAAAAATGGTTGAGGCAGAGTATACAACACACTCAAAGATTCTGAAACAGAAGTAAGTTTCGTGTGAAGAATGGACAAAAACAAGGCTGGTGACTTCCCTGTTCGCACGGTGGTTAAGAATCCACCTGCCAATTCAGGGGACAAGGGTTTGAGTCCTGATCTGGGAAGATCCCACATGCCGCAGAGCAACTAAGCCCATGCGCCACAACTACTGAGCCTGCGCTCTAGAGCCCACAAGCCACAACTACTGAGCTCACGAACCACAGCTACTGAGCGCACGTGCCGCAACTACTGAAGCCCGCACATCGCCCGTGCTCCACAACAAGAGAAGCCACTGCAATGAGAAGCTCGTGCACCAAAACGATGAGTAGCCCCCGAAACTAAAGAAAGCCTGTGCACAGCAACAAGGACCCAACGCAGCCATAAATAAATAAATAAATAAATAAAAATTTTTAAAAAATTAAAAATAGAACTACCATATACCCAGCAATCCCACTCCTGGGCATAAACCCAGAGAGAACCATAATTCAAAAAGATACATGCACCCCCCAATGTTCATTGCAGCACTATTTACAATAGCCAGGACATGGAAGCAACCTAAATGTCTATCAACAGAGGAATGGATAAAAAAGATGTGGTATATATATAGAATGGAATATTACTCAACCATAAAAAGGAATGAAATCGTGCCATTTGCAGAGACGTGGATGGGCCCAGAGACTGTCATACAGGGTGAAGTAAGTCAGAAAGAGAAAAACAAATATTGTATAGTATCGCTTATATGTGGAATCTATGAAAATGATACAGATGAACTTATTTGAAAGCAAAAATAGAGACACAGATGTAGAGAACAAACGTATGGACGCCAAGCAGGGAAGGGGGGGGGGTGGGATGAATTGGAAGATTGTGATTGACATATATACACTACTATATATAAAATATCAATAGATAACTAGTGAGAACCTACTGTATAGCAAGAGAACTCTACTTAGTCTGTGGTGACCTAAATGGGAAGGAAATCCAAAAAAGAGGGGATATATGTCTACGTATAGCTGATTCACTTTGCTGTACAGCAGAAACTAACACAACACTGTAAAGCAACTATACTCCAATAAAAATTAGTTGAAAAAAAAAAAAAGAAAGTAAGATTTGGGGCTGGTCACCAGAGGAGCCAACCATGTAATTAAAGGGTTATAACTTTCCAACCTCCAGTGCTGAGAAAGAGGCTGGAGATTGAGTTCAGCCTCCAATGGCCAGTGGTTTAATCAGTCATGCTTATGTAATGAAGCCTCTGTAAAACCCTGAAAGGAGGGCGTTTGGTGAATGTGCGGAGATTCAGGGAGAGTGGCTGCCCAGAGAGCATGGAAGTTCTGACCCCCTTCCCACATGCCTTGCCTCCTGCACCTCCTCCATCTGGCTGTTCCTGAACTATATATCCTTTAATAATAAACAGGCAATCTAGTTTTAAAAAAATAAAATAAAGAAGTGGGACAGTAAAGGTAAACTTTCTGTACTGGTCCCAATATTAATTTCCTTCTGATAGGAAGGAAAAGAGTTATTCTGGCACACTTGTCAATAAGGTAGTAAGTCTGCTAATGGAAAGATAAGGTACTTCTATCAGATTAGATTTTTTCAATGAAATATAAAACAAGGTCATCAGCTGAAGAGGGAAAGCGAGTCTGCAGGAAGTTTGGGAAGAGAGGAAAAGGTATGCAGTAAGTATTTCACAGAATGGAAGAGTGAACGTACTATGGAAGTTTAGTAAGACTGACAAATATTGAGTGTCCATAGATTTTGTACACTTATATAATAAAGAAAAAAAATCATCAAAATGGCTGTGCAATTTTCTCCTCTAAGGGCTGAGCTTCTTGGGTACAAGCAGAGGATTAGCACTTTGAATGTTAAACAAGGTTAAGAGTAGAAGGAAAAAGAATAAAGGAAATTAAAGGTGTACACAAGAGCTAAATCTTGCTAAAAATCTAACAGAATAAATCATCTATATCTATATGCTTATGTGTATAACACAGTTATGAATTTAAAGAGAACTTATGTCCCACTTTTTTTAATTTTAAGGAAGACAGAAGCAAAGAGACTGTAATTCAGTAAATTACAATCTACTTAAGAAAACCTTGGTACAGGATCACAGACATGCTAGATTTTCACCATGGACTGATACTAGGATTTTCTGTGCAACACATACACACATAACATTAACAGAAAGATATCCTTACCTTGGTATTTCCCAGAAACTCTCTATATTCTCTCAATACTTTTTGGTTTCTAAATAGCCCTATAAGAAAAGAATTACGCAATACATTTAGGTCATACATATTCTTATCAGTCACATTTTAGATTAACACAATTATTCTAAGACTATGTTAAATCATCTTCTACTAGCTACCAACAAAAATGTTATCAGAAGAAATCTGAATTTGCAACTTGATTAAAAAACAGGCAAAGGATTTGAATACTTTTCTCCAAAGATGATATACAGATGGCCAACAGGTGCATGAAAAGATGCTCGTATCACTAATCATCAGAGAAATGCAAATCAAAACCACAACGAGGTATCACTTCACACCCATCAGAATGGCTACTATCAAAAAAAAACAAAAACAAAAAAAAACCAACAGAAAATAACAAGTATAGGGACTTCCCTGGTGGTCCAGTGATTAAGACTCCACACTCCCAATGTAGGGAGCACAGGTTTGATCACTGGTCAGGGAACTAAGATCCCGCACGTCACAGAGCACAGTCAAAAAAATAATAATAATAGTAACAAGTATAGGCAAGGATGTAGAGAAATTGGAAATCTTGAGTATGTTGGTAGGATTATAAAATATTGCAACTGCCATGGAAAACATGGAGGTTCCTCAAAACAATTAAAAACTACTATATGGGGTTTCCCTGGTGGCGCAGTGGTTGAGAATCTGCCTGCTAATGCAGGGGACACGGGTTCGATCCCTGGTCTGGGAGGATCCCACATGCCGTGGAGCAACTAGGCCTGTGAGCCACAACTACTGAGCCTGCGCTTCTGGAGCCTGTGCTCTGAAACAAGAGAGGCCGCGATAGTGAGAGGCCCGTGCACCGCGATAAAGAGCGGCCCCCGCTTGCCACAACAAGAGATAGCACTCGCACAGAAACGAAGACCGGACACAGCAAAAATAAATAAATTAATTAATAAAACTCTTACCCCCAACATCTTCTTGGAAAAACAAAAACTACCATATGATCTAGCAATCCCACTTCTGGGTATATACGCAAAAAAAATGAAAGCACAGTCTCAAAGAGGTATTTTCACACCCAAATTCACAGCAGCACACAGCAGCACCATTCACAATGGGCAAGAAGTGAAAGCAACCAAAACATCCATGGACGAATAAATGGATAAACAAAATGTGGTATATGCATATAATGGAATATTATTTAGACTTTATGAGGAAGTAAATCCTGTCACATGGATGAACCTTGAGGACATTATGCTAAGTGAAATAACTTAGTCAAAAAGACAAATACTGTATGATTCCATTTATGTGAGGTATCTACAGTAGTCAAATTCATAGAAGCAGAAAAAAGAATAGTAGTTACTAGGGGCTCGAGGGAGAGGGAGAAGGGAATTGTTTAACATGTATAGTTTCAGTTTTGCAAGATGAAAAAGGTTCCAGAAGAACATTTTCTGGAAATGTTTCATAACAATGTGAATATACTTAGCACTTCTGAACTGTACACATAAAAACAGTTAAAATGATAAATTTTATGTTGTATTTTTGCAATGAGATAAAGGCAGTTTGCTAAGAGTCTCTTCTCAGTATTAACTAAAAAATACAAGAACCAACTCTTCATTGTTAGCTCAAAGTTTAAAAATACAGGAAAAAATATTTTTCTATTACCGTGCTTTCTCAAATTCTGTACTTTAAATATCTCCTTTAATATATGTACAAGGCTATTCATGGTATCATTATTTTACTAGCAAAAAACTGGAAATGACAGAAGGAGGAAATAACTGAATAAACTATGCTGTACCCCCCAAAATGGAGTATTATAAAAGAAATGAAGAAATGTCTCTATTTCCTGCTATGGAATATTCTCCAGGACATATTATCAAGTAAAAAAAAAAAAAAAGCAAGCACAGAAAGTATGCATAGTATGCCTTATTTATGAAAAGGGGAGTCTAAATTACCAGTATTTATGCTATTTTATTGCTTTTTTTTTTTGCGGAACGTGGGCCTCTCACTGTCGTGGCCTCTCCCGTTGTGGGGCACAGGCTCCAGACGCGCAGGCTCAGCGGCCATGGCCCATGGGCCCAGCCGCTCCGCAGCATGTGGGATCCTCCCGGACCGGGGCACGAACCCGCGTCCCCTGCATCGGCAGGCGGACTCTCAACCACTGCGCCACCAGGGAAGCCCTGCAATTTTTAAACGGAAAAAATAACCCCCAAACTAAATTTTTTTAAATTAATTTATTTTATTTTATTTATTTTTGGTTGTGTTGGGTCTTTGTTGATGTGCATGGGCTTTCTAGTTGCAGCAAGCGGGGGCTACTCTTTGTTGTGGTGTGCGGGCTTCTCACTGCGGTGGCTTCTCTTGTTATGGAGCACACGCTATAGACGCGCGGGCTTCAGTAGCTGTGGCTCGCGGGCTCTAGAGCGCAGGATCAGTAGCTGTGGTGCATGGGCTTAGCTGCTCTGCGGCATGTGTGATCTTCCCAGACCGGGACTTGAATCCATGTCCCCTGCATTGGCAGGTGGATGCTTAACCACTGCACCACCAGGGAAGACCCCAAACTAATTTTTTAAACAGTTACCCATGTTAGAGAGAGGGAGTAGGGTAGAGAAGACAGGGATGGGAGCTAAACTTCTCTGAAGTGTTTTGTCTGGTAAAGGTCGCTTTGGAATTGTGTAAACATTTTACAAAATGATAAAATAAAAATAATTTCTCAAAATGTAAAGCAAAATGAAACAAATGAAGCTAATTTTACATCTGTTAGATGGTTTATCCATACAATGAGAAATTAAAAGTGACTTTAAAGGATAGACATTTGACTATATATCTCCCTCGTGGGATATATAATGATGACAAAAAAAAAAAACCAGAAATCTTAAAACACCTTGATAGCAATATCGATCCTGTTAGTTTGAAACTACACTGTATTCTCTCTATATGTGTGTATACCCACATAAGAACAAACCAAAAATGTAATTAATTATGTTAATGAATTAAGAAATAAGATTTTCAGTGTAAGAGATACAAAAAGAAAAGAAACAATGTTTATCAGAATAACCTATGTGTCTTTTCTTAAGAAACAAAAAGTACTTCCTAGCTCTGTCCACTGAAAAGACCTTAAAAATACATCAACCTGTTAAGAATGAGTATCCCTAATGCCCATAGGTCTCTCAATTTTATTTCCTATTAAAAGGAAAGGGTCTCCTATTAGAAATGGCTGATTCCCAATCTGGGGCAGGAAATATACTAAATAAACCTGAAATATCTTATTGTACTTAAAAGCAAGGATGCTACAACAGTACCTGGATTATGACAAAAGGACTTCGGAGCCAATGTGAGATGTTTCCACTGGCCAAAGTGAAGTTGAGCACTACGACTTTGCCTACTTTGTTCTTTCCTTCCCTGCAAGTCTTCTTCATGCTCTTCCGATCTCCTGATCTCCTTCCTACCCACTGCTGTCCCTCTTGACACTGAACACCCACACACTTAAAACACTCTCCCAACCCCTTTTCTTCCTGTGCTACTGACCACAACTGTCTCATAATTTCCACCTAGAAATTTCACCAACTCATGAGAAGGAAATATTGTCACCTTTAAGCCTTGGTCCTATACAGAACTTAGAAATATAGTTAAAGAAGTCAGAATCCTCCTAAATAAAGCCTGACCAAAAAAAAAGTCTAATTTTTGCAAATACTAGCACGTCTATCTCTACTTTAATCCTGCCACATTACCGTTCAGTTCCACAGAGTAACAGAACTGTAACTGTAGTACAAGTATCTAATTCCCCAATGGATTACACCCTACTCGAAGATTTCATCATATCCTATATTAGCACCTGTATTGCCTATAAAGAAACCCAATGGAAGCCATTAACTGAATAGTGATACCACAATTCTGGGGCTCCCTGACACCCACATGTATTTCTTTCATCAAAAGTAAACATTTCAGGCTTCCCTGGTGGCGCAGTGGTTAAGAGTTCGCCTGCCGATGCAGGAGATGCGGGTTCGTGCCCCGGTCCGGGAAGATCCCACATGCCGTGGAGCGGCTGGGCCCGTGAGCCATGGCCGCTGAGCCTGCGCGTCCGGAGCCTGTGCTCCGCAACAGGAGAGGCTACAACAGTGAGAGGCCCACGTACCGCAAAGAAAAAAAAAAAGTAAACATTTCATGGAATTCCCTAGTGGTCCAGTGGTTAGGACTCTGCACTTCCACTACAGAGGGCACGGGTTCAATCCCTGGTCAGGGAACTAAGATTCCACAAGCCGTGCAGTGCAGCCAAAAAAAAGAAAAAGTAAACATTTCAGCTACAGGAGAGGGTGCAGAGAAAAGGGAACCCTCTTGCACTGTTGGTGGAATGTAAATTGATACAACCGCTATGGAGAACAGTATGGAGGTTCCTTAAAAAAACTAAAAATAGGGCTTCCCTGGTGGCACAGTGGTTGAGAGTCCGCCTGCCGATGCGCACTGGTTAAGAATCCACCTGCCAATGCAGGGGACATGGGTTCGAACCCTGGTCCAGGAAGATCCCACATGCCATGGAGCAACTAAGCCTGTGTGCCACAACTACTGAGCCTGTGCTCTAGAGCCCACGAGCCACAACTACTGAGCCCATGTGCCTACAGCCCATGCTTGGCAACAAGAGAAGCCACTGCAATGAGAAGCCCATGCACCACAACCAAGACCCAAAGGAGCCAAAAACAAATAAATAAAATAAATAAATTTATTAAAAAAAAAAAAGAAACATGCACCCCAATGTTCATTGTGGCACTATTTACAATAGCCAGGTCATGGAAACAACCTAAATGCCCATTGATAGACGAATGGATAAAGAAGATATGGTACATATATACAATGGAATATTACTCAGCCATAAAAAGGAATGAAACCGGGTCATTTGTAGAGATGTGAATGGACCTAGAGACTGTCATACAGAGTGAAGTAAGTCGGAAAGAGAAAAACAAATATTGTATATGAATGCATATATGTAGAATCTAGAAAAATGGTACAGATGAACCTGTTTGCAAGGCAGAAATAGAGACACACATAGAGAACAAATGTATGGACACCAAGGGGGAAAAGGAGGGATGAGATGAATTGGGAGATTGGGATTGACATATATACACTAATATGTATAAAATAACTAATGAGAACCTGCTGTATAGCACAGGGAACTCTACTTCACTTTGCTGTACAGTAGAAACTAACACAACATTGTAAAACAACTATACCCCAATTAAAAAAAAAAAATACATTTCAGCTACAGACTCAACACATCCCTATCAAAACCCCAAGGACATTTTTCACAGAAATAGAACCAAAAAATTCTAAAAGTTTTATGAAACCACAAAAGACCCCAAATAGCCAAAGCAATACTGAGAGAAAAGAATAAAGCTGGAGGTATCACATGCCCTGATTTCAAACTAAATTACAAAGCCATAGTGATCAAAACAGCATGGTATTGGCAGAAAACGAGACATACTTCAGTGGAACAGAATTTAGAGCCCAGAAAGAAACCCACACATATATGGACAATTAATTTATGACAAAGGAGCAAACATCATACAATGGAAGAAGGACAGTCTCTTCAACTCATTAGTTGGGAAAATTGGGACAATGGGACAGTTACATGCAAAAAGATGAAACTAGGCCATTATCTCACACCTTAAACAAAAATCAACACAAAACGGATTAAAGACCTCAATGTAAGGCCTGAAACCATAAAACTCCTAGAAGAAAACATAAGCAGCAGTACACTCTGACATCGGTCTTCACACTATCTTTCTAGCTATACCTCCTCAGGTAAGGGAAACAAAAGCAAAAATAAACCAACAGGACTACATCAAACTAAAAAGCTCCTATGCAGCAAAAAAAACCATCAACAAAATGAAAAGACAACGAACTTAATGAATGGGAAAAGAAATGAAATATCTGATAAGGGGTTAATATCCAAAAAATACAGACAACCCAATTAAACAACAACAACAAAAAGAACCCAATTAAAAAATGCAGGGGAGGGCTTCCCTGGTGGCGCAGTGGTTGAGAGTCCTCCTGCCGATGCAGGGGACACGGGTTCGTGCCCCGGTCCGGGAAGATCCCACATGCCACGGAGCGGCTAGGCCTGTGAGCCATGGCCGCTGAGCCTACGCGTCCGGAGCCTGTGCTCCGCAACGGGAGAGGCCACAGCAGTGAGAGGCCTACATACCGCAAAAAAAAAAAAAAAAAAAAAAGCAGGGGAGCTGAATAGGCATTTTTTCCAAAGACATTTTTTCATACAGATGGCCAACAGAATATGAAAAGATGTTCAACATCACTAATTATTAGGGAAATGTAAATCAAAACACAATGAGACATCACCTCACACCTGTTCGAATGGCTAGTATCAAAAAGGTAAGAAAAAACAAGTGTTGGTGAGGATGTGGAGAAAAGGAAAACCATATGCACTGTTGATGGGAATGCAAATTAGTGCAGCTTACTAAGGAAAACAGTACGGAGATTCCTCAAAAAATTAAGAATAAAATTACCATATGATCCAGCTATCCCATTTTTGGGTATTTAATCCAAAGAATATGAAAACACTAATTAGAAAAGATATACGCACCTCTATGTTCATTGTAGCATTTATTTTCAATACCCAAGATATGGAAACAACCTAAGCCCCCAACAACAGATGAATGGATAAAGATGTGGTATTTTTACTCAATGGAATACTACTCAGTCATAAAAAAAGGCGAACTCTTACCATCTGCTAAGTGAGACAAGTCAGATGGAGAGATGTAAATACCATATGATTTCACTCATATGTGGAATATAAAAAACAAACAAACAAATGAAATAAATGAACAATCCAAAGCAAACCAAAAATGTAGATACAGAAAACAGTAGTGGTTACTTGAGGGTGAAATGGGTAAAACGGATCAACTGTACAGTAACAGATGAAAACTAAATTTTTGGTGGTGATCACACTGTAGGGTAAACAGAAGTAGAAATATAATGTTGTACACATGAAATATATGTTATAAACCAATGTTACCTCACTGAAAAACAAATTTTAAAAAAAGAAACTAAACATTTCATTCCTGTGGATTTAAGTGCAGCTCTCCTTAGCATATCTGTGAATATAAAGATGCGCAACAGCTGTTTGCTTCTTCTGAGAGGCCAAAACCCCTTAGAAACTAGGATTTACCTTTAAACAGGTACAATCTTCAAATCAGACCCTAAGTTTTAATATTCATATATCTTATAGAAACCACGAACTACCTTTGCTTGCTCTCATGATCTTTAAAAAGCTATAGAGGAGAAAACAAATAATACTGTTTTTATAAAATAATTGAATCCCAAAATGAAAACTGGTATTTGCTAGAAGCAACAAAGCCAAAGCCAAGAGGTGGGCAACCACTAGGGAGGGCATAGTTATTATAGGCACAAGTCTTACTTACAAGTTGCTTTTCAGTTAACTCAGCTGTAAATTTAATATACTTACTTTCTCTATATTCTATTTCTGCTTCCTTACGAAGTTTTTTCTCTCTGGCAAGAGCTTCAGGGCTTCCCCAAACTTCCAAAGATCTATGTACACACGACCACCAACAATGACAATTTTAATGACTTTATTATAATCATATTTAAATCTAGATAACTAAAACTATATGAGAATTTAACAACAAAGCATAAGGTCCTTTAGGAAAAATATAAAGCACTTAAATTTTTCTAAATTAAATCTAAACAGTATGAGTGAATTCAACAGCAAGTTTTCTCATAAATTATGACTTTTTTTGCTAACTAGTACATACTAGTAACTCTCAGATAAATTTAGAAATGTAAAAATATTCTGCTTTTAAAACATGTCATTTTAAAAATTCTAAGTCTGTCTAAAATACATTTTTATTAATCCCAAATTCAGCTTGTATTTTTATTCTAAAAGAACTATATTCTTACTTTGCCTCCACATCTGATCTCAAGTATACAGTAAAGGACTCGGTATCTTCATGAGGACTTCGTCGTCTGATTTTTCGAAGTTGTTCTAGATCACTGAAGAAAGAAATATGTTGAATTTATTCAGACAAGGTTCATATGGTTCATGTACTTAAAAGGATTAAGGGCAGATAAAAGCCACTACACTGATCCTCATTTTAATAGCTAAATCTGTATAGCCTATAAAAAGCAGTTTAAAGATGACATTTTGTACACAAAAGTGACTTAGAGACAGCTGAAACACTAAGAATTATTCTTGATGCTCAATATAGATACCATAACATAATATGTAGAGAGTCAATTCCTTTATTAGTGCTTGCATTTTATCTGCTAGGGACACACCATTGCAATGTCTGATGTATGAAGAAAGAAAGTGAAAAGTGGAAAGAACATGGATTAGAGTATTATCCCTCTATTTAAGAATTTAAATTTAAAATTTACAGTCATTTGTTTATATCCAGATTAATACTAAGTGGTAATATCATTCATAGATACCAAGTTATAAAGAATATGTGTCAATTTCATGCTATTTAATTATTTTCCTTTCTCTTAAATTCTGAAAGGTTAATACATTCATCAAGTCACTGCTAAATAGTGATACTAAATTTGATCATTGGTCTTCCTAAGGAAAGTTTGTAATAGCAACGAAAAGACCTATAAATAAAAATTTGGGGCGTATCCTGGTGGCCTAATAGTTAGGATTCCAGGCTCTCACTGCCGTGGCCTGGGTTCAATCCCTGGTCAGGGATAAGATCCTGTAAGCTGTGTGGCGCAGTCAAAAAATAAATAAATAAAAAGTAAAAATAAAATAAAGTAAGTTTAACAATCAACTATCACACATCAAAAAAAAGTCTGGGGCTTCCCTGGTGGCGCAGTGGTTGAGAGTCCGCCTGCCGATGCAGGGGACACGGGTTCGTGCCCCGGTCCAGGAAGATCCCACATGCTGCGGAGCGGCTGGGCCCGTGAGCCATGGCCGCTGAGCCTGCGCGTCCGGAGCCTGTGCTCCGCAACGGGAGAGGCCATAAGAGGCCCACGTACCGCAAAAAACAAAAAGAAAAAAAAAAGTCTGTACCAAGTAACGAAAGATATATATTCTGGTTCCCTCTCTGTCACTGACTCACTAAGTAAGCTACATCATCACTCTTTATTATGTTCCCTGGCCTATGATGTGGAGATAGCAATACTTAACCTACTTAACTCACAAAATTGTTGTATGTGAAACAGAATATAGTTTTTTATCATTATTATAATTGGTTGTTGTTTCAATAGTTATGGAAGTTATAAAACTGATTACAGGAATCCTTATTTCTTGATATTATACCATAGATCATATGACCATGGGCTGGGGGTGGGGTGGGGTGAGGGAGGCTAGATCATCTGATGTCAAAATTACCAAGATATCTTGCACATAAATATGGTTTTTCTAGGTAAACACACAAAAGAGGGGGAAAAGTTTAAATTTGTGGAAAATACCTCACTAAATCTCTTTAATTACAAGAAAATTAATAACAAGATACCAGAGAGAAGGAAAATAATTTATACTCAACGTGAATCACAGCTGGAGTGTGAACATAAACATAATAAAACTGCTTTACCAAAAAAACCAAAATTTTAAAGTTATACAAATATGCAAATAAACTTATCGATAATTTTACTACATATTAACATAACAATAAACTCCTAAGGTTCTTGTGTGACACAAAGATATTGAAGAACCTACCTTTTTGAGTTAAAGGAACCAAGAAACACTGGAACTGCTCGTGCTGGAGCAGCCTTCAGTTTAGTAAGCTAAAAATTGTAACTTTTTTTTTTTTTTCACGGTACGCGGTCCTCTCACTGTTGTGGCCTCTCCCATTGCGGAGCACAGGCTCCGGACGCACAGGCCCAGCGGCCATGGCTCACGGGCCCAGCCGCTCCGCAGCATGTGGGATCTTCCCAGACCGGGGCACGAACCCGCGTCCGCTGCATCGGCAGGCGGACTCTCAACCACTGCGCCACCAGGGAAGCCCCAAAATTGTAACATTTTTTTAACTGAATAAAAATACTTCTTCAATTTAGGAAGGAGCCATGGTAAAGTTTCCACATGGATATTAGCGGGTTAACAAATTCTAGGAAATAACTGGTTATTTAGATTTAGATAGAACTACCCCATTTTTAAAAAATTACTGTACCTGGATTTGAGGCAGAACTCATTCATTGCTCTGACTCCAGTGATGAAATTATTCTGAGTGTACTTTGGTCCATATTCCCTCTTTTTAAGGACTGCTTTGACTAAAACCAAAAATATAGGAAAACATACTAAATATGTACGTTGGAAGTCACATTTGAAGATGAACATATGCTGAGTTTTAAGTGGATTCACTAATAAATTCCATAGAAAACTGTTTTTCGTGATGCACTGAATGGCGTCAGAAAAAAAGAAGTTTACTCCAAGTACAGAACAGGACAGAATTACACTTGTACCCACCCAGCTTTATCTCCATAGTTCATCAGTAACTGATGACAAAATGTCAACCCTTTGTCTAAAGGATACCTTATATAGGTATTACTGGTCTGTTTAAATCGTACCAGTACAATTTAAATTGCTTAGGGTCTAAATGAAAATGAACTGAAGTTTCAATAAAAAATTAGACATTGGTTCGGTGTTTTACAAACACTGGTGAAACCAGCATTTTATAAAAAATGAAAATAGAAAGTAATCAAAGAATACTGCACATAATGAAGAACAAGCACTTTTTGTGAAAACTTGTTTCAGTTACATATAGTAATCTATATATATACTAGATCATTAGTATTTCTGAAGTGGGTTGCAGTCAAAAAAGTCTGAAAGTCATTGGGCAATTTCACATAATGTAACGAAGATGAAGTAACTATAAGGAACATTTTTATCAGTTAAAGATTATAGGAAGTTAATTATAGACTATAGGTAAAATACTGCCTTCTAAATTTTTCCTGTTATCAAGTATCAACCTGTTCATAAAAAGGCCAGAGACATCAATAATAAAATAAAATACCAATTCGGCATCAATTATAGTCTATGAATTAAAAATTACAGTCAACATTGGTCTGTTCATTTTTATAGTGAGACTTTTGGTCACAAAACACAAATAACATAAGCAAACCTCTGAAAATTGTTACCTAGCCACTTCATATTCTATTCTAATGTCTAGTAACTATTGAGTTTTCTATTGTACTTACAAGTTGAAAGAATAAATTAAGACTAAAATTATCCATCACTACAGTAGGTAAAAAGAATCTTAAAATAACACACGAACTATTAAAATCAAAGGCACAAATAATAGTTAACAAGAACATTTCAAAAATAAAGTTCAATATAAAAACCAAAACCTTATTTGAAAAAAAGTATATAAAGAAGTTCAGGTTTCTTTTTGCATGAGTTTCTCTAAACTACCTTACTCTAAAAATCCTAAAATTCTAAGTCCAAATACACTTCTCAGGATCAGAGAGGAGAATTACATTGCTCTTCAAAAAGATTAGGTTTTTTTTTTACATTACTTTTTAATAATTTCTTCAAAGTAGCTAGAAATCCCTGTTGGCCTGTCCTAGCCCAGATTACTGATGATAAGACAACATTAAGTAGTCTTAATTGTGACTGTACACTATCATCTCCAAAGTTATCCTAGAAAAGAAGTCCCATTTTTAGCACAATCTTATAGGGAGGAAACTAAGGCTCAGAGAAATAAAGTAAACTGCCCAAAGTCATACAGCTAGTATGTCCTGAAGTTACAAATTGAATCCACTTTTATCTGACACCAAAGCCATGGTGCTCCTAATCACAGAATTAGTACCTCCATGAAACATGCTACTTTGGAGATGGAAGCCATAGCGCGTTATAAAGAAGAGAGCTGCAAACAAGAATTCCTTCATCACTCAATCACTCCCAGAAAAGGAAATCAGACAAGAATGTCCAAACTCTACCTGGATTTGAACAAGCTGTAGGTGTTGGCCTCTTTTTCTTTATTAATCACATTACTTTTCTAAAAATGATAAAGCAATTGATGATTTTTATTTGCCATTACTCCTTTCTTTGGGCTTTTGAAAAAAGAACTTGCATAAAATTTATGATTAAAATGCAAAGTAAACTTCAGTAGAAAATTAGTTTATAAATAGAATAAATCGTTATGGTCAATATATTTAAAGAAAAATGAACATTCCCTTATAACTATAAAGAGCTCTATATAAACTAACTTTATATAGTTAATTCAAAACACCATTATAATAAAAAATAGAATAAAATATATTTACCTCTTACTTGGAGAGGTTCTTGCTTAATAAGTGGAGCTTTCAGTTCTGCACCAATATTCTCTGCTGTAAAGTTCATTTTTAAAAAGATATTAAGCAGTTGTTTTCATACAAACCTATAAACTTAATTAATATTAGCTGACAATCTGGCAATGTATAAAAAAGATAATATTATCACATGGGCTTCCCTGGTGGCGCAGTGGTTGAGAGTCTGCCTGCCGATGCAGGGGACATGGGTTCGTGCCCTGGTCCGGGAAGATCCCACATGCTGCGGAGCGGCTAGGCCCATGAGCCATGGCCGCTGAGCCTGCGCATCCGGAGCCTGTGCTCCGCAAGGGGAGAGACCACAACAGTGAGAGGCCCGTGTACCACCAAAAAAAAAAAAAAGATAATATTATCACAGACCAAGTTGGATTTATCCTAGGAATGAAAGAGTAGTTAAACATTAGAAAAGCTATTAATTCCCCTCATTAACAGATTGAAGGAGAAAAACTATAGAATCATTTCAGGAGCTAAACAAAGAGCATTTAATAAAATTCAGCACCCATACAAGTTTCAAACCTTTTTAAGAAAATTAGGACAAAAAGGAACTTCCTTAAAGGGTAAAGCAAACCTATAACAAATATTGCGTGAAAATTTAGATGCATCACTTTAAAACAAGGGCACATGCTGTCGATTCTTCCACCCAAAACTGTTCTATAGATACTATTCAATGAAGAAAGGATGACGATTAAGTGGTTATTGGAACAACTGTACAACTCCCTCCCCTCCAAAAAATTTAATGAAAGAAAACTGTAATCTACCTCACACCATAAACAACCAATTCCAGGTAAATTCATGACTTAAATAGGAGAAGATATATCCAGCAAATATAATCAACAAAGGATAACTATCAAGAATATTTAAGAATTCCTCCAGATCTATTAACAAAAAGACAACCCATTAGAAAAAATAAGGGCAGAAGACAAGAACAAACTTGCACAGGAAAGGAAATACAAATAACCAATAAACATATGAAGAGATGATAGCCTCGGGCTTCCCTGGTGGCGCAGTGGTTGAGAGTTCGCCTGCCGATGCAGGGGACACGGGTTCGTGCCCCCGTCCGGGAAGATCCCACATGCCGCGGAGTGGCTGGGCCTGTGAGCCATGGCCACTGAGCCTGCGCATCCGGAGCCTGTGCTACGCAACGGGAGAGGCCACAACAGTGAGAGGCCCGCGTACCTCAAAAAAAAAAAAAAAAAGAAAAAAAGAAAAAAAAGAATCCACCTGCCAATGCAGGGGACACGGGTTCGAGCCCTGGTCCGGGAAGATCCCACATGCTGCGGAGCAACTAAACCCGTGCACCACAACTACTGAGCCTGCGCTCTAGACCCCACGAGCCACAATTACTGAGCCCGTGTGCCACAACTACTGAAGCCCACATGCCTAGAGCCCGTGCTCTGCAACAAGAGAGGTCACCGCAATGAGAAGCCCGCATACCGCAATGAAGAGTAGTCCCCGCTCCCCACAACTAGAGGAAGCCCGCATGCAGCTTGCAAATAAACAATAAATAAATAAATAAAATAAAAAGGTTTTAAAAAGAAGAATGCAAGGTTTTCAGGTTAGGTGGTAAATTCCCAGGCGTTGATTTTATTATGCTTTCTAACTTACATATACATAGCATGTATTCTTTTATATGTATCAAATATTTTGTAATAAAAATCTCACCCTTAAAACCTTTTATCATATCTTCATTCAATAATATAACATTTTGGAGCTTATTAACAATAGCTAACATTTACTAAGTATGTGCCATGTGCCACATACAGTACACTATATGTTTTACCTGCATTATTTCATTTAATCCTCACAAAACTGCTCTGAGGTAAGTACTATTATTATCTTCATCTTATTCAGGAAGTTTTGGAACTTCCCTCAAAGTCACACAGCTAGTATTTTAAACATGGAAGCACAGTCAGGATTGAAACCCAAGTCATTTCGATTAGTCTCCTCTCTTAACCACTTTCCTACATTACCTCTATGTTTAAAATAATAATTGATTTATAAGTAGATATTTGTGTATTTTTGGGAAAAGAGGATAGAAGTGAAAACTGGATCAGCAACATGAAGATCACTGGCAACCTTCTGACAACAGCAGTTTCAGCAGGAAGAGTAGGGACAGAGCAACAGGTTGAGGTGAGAATGGGAGATGAGGAAGTGAAAGCAATATCTGGACTTTAGTTAAGAGCTGGAAAAGAGGATGGAATCAAGGAAATATTGATTTTATTTTATATAGAGGTGGAAATGATGAAATAAATGGAAATGAACCATTTCTACATATTTAGAATATGAGTATATATAAATGATAGGCAACACCATGAAAGCTGACTGACTACTTGGTTACCTGATTTAGACTTCTGCCACCTTATCGTCTGACTTCGGTTTACCATCCTTTTTTTCCTTTGCTTTTATTTTTCTTTTGCCTTTCTTGCCATCTGTTAGATTTATAAAGTTTTCTATATCCTCCTCTCACCCCACGCCCATGCTGGTTTCAAATTTATAAGATTATAGTTCTACTGTTTTCATGATTCCATTTAGCAATTTAACATACATAACTTTCCTATAAATCTTTCTAACCATCTGTTATTCCCCATCTCTACCTTCCTCTGAACAAGAAAAAAACCTTTAACCACTGAAAACTTCTTCTATCTTATTACTCTTGACTAAAATTGTAGCATTTAGTATAAAATGTTTATGATTTTTACTATCAATAATTAACTTTCCAACACATTTTATCCACTTCTTGCTTTTCACTGTCCCTTTTATATCCCAACGCTTCTTTCCCTGAGTTTACTCTGCATCTTATGGAAATACATATTTGAATAGTTTTTTTTTAATGTGGGTAGGTTAGTAGTAAATGATAGTCATCTTTATATATGTGAAATGTTTTTATTTTGCCTTCCCTCTAGAATGATTATTTAGACAAGTATAAAATTCTAGGGTAACATTTATTTTTCCTCTTACCCTTTCATGGCTATTACTCCAAATCACTCCTCCCTTATTTTCTGCATATTGTTGCAGATAAAAAGTCTACTTCAAGAGAGCAACAATTGTACTGATAGCAAGCTGACTTTCTCTTTGGCAACTTTTAAGTTGGGTTGTTTCTTGTTTCAGTTTTGAAATCTATGGGTTTCTTTTCATTTACCCTGTTTAGTACTAAAAGTGTATTTTTGATCTGAAGATCCTTGTTTTTCTCAAATTCTGAAAAATTCTTATCCATTATCTCTTTATATATAATTTCTACACCATTTCTCTATTCTCTCTCTCTGAAATGCCTATTAAATATAGGCTAGAGCTTCATGCCTTTTTAAAGCTCTTTCATTTTCTTGGAAAATCTTTTTGCTTTCCTATGCTCATTCAGGGTGAATTTCAATTTACTAATTCTCTACTTGACTATGGCTATTTAATCTATTAAATTCTTACTTTAGTGATCACACTTTTATTCGTAAGCTCTATAGTTGGTTCTTTCCCAGATTTCCTTGTTCTGCTTTTATTTCTGCCAGTTTGTGTTTCAAAATATGAGTACTCCTCAAGTCCATTCTCTACATCTGTGTCTCTATTCTGTCCTGCCCCTGTCTGTGTCTCTATTCCTGTCCTGCCCCTACGTTCATCAGAACCATTTTTTTTTTCAGATTCCATATGTGTGTTAACATACGGTATTTGTTTTTCTCTTTCTGACTTACTTCACTCTGTATGACAGACTCTAGGTCCATCCACCTCACTACAAATAACTCAATTTCGTTTTTTTATGGCTGAGTAATATTCCATTGTATATATGTGCCACACCTTCTTTATCCATTCAACTTGTTGATGGACACTTAGGTTGCTTCCTGCATGGTATGTTTTGATAACCAAAATGTGCAGAAAATCCCAAAAGGCTTTATTTTAACTATTCATCAGATCCTAAGTAGGTTATGATGGCATAGTAGTAAAAAAAAAAAAAAAAAAAAAAAGGCTTAAAAACACTTCTATTTAATTAATTAATAACTATGGCTTATAACATTTGACATTGATCAGTTAAATAACTGATATTTTATTTTTGTCTACCTACACAGCAAACTAATTCTAAAGTATCTTTATCTATAGAATCTATATATCAATTACTTAAAAATTTTGTTTTGGGGAATACAGCCCTGGGCAGAGAAAAGTGAAGGGACAGAGTGGTAGAATAATAAACTTTCAACACTCACCTAGTGTCTGAACAACTGAAATCTACTGTCTAAAGTTTCACAGACAACCCTCCTCTCTACAATGATCAAAGTCATTCAAACAAATCACATAAAATAAGTTGCTCTAAAATTGATACTTTTTTTTTTTGCGGTATGCGGGCCTCTCACTGTTGTGGCCTCTCCCATTGCAGAGCACAGACTCCAGACGTGCAGGCTCAGCGGCCATGGCTCATGGGCCCAGCCACTCCACGGCATGTGGGATCTTCCCGGACCGGGGCACGAACCCACGTCCCCTGCATCGGCAGGCGGACTCTCAACCACTGCGCCACCAGGGAAGCCCTAAAACTGATACTTCTGGATATTCTTCTCACCACAAACTGTCTAGACGTTACTAATTATATAGTGTTACGAATCACAGGGAGGTTCCTGGTTGCCTAGTGGTTAGGATTCTGGGCTTTCACTGACATGGCCCAGGTTCAATCCCTGGTTGGGGAACTGAGATCCCACAAGCCACCCAGTGCAGCAAAAAAGAATCACAAACAAGGAGTGCTAGTAAATGGCTCAAACACATGTATGAATACTTTTTTTGCACACCACCATCTTAATAAACTTACACTGGATCACTGGAGTAGAATCTTTATGATTTCAATAAGTAACCAGACATTCTATCCATGAATATCTCTAGAAGTTTGTTTTAAGCTCAAGCCCTGGCTGTTTGCCACACATCTGCTGTCATTAGCAAAATTAAAACTGATTTTACTAAAATTTAAAACATTTGAATGCTCCTTAAAAACTTAAGGATTCCTTAGCAAGTCTCTGCCTCTTAATGAGCTGTTTCTGACTTTATCATGTGATCTGAATTATTCAGAAGTCGATCTCAAACTCTTAAATATACAAATTATCTTTCAATCAAGCAATTACTTGCTGTCTATCTGATGGTTAACAAGGTCTAATTTGGCCTAAGCAAATTCTGAAAACTTGAGCCCAAAATAAAACAATCAATAAACAATGTACTCCGAATATAATAAAATAAACTAACATCTTAATTTCAGTCAGCAGAGAAAAAAGAAACCTAGTCACAGATTTCAATTTCAAGCCTTCTGTATAGTGGAACCAACATTAAATATTTTTGCCTGAGTCGATGTTCATCTCAGAAAAGCATTAAAACATGTTTTACCTTTAATTATATTATTTCATCATCTGTTTCTTCTCCCATTTCAATGTTCTAATAAATATGCTTATTTCTGGAACTTAGGAACTCATGACACCCTCCATTCCTTCATCCTCTAATATCAAACTCTCAATCAATATTTACCCCAGCAGCTCTCCATCACCACAAGGAAAAGAGAAGAAACTGGCTAAAACTGCGTAGTAAGCCCAAAAGAAGATGAGGCTTAGGGAAAAGGATGAAAAACAGGCATCATAAACATAAACACAGGTTTCTCAAGGAATCTGTCAAATCTTCCCTGTGAAAGACATCCGACTATAGGAAAGACAGTCTTGAAATGTTTATTATTCTTCTTCAAATACTCTCTTCTCCTAACACCATACTCTGCTTGGCTTTTCTTTTACCTCTCCAGACTGCACCTCCTCAAGTCTTCTTTGCAAGCTCCTCCTCTTCCACTTGTCCCTTACTCACTGGGGATTCTGTACTAGCTCTTATCTCCCCAATCTAAACTCTCTCCCTATACTGTCTCAAACACATTCATGACTTCAGTTACCACCCGGGTGTAGCTAATAACTCCTAAATCTCTATCCCCAGGTTAGAACTCTATGCATTCACTTATTTACAAAATATTAAACCCCTACTATGGGCAAGCCACTGCTCTAGGCACTGAAGTTCCTGCTATCACGAGGCTTGTAAATGGCGGGAAAAATAAAGCAGATACTGAAAATATCAGTCAGTAATAAGTGCTAACTATACAGAGAATTAAAATGAGTGTAATATTAAAGACTGACTGGGTGTGCAGAGCTGACATGTCATTTAAGATGTAAATGACCAGGACTTCCCTGGTGGCGCAGTGGTTATGAATTCGCCTGCCAATGCAGGGTACATGGGTTCAAGCCCTGGTCCAGGAAGATCCCACATGCCGCCGGGCAACTAAGCCTGTGCACCACAACTACTGAGCCTGTGCTCTAGAGCCCACAAGCCACAATTACTGAGCCTGCGTGTTGCAACTACTGAAGCCACGAGCCTAGAGCCCGTGCTCCACAATGAGAAGCCACCACAATGAGAAGCCCGCGCACCGCAACGAAGAGTAGCCCCCACTCACCACAACCAGAGAAAGCCGGCGCGCAACAACAAAGAAACAACGCAGCCAAAAATAAAATAAATTTAAAAATAGGGCTTCCCTGGTGGCGCAGTGGTTGAGAGTCCGCCTGCCGATGCAGGGGACGCGGGGTCATGCCCCGGTCCGGGAGGATCCCACATGCTGCAGAGCAGCTGGGCCCATGAGCCATGGCCACTGAGCCTGCGCGTCCGGAGCCTGTGCTCCGCAGAGGGAGAGGCCACAGCAGTGAGAGGCCCGCGTACCGTAAATAAATAAATTAATTAATTAAGCAAATAAATAAGTTTATTTATTTATATTTTTAAAAAGATGTAAATGACCAAAACGGTCAGCCACATGAAGAAGGGCATCTTGGAAGGAAAAAGCAACTAGAGCACACACCCTAAAACAAGAATAAGTTTGGTATTTTCTAAGAACCAAAAGGAGACTGGTTTGGCTGAAATATAATGAGAAAGTAAGAGTGGAATTAAGGAGCCCCGGGAGAGGCTACTGCACTAATCCAGCCAAAAGATCATGTCTCACAGTAGAAAAGTAGTATAACCAACTGCCTACTTACTAGTCATCTGCTAAGATGCCCCAGAGGCACCTATGATTCAGATGTCCAAGAATGAATCCTCACCTTCTCATTAATATATACTCCAGCTTTGGTATTCCTAATTTTATTTTTTGATAGATTAATTATTTTATTTATTTACTTTTGGCTGTGCTGGGTCTTCGTTGCTCGGGCTTTCTCTAGTTGCGGCGAGTGGGGGCTACTCTTCGTTGCAGTACGCAGGCTTCTCATTGCGGTGGCTTCTCTTGTTGCGGAGCACGGGCTCTAGGCACACGGGCTTCAGTAGTTGCAGTACGCAGGCTCAGTAGCTGTGGCTCACAGGCTCTAGAACACAGGCTCAGTAGTTGTGGCGCACAGGCTTAGTTGCCCTGCAGCATGTGGGAACTTCCCAGACCAAGGATCAACCCACGTCCCCTGCATTGGCAGGCAGATTCTTAACCACTACACCACCAGAGAAGTCCCTTAATTTTAGAAATCACCGACACAATCACCCAATCCAATCCAGTAACCATGCACTGTCCTTTACTTGACCCTCTCTCTTTCAGTCCCCCAAATTCAATCACCAGGTCTTAATTACTCAGCTCCTAAATCTCTTGCGTTCACCTACTCCCTTAAAAAAATCATTGACATTAACCTAGACTACAGCCTCATTTGTATTACTGTTTTCAGTCTCCCTCCTTTGCAATCTGTTTTCCAGTCTGCATCTAGTTATCTTTCTAAAATCTTAAATCTGATTAAGTACTTCCTCTACTTAAAATACTCCAATAGATTCCCACTGCCTATAAAACAGCCCAAACTCCTAAACAAAACCCTAATCTGACTACTGTTTACCTCTTGAGTTTCACCCCTTGTACTTTCAAAACTACCAACCCCACCACGAGATCCTCTACTCACTAGTCTAGACACACTAAGTTACTTGCAGTGTTACCTTTTTTCTCCACCATTCATCACACCAATGCCTACTTTCAGGTCACTAATTAGATATCATTTCCTATGGAAACCTTCCTCAACCACTCAAGACTCAGTTAGGTGCCCCTCCAGCACACAGTATTTCTTCTATCACAGTACTTACTATACTTTTTTTGCTTAATTTTCTATTTCAGTAATAAAGAGAATATAAACTCAGAGAGTCATTCTCATTTGCTGCCATATAAGAAGTGCTCAATAAATACTCCTTGAATAAATTAATGAATAAATGAATAAATAAAGGACTTCTTTTTTTTTTTTTTTTTTTTTTTGCGGTACGCAGGCCTCTCACTGTTGCGGCCTCTCCTGTTGCAGCGCACAGGCTCCGGACACGCAGGCTCAGCGGCCATGGCTCACGGGCCCAGCCGCTCTGTGGCATGTAGGATCCTCCTGGACCGGGGCATGAACTCGCGTCCCCTGCATCGGCAGGCAGACTCTCAACCACTGCGCCACCAGGGAAGCCCCAAGGACTTCTTTTTAATGCTGCACAGCAGACTAGGAAAAAAAAAACTCTTCAAATGCATTGCTAAGCTAGCAAAATGATGTGAAGAGGGCAAAAATGAAGGGAAAGCAGGACCTCTGTAGAATAAGAGAGCAGACCAAAGCCAGTTTTTTCCCTGAAGATTTCTGTTGAAGCTTACATTCTTTGAGATTCTACTTCCACAGCTCCAAGTGGCATGGGAGAACAAAGAATAAAACTAGGTTCTGCTAAAGATGGAGAGTCTAACAGGAGATACCCAGAAAAAAAGCTAGACACCTGGCATTACTGTGACCTAGAAAAAACACACAGAGAAGGGGATAGCAAGGAAGCAAGCCTGCACCTACTCTGGTGTCACATAGTGGAAAAGAGAAAAACTCCCCTGAAAATCCTAAGGATAAGGCAGCTCACACAAGTTTATAGTCTGGATTCATGCTACCAACGTGGTCCAAAAATCTTAAGCTGACTTTAATTTAATGTGGTCCCAAGTTGTGTCCCCAGCAGCTAACAGAGGCAAATGCAAACTCTCTATGCAGGAACACATCCTCAATAAGAGACATCAAATAGTTCCAAGATATAAAACTGCATGGAAAATGAACACTTCTCAGTTTAAAAACAGATAGGGCATCATGAATGAGAGCAAGAAATGGAGGAAAAAGATAATACAGTAAGAACCAAAAGATTTCAGAGAGCAGAATTTTCAGTCCCAGATTATAAAATAGCTATGTTTAATATGCCTAATAACAAAGAAGTCTGAAAACATAAGCAAGGCGCAAGAGACCAACCAAGCAAGATGAAAAATAGAAGTAATTTCTAGAAATGAAAAATATAATCATTAAAATTAAAAACCCAACAGATGTACCAACCAGCAGATTAGAGGCAACTAAAGAGGGAATTAGTGAACTAGGTAGGCCTAAGGAAATAACCCAGGATCTAGGCCAGAAATATAAAGAAATACAAAGTATGTCAGAGAGGTTTAGAGACATGGAAAATAAAGCAAGAAGATCCAAAATATTTCTAACTAGAGTTCCAAAAGAAGATAAAAGAGAAATGAGAGGGGGTAATACATACTTCAAGGGACAGTGACAGAGAATCGTAGAATTCCAGAATTGTATTGATAGAAAAATGCCAATTCTCAGATCCAGGAAGCCCAACAAATCTCAGGAAGGGTAAATGCAAAGAAATACACACCCAGTCACTTCATAGTAAAACTGCAGTTTACACCAAAGAAAAAGACTTTCAAAATACAGTTAATCAAATTTAAAAAGCAGACAAACAGAAAAGACATGGAAACAAAGGCAAAATATCTGACTTCTCAACAGCAACAGTGAAAGCCAAAAGACAGTGGAATAAGATATTAAAATGTGCGTTTACCATGAAAGATCCTCACCTAAAGGAATTTCTATAGGATGTATTCCACATCAGACAGAAAGAGCAGAGAAATAAGAAAAGATGGTTAACAAAGATTTTAGATAAATTTGAACAAATAGCAATGTTTATTTTACAGAAGGAAAAGAGAGCAGAATAGACACAAAATACTAGCAAACAAATCACATGTGAGTTTGGAGGGGGTGACCAGAGTTAAAACATTCTAAGTTCTTTGTATTTTTCAGAAGGAAAGTAAACTTTTCAATTACCTTTAGACTTTAGTACAGACATAAAGTATATAACTCCCAAGCAAGTGTGTGTTGTTTCTGTGTATGAGGGAGAGGGGATAATGGAATGAGAAAAAAAAGGTTTTTTTAGAAGGCAAAAAAGGAATTAAAAAAAAAAAATAAACGCACAGGGAAGCACATGATACAATGGGCAGAAATATGTCCAAACATATCGATTATTACAGTAAATGTAAACAGACTAAATTTTCAGTTAAAAGACAAAGATTATCAAATTAGGACAAAAAAAGGTTAAAGCCAAAGGACAGGAAAAATTACACCATTTGCCATTTCATTGGCAAATACCAATGAAATCTGGTGAAGATATCACTAAAAAAAAAAAAAAAAGAGTTGTTACATAACAATAAAAGGTCTAATTCATCAGTGTTATGTAACAATTCTACATGTGTATGCATCTAACAACATAGCTTCAAAACACATAATGCAAAATTTTAGGTAAAACTAAAAGAAAGTACAACTTTACTTGATTCAGTGTGCAACAGGGAACAGTATTTGAAAAGCTTCCAAATGTCACTAAATTCTGCCATTCTAAAAGAAAAAAAGTTTTTTAATTTCAAACAAACTAATAATAAGGATTTTTATACCCAATAAAACTATGGCTTAAATTCCTACTTTAAGAAGAAAGGTTCAAAATTAATGAGCAAAATAGCTAACTGATATGCTAGTTTAAAAATGAATAACACAGTAAATACAAAGGAAGCAGAAAAGAGAATATATTTAAGGTAAGAGTGGAAATTAATGAAATAAGAGACAAACATATGATATAGATTCAAAGTAAAAAAAATTACTTGGAAAAATAATAAAACAGACAAAGTTTTGGCAAAATTAATCAAGAAAATAAGACAAACACCACTAGGAATTGAAAAAAGGGTGTAACTACATATGCTGCTACAAGTATACAGAGAGTACCATAAACTTCATGCCAATAAATTAAAAGTTTAGTTGAAGTGGATAAATTGCTAGAAAAAAACAGAACTTACCAAAATTTAGTCAAAAAGAAATAGAAAAATTAAAAGAAATTAAGTTAGCAGTTTAATGACTCCTCACCAAGAAAACACTAGTCCAGATGGTTTTACATGTAAGTTCTGTCAAACATTCAAGGAACAAATAATCTTATGCAAACTATCCCAGTATACAGAAGAAAACTATTTTAAAAGATTTATACATACCTGCTTCATCAAATGATGGTACTTTTTCCATTTTGTGAGTTTGTGATCCCTGTCCTTCTTTCTGAACATTTGTGGAATACGACTTTACTTGATTCAGTGTGCAACAGGGAACAATATTTGAAAAGCTCCCAAATGTCACTAAATTCTGCCATTCTAAAAGAAAAAAATTTTAATTTCAAACAAATTTCAAATAAGGATTTTTATACCCAATAAAACATACCTATGATAAGAGAATAATTTTACAGAATAACAGTAAAACTTTCATCCTGTTAAATATCCAAATGCACAATGCTAAGCCACCCTTTCCATGGAGGTGTTTCATTGAGCCCTAGGTATACAGGGTCTATATTTTGTAAAGGAAAAGAAAATATTTTTCCCCTAATTTGCAAATTTATTTATATGGTAACTTTTAAAATTATATAAAATCAAAATATTTGTATTATTCAGCTGTTCTGAAAGGTCTCTGGCATTTAAAAGATATTCTTTATTTTGTATGCTGGTTGCATGATTAAAAAAATGGCATAATGTACTTTTCAGAATAAGAACTCTGAGAAGGGGAAGGTCAGGAGGGTGTCCTACTCAAAACTACCCTGCATCTTCCTTCTGCTAGATGGAGACTGAGTCATCTTTCATTTCACAATCAATATGTGAATTATATTAATCAGTCATTCATACTGTCACTGATGTTTTTAAATCAGATAATTAGATCAACATTTGGTGAGATTTCTCGGTATTTGGGAATTCTAATTGAGGGAAGAATAGAAGACTAATTATAAAGCAGTTTAGCTGTTGCATCTGGGTTGACTGTGAGCTTTAGAGGGCTGAAATACAGAAGGAAAATATATTCCACATTTGCATCAAAGTGGTAGAAAAGTAAATCTATCTGTCTCTACTCTCATGTGACCCTCTTGCTTTTATTTTTTGATGCTGTGTACTTAAAACTCAAAAATCTTGTTTAGGTATAATTTATATATTTTCTAAAGTTTTAGGTGAAATAATGAAATTATATCATTAGAAACAGTCAAGTTTCTCCAAGAGTGGAGGGTTAAGCACTTAAGAGTTGAAACTTTTCTGGGGCTTCCCTGGTGGCGCAGTGGTTGGGAATCCACCTGCCAATGCAGGGGACATGGGTTCGAGCCCTGGTCCGGGAAGATCCCACATGCCACGGAGCAACTAAGCCCGTGAGCCACAACTACTGGGCCCATGTGCTGCAACTACTGAAGCCCATGCGCCTAGAGCCCGTGCTCCGCAACAAGAGAAGCCACTGCAATGAGAAGCCCACACACCGCAACAAAGACCCAACACAGCCAAAAATAAATAAATGAATAAATTTATAAAAAAAACAAACAACAAAAAAAAAACCCACAACATAAAAAAAAAAGTTGAAACTTTTCTAACTGCTTAATAATGATCTTCCCAAAATGTTAATTCATGTATGTGCATGTGTAGATTGCCTGCCAAAATCAAGAAAAATAAATTTTTTAATGGCTCAGAGAATTCATCAGGAACAACAATTATTGTGAACACTGAAGATAATCTGAAAAGCATGAGGACATAAGGCAGCATAAGTATTCACTCAAATTTCAGGCTTAGAACTTGTTTTCTTCAAAAACTTTCTGATGCCAACTTACTCTTTCATTTATTTGGTAAATATTTGTTGAAGGCCAAGTATGTTTTTTTTGTTTTTGTTGTTTTTAATAAATTTATTTATTTTTGGCTGTGTTGGGTCTTCCTTGCTGCGTGCAGGCTTTCTCTAGTTGCGGCGAGCGGGGGCCAGTCTTTGTTGCAGTGCACGGGCTTTTCATTGCAGTGGCTTCTCTTCTTGAGGAGCACGAGCTCTAGGCACGTGGGCTTCAGTAGTTGTGGCACATGGGCTCAGCAGCTGTGGCTCGCAGGCTCTAGAGTGCAGGCTCAGTAGTTGCGGTGCACAGGCTTACTTGCTCCACGGCATGTGGGATCTTCCAGAACCAGGGATCAAACCCGTGTCCCCTGATTGGCAGGCAGATTCTTAACCACTGTGCCACCAGGGAAGTCCCCCAGCATGTTTTTTTGATCATTTGCCTCTACTTATTAAAGGCTGAGTAAAGTGAATATAACAATGTATCTTCTTGCACGTTAAAATATGTAGCTTCCCTGGTGGCGCAGTGGTTGAGAGTCCGTCTGCCGATGCAGGGGGACACGGGTTCGTGCCCCGGTCTGGAAAGATCCCACATGCCGCGGAGTCGCTGGGCCCGTGAGCCATGGCCGCTGAGCCTGCGCGTCTGGAACCTGTGCTCCGCAACGGGAGAGGCCACAACAGTGAGAGGCCTGCGTACCACAAAAAATAAATAAATAAATAAAAATATGTAACCTACCAACAAAATTAGTGAAGAAAGGGTTAAAGCAAATTCTCCTAAGAAACCCACCCTCCAGGAGAGCATCTTCTTCACCACAGCCACTGGTGTTCCGACTTGTCAGCCCTATTCAAAATATCTTTTGTGATTATTACCTAACAAAAACACTATGACACCAACATTTTTTTTACCCACTGATGAAACACTTCTATAGAGACTCTGCTAAGGTGTTTAAAGAGGGATTACTACAGTCTAAAAATCCTTCCTCAGAAGAGGACAATGTTTTCGTGACTTGATCCTAGATCTTTTTCAAGGTTCTCCTTAATTTTTAAAACGTTATTACAGAAAATTTCAATTATATGCAAAGGTAGAAAAAAACAGTACAATAAACGTACACATACTCATTACTTCAACAATTATCAACTCATGGCCAACCTTGTTTCACCTCTGCCTGCACCTGCATCTCCCCACCTACATATTAATTTGATGTAAATCTCAGACATAAAATAATTTCATTCATAAATATTTCAGTATGCATTCTAAGAGATAAGAACTTTTTAAAACATAGCCATACCACCATTGCAAGTAAAAAAAAAATCCTTAATATCATCAAATATCCTCAATTTCCAATTTCCACTATTACAAGTCATAATTTTTGTGTATGTGAACAGATCTTAATTTGGTCCACATACTACAATTGAATGAGATGTCTTTTAAGTCTCTTTTCTACAGGATATGTGTTTTAGAGCAATTTTTATATTGAAGAAACCAGCTGCTTGTACTAAATTTTTGTCCTGTTTTCCAGTCTGAATTTTACTGATTTAATTCCCATGGTGTTGTTTAACCTGTACTTCTATGTGTTCTATAAATCGATGGATATAAAGGCTTTATCCAAATTCAGGTTCCTTTTTATTAGGACAACACTACTTGATAAGTGGTGATGTGTTCTTTAACCAGGAGCCACATAATATTTGGTTATCTCTATTTGTGATAGTGTCTGCTGTTGTTCAATGCCTAGAATCATTTATTCCTCAGGTGGTTACAAAATGGTGATATTATAGTTTTATCCTTCATTTTTTAGTCAGAATACTTCTACAAAGAGAAAATTCCCTTCATGTATTTGGTTATCCAGCAGTATAGTTCATATAAGAAAGTCAGGCTGTATGCTTAATTTTTTCCCTTTATTTACCAGTTCTCAGAATAATGAGTTCACTACCTACCATCCTGCAATAGTGACACAATAATTTGCATGTGTATGTATCACTATGATTCCATAGATTTAAACATTATTTGATGTATATCAATCCATTTTAGTCATTATCCTGATTTATGTCCAAACTGTCCATCCCGTTTTGGGCCAGTAGGGGTCTCTTCAAATTGACTCCTGTGTCCTTTTTGTTTTTGGCCTCTCCCCGCGGCTTGTGGGATCTTAGTTCCCTGACCAGGGATCGAACCCTTAACTTCAACAGTGAAAGCACAGAGTCCTAACCACTGGACCACCAGGGAATTCCCAACTCCTGTGTCCTTTGACACTATCTTAGTAATCTTGATAGCTTCCTTGCTCACCGTTTCAAAAAGTAATTACTTTTTAACTTTAGAAGAATTTTAGGTATCAGCTTTAATTTTTTTTTTTTTTTTTTTTGCGGCATGTGGGCCTCTCACTGCTGTGGCCTCTCCCGCCGCGGAGCACAGGCTCCAGGCGCAGGCTCAGCGGCCAAGACCCACGGGCCCAGCCGCTCCGCGGCATGCGAGATCCTCCCAGACGGGGGCACGAACCCGTGTCCCCCGCATCAGCAGGCGGACTCCCAACCACTGCGCCACCAGGGAAGCCGCTAGGTATCAGCTTTAAAAGTACACATTTGCCATGAACACAAGATTGAAAATTACACAGAAATTGCATAATGTTTCTACCTTTAACATTTTATATTCTAAAAAATACACAAGACCACATTTGATTCAATAAAACAGAATACCTAACACACAGCAGTAGAAACTCAACCATTTGTTGAATAAATTACTGAATTTGTTAATTAATTCTAGAAGGCAGAAAGACAGTAAAAAAAAGTAACCACCATTCATACCCTTTCTTCAAGGTGACTTCTAAAATAAGCTATGTTATGGTTAGATTAGTCTTTAGTTTGGTGCTCACTACTCTATGGGCCTGGACAAGGAACTTCTCATTGCTGCATATACAAGGCTGTTCGTCGAGACTGCAGAGCTACTGGTATCTTATCAGTCTAGTCGAAACAATCACTTTTCTCTGCTTTTATTTTACTGTTACTGCCTCTGCAACTCCTAATAACATTGCTACTGATCACCCTTTGTCCTCTCTCCAATCTTGTTTGTCACCTACCACTTACTCTGGCTTTTGGAGGAAATTTAGCCTTTTCATACTACAACAATACAAAATACAAACAATACAAAAACAATACAAATAGAACAATACAAAAAACTCTTTTTCTCCCACGCAAACTGACAATTCTGTCTACTGTGTATGTTGCTTCTGCAATAATAATAACTAAAAACAAACAAAAAGATTTCTTAACGGTTTGAAATGTTTTGCTTCAGGCTAATTTCAGGACCAGAGACAAACCTGCACCTAAGTCGTCGTCTTTTTTTTTTTTTTTTTTTTGCGGTACGCGGGCCTCTCCCGCTGCGGAGCATGCGCAGGCTCAGCGGCCATGGCTCACGGGCCTAGCCACTCCGCGGCATGTGGGATCTTCCCGGACCGGGGCACGAACCCGTGTCCCCTGCATCGGCAGGCGGACTCTCAACCACTGCGCCATCAGGGGAGCCCCAGTCTCTTTTCTTAAGAGACCATTGCAGGGACTTCCCTGGTGGTCCAGTGGTTAAGACTCCGTGCTCCGGATGCAGGGGAACCAGATTCGACCCCCGGTCAGGGAACTAGATCCCGCATGCCACAACTAAAGATCCCGGAGGCAGCAATGAAGACCCTGCAGCACGCAACTAATACCCAGCACAGCCAAATAAATAAATATTTTTTTAAAAAGACCATTGCAGATTGATGGACCTAGAAATTATCATACCAAGTGAAGTCAGACAGAGAAAGACAAATATCATATGATATCACTTATATGTGGAATCTAAAAAATGATACAAATAAACTTATTTACAAAACAGAAACAGACTCACAAATATAGAAAACATACTTATGGTTACCAAAGGGGAAAAGAGGGGAGGGATAAATTAGGAACTTGAGATTAACATATATACACTACTAAACATAAAACAGATAAACAACAAGGACCTACTGTATAGCACAGGGAACTATATTCAATACCTTGTAATAACCTACCATGGAAAAGAATCTAAAAAAGAATATATATATATGTATATTCTGAAAAATATACATTCTGAAAAAGAATATACGTGTGTGTGTATAACTGAGTCATGATGTTGCATTAAAAAAAGCAGGAGACAAACTAATACAGCTTGGTTTCAACTATTCAAAAATGCTACTGGTGAAATATCTGGATTATGCATAATTTTTACTCTATACCTTATACTTTTCTGTATGTTCCCCAAATGCCTAAAATTTTAAATTAAAAATACATCCATTGTTAAATTACTTCAAATATTATACTGCTAATAGTAACACACTGACTATCTTTAGTTTACTTTTATGCTTTCAGCTAACAAAAAATGCAGGAAAATCCCTCTTATGTCTAATCATCTGGCAAGCACAAGTGTGACCTAGACCAGGTGGCTCAACCTTCAGGACTATCGCTGATGTGATTTTTCACCAGAACAGAGTAAGCAATAGGGAATCCTTTTCTTTTTTTTTTTTTTTTGGAGTATGTAAAGAATATACAACTTCCTGCACTGCATCTTGGCACACCAACTCTGCTGCCTTAATTCTTGTAAATATTTGCTTAGGAAAAGGGGGAAAAATATCAAATACATTAAGGATTTGCCAAGTGCCACTGTACTAAATGCTTTACCTGTATTATCACACTATAATTTATATCCCAAAACATACCTCAAAGCCATCTACATCTCTCCATCTCCATTGCTAAGTACCATGGCCCAACCACAATCCTGTTTGCGTAGGTAACTCTAATTAATAGCCCCCAGTGATCTCCTTATTTACACTCTTCCCTTTCCAATCCATTCTCTACACAGTAGTCAGAATGATATTTTTTAAACACTTGCTTTTTTTTTTTAAACCTACAACCCAAAAGGCTATGATGCCTCCCCAATCTCCTTTCACACACCCCTCCCGCCCTTCCAACCACACTCCAGCCACAGCACGTTTCCTCCTGCGCCTGAATACAAGTCTAGTCTCTAGGGTTTCTATTTGCTCTGCCTGGATTGCTCTTTGCCCCAGATGTTCACTTGGCTTGCTCATTTTCATTTTTCATGCCTTGGCTCAGTTTCCACCTCCTCAGGAAAGCTGGAGTCCCAGGCCAGCACAGCTAATGAAATGGCCCCTGCTGGCTACCTTCTAGCCCATCACTCTGCTTATTTCCTTTATAGCATTTAGATATGTTTTCTCATTCCTCATTTCCAAAAAAGGTGGAAACTGTGTCTGTCTTGTTCAGTACTGCACCACCAGCAACTACAACCTCCTTCCTGAATGATCCTCACTCACAAAAACCCTATGAAGCACATACTGTGGTTAACCTCATTTTACAGGTAACCCTATTATTAACCTGAACTACACAGAATCATGCTGTCAGCCTGCCAAAATGGTCTTTTATAACTGTCAATGTTCCTATTAGTTATTTAAGGGGTTAAATTCCCACTCTACTTTTCATATGGTAATACTAGCAGATTGCAGACAGAAATTTAAAAATACAAAGGTCAATTTCTATATTTATATTTAAAAACTATACTTTTATCAATCTCGGACTTAAGCAAAAGCACATATCTGTTGATTTGGCATGTAGTCCTTAAAGGAGCATCTTCCCATCTCAAATCATTGTCAAATGAGGCAAGACATAAATACGTGAACAAATAAAATAAGTGCTTATGCAAAGCCAAAAGAACTTTTTTAAAAAAGGGCATATTTACTAGAGAAACTAAGTAATATTTTTATTATTTAGAAGTATATGTTTGTGTAGATCATTTGAAAAACATTAAAGTTAATTAAAAAAATTTTCTAGAGAAAGTCACTGGTAATATCATAGTATATATTCTTACTACATTTTTTCTAGTTTCAAGAGCATTTTCCCACGTCACTAAATATTCTTCTAAATTATGATTTAAAAAAAAAAATGTTTGCATCTATCACCAGCCCTTAATAACTGTACCAGGGCTTCCCTGGTGGCGCAGTGGTTAAGCATCCACCTGCCAATGCAGGGGACACGGGTTCGAGCCCTGGTCTGGGAAGATCCCACATGCCGCGGAGCAACTAAGCCCGTGCGCCACAACTACTGAGCCTGCGCTCTACAGCCTGTGAGCCGCAACTACTGAGTCCGTGTGTCTAGAGCCCGTGCTCCACAAGAGAAGCCACTGCAATGAGAAGCCAGCACACCACAACGAAGAGTAGCCCCCACTCACCGCAACAAGAGAAAGCCTGCACACAGCAACGAAGACCCAACCAGTCAAAAATAAATTTATAAAAATAAAATAAAAAATAATTGTACCATAACATTTCCTATTCTTCATAACTGTAAACGTTACCTATTTACCACTATTAATAATAAACTTGTGCACAGATTTTAATATGTATCTGATTATTTCTTGAAAGCAAATCCCTTTAAATAGAATTGTTGGGTGAGAAGGCATATACCTTTAAAGTTCTTTTTTTTTTTTTTTTTTGCGGTACGCGGGCCTCTCACTGTTGTGGCCTCTCCCGTTGTGGAGCACAGGCTCCGGACGCGCAGGCCCAGCGGCCATGGCTCACAGGCCCAGCCGCTCCGCGGCATGTGGGATCTTCCCAGACCGGGGCACGAACCCGTGTCCCCTGCATCGGCAGGCGGACTCTCAACCACTGCGCCACCAGGGAAGCCCCCATAAAGTTTTTTTTTTTTTAAGTAAGGTTTTATTTATTTATTACTTATTTATCTTTTGGCTGCACTGGGTCTTCATTGCTGCACGCGGGCTTTCTCTAGTTGCAGCGAGTGGGAGCTACTCTTCGTTGCGGTGTGTGGCTTATTGCGGAGGCTTCTCTTGTTGCAGAGCATGGGCTCTAGGTATGCGGAATTCAGTAGTTGTGGCTCGCTGGCTCTAGAGCGCAGGCTCAGTAGTTGTGGCACACAGGCTTAGTTGCTCCGTGGCATGTGGGATCTTCCTGGACCAGGGCTCTAACCCGTGTCCGCTGCATTGGCAGGCGGATTCTTAACCACTGAACTACCAGGGAAGTCCTAAAGTTATTTTTAATATAAAGAATAACTGACTTCCAAAACACTGTTCAACTAACTATATGTCCCAATCAGTAGTAAGAGAGTTCCTGCCTTCCTGCATCCTCAATATGAAGAATCACTATGAAAAACTTAGCTAATATGAGACAATGAGTAGTAAATCCTTTAGACTTATATTTCTATGCTTATTAGTAAGTATGGAACATTTTTGCATTTTTATTGGCTACTCGAATGACTTTATGAAACCATTCATTTCCTTTGCCCATTTTTCTACTGGAATGTACGTTGGTTTGTAAAAATTCTTTATAAATTAGGGATACTAACTTTATAAGTGTACTGTGCAATACAGTACTCACTGTTTACTGAGCACTTGAAATGTGGAGTCTGAACTAAGTTGTGCTGTAAGTGTAAACTGGACTCCAGAGACGGTAAGAAAAGATAATGTAAAATATCTCAATAATTTTTATATTGATTACGTGTTGAAATATTTTGAATATACTGGATAAAATATATTAATAAAATTAATTTCATCTGTTTTTACTTTCTAAAATATGGCTATCAGACAAAGCAAAATAACATACAGGGTTCACATTATATTTCTTTCTGACAGATCTGCTCTAGAATATTGTCTTGCTTTTTGCCTTTAAATGTTTTCAGTGTTAGTTTGACCCACAGACATTTCTCATTTTTAAGTATACAAATGAAGCAGTTGTTTCCTTCAAGATTTCCTCCTCAACTTATTCTTTATAAGTTTTTCCCAGCCACACAGCAGTTTCAGAAGCATAAACTAAACTTTGACAAAGAAAAATATTTATTTTTAGAATTCTTTCTCAAAAGTTCTGCAAATATTTTCTTCTTACATGCATCCAACTTAGTACTCTTTTTAGTTAGTACTCTTAGTACTCTAAAGAGTACTTAGTACTCTTTTTCTAAATTAGTACTTTTTCTAAATAAATTTTTTAAGCTTTATCATAATTATGGTTGCCCTTTTAAAAATTGTTTCAGTATTTTTGAAACTAAATTTGCACAAACAAGGTTACTTTTTACATCTACTGTTTTTAAGCATGAAAACACATTTTAATTTTTTGGTAATAAACACTGCAAACAACTTTGCAGTCATTCCGACTGGTGAGACAGGTGATTATTATCTGTAGTTCACAGAGGGATGAGACAAAGAGCACATAATTTTCGACTTGACAGCGACAGACAATAATGGATTACAAATTACACTATTTCAACTTCTTTTTACCCACCCTTAAAGGGCAGTTTAGACTAAATTCAACAGTCACTCCACGTTAATTTAAGTGTAAAATGCCGAAATTGCTTGGTCAATAAAAGCAACTAGGCCAGAAAGTTTAACTGGGGATTTTGGAGTACAGTACAACCAGATGAATCATTTTGTTCACAAGAGAATCAGGTACATTTCCATTATAGGAAAAATCCACAGTTACACGTTTTTATCACTACCAAAAAGCACCCAAAATAGTGCTGTTAAAATTAACCCTTCCGAAATCTTAAAAGCCAGTTTTTATATTTATTGCAAATAAAAGGACCATATTCTAAAATAATTGCACAGAATAGGCATTATTTTAGCTTATGTTACTTATAAACTTGAATGACTACGACTTCCAATTTCTACTGCAAGGTCACAAACATGCTACAAGTTTTTTCAAACATAAATTTTGGGTAAATGTTTCTGTAAACACTCTATTCATCCCCAAGACCCTGGGGGATTAGATTAGGGGTGGATTTGGTTCTGTCTCTTCCCTCATTGTTCCTAACAGTTCCCAAGTGTCAAGCAACCTATGGCATGCCAATGACGGCAAAAACGGAGGTAAGCCTAATTAAAACTTGCAAGTTCAAGATTATTTTGTAAATTGTCAATTTAAATTTGAGTCAGAAACGACATCTGAAAAAGAGGGATAAAACCTCCCGACAACCACTTTTTTCTGAGTTCAGCTCCAGTGGACACTTTTTCACCAAAAAGATTGTTCAACCGAACTGGTCTCATTCAACAACTGTAGGATGGTCATACCCCCATCTTAAAGGATGTCTCGTAAATGTTGCGTAGCAACCCCCAAATTCCTCCTTAGAAAATTTAATAACACAGGTTGGGAGTACGAGAAAAGGAACAGGGTAAGAAAATCTATTTGGTCAAAGTGCTCAAAAAAGGTAAGGCTGTGAGCTCAAAAGACCGTGGAACTTTGTGGAGTCAGCAATTTCGCACTGGCTGCGGGGGGAGGCGGGCGGTCACCGCCGGGCACTGTCATGCTCACGTAATGTTTTATCTGAAACGAAGTGGTCCGTTTCATGGATGCGACCCGGCCCGAGAATTGCCCCCAAATGCCCGCGGGGACCGTGGGCGAGACCAGGATCAGGGAGGCCTGTAGGGGCCGCCGCAGGCTGAGCAGGCTGAACTGCAAAGGCGGAGGTCCGACAAGAAGGTTCTGGGGTTGGGAAAGGGCAAGGCGGCATACTTCCGAGGCGAGGCGCCCGGCGCCGAGACCGGCCTTGTCTTCCAGTCCGGCTTCCGCGGAGTCAGAGGCCGGCGCAGGACACTCACCCTGGAGGTCGCTGGAGCCGCAGGCTGCCGCCCTGCAGCGCAGACGGAGCCGGCACAGGGAAGACCAGCTACATCTGTGGGCCGCGGCGGCGGCGGCCAAGCCCGGTAACATCCTGGCGGGGCAAAGGCCCCCACTCGAACACCGCTTGCTACCTCCGCTCCGCCGCCGAAACCAACTAACTCCATAGACCGGACACTACCGAACACCAACGCCTGCGCCGCCGCAGGCGGCCTTAGCGAACTCGGAAATGGTAACATTATTTAATGACCTGGCCGCGGAGGCAGCGGAAATGACGTACACGCAGAGCGCGAATCGCGAGATCTTGCCCCGGAAGAGCTTGGTAGGGCGTGGCTGCGCAGAAAGTTTGGTGTGTTCGCTTTGTCTTAACGCGGTACTGCGTTTGCACCTTGCTTGGATATCTACAAGTTACTTGTTTGCTTCTTAACCGCCAGGAAAGCCTTGGCAGAAGTGACAGCCGTTGAGGGCTCTGCCTTTTTCTTTTTTCTGGGCTCAGATCCTGGGCCATGGTGTTGGAAATGGGAGGTAAGGTGGGAAGGAAGGACAGTGGCCTTCTGAGCCTCTCCCTCTCCAGAGCCTTTGTGGATAATCCCAAGCCTAGGCTAATTTGTCCTCAGTGCCCTCGGGACCTGGAACACAGTACATCACAACAGCGTTGTGTAGCCATTACCGTGAAGGCAAGTACCCACAGAATCAGTTAACTTGCCCTAGTAACGTCTGAACGTCGGATTCCTGTCTGTAATATACAGTACTAAGACTTAAACGTTCAGGATTTGTCTGGGTAAAAGCAGACGTGCAGACATGCAAATAGGAGTCAGTTTGGCCCCAGGGAGAAGGAGACGAGAACAATATTCACCAAGCATTAACTGTGTTGTTTATGTGACATGCTCATTCAGGTCTTAGCTCAAACTGGAATGAGGCCTGCCTTGACCACCCTAGCTATTGTAAGGGAGCAAAATTTGCCACCCCAAAATGGGTTTCTTTGGCAAGAGAATTAATTTAGGCTGATTTTTTTTTTTTTAAGGCCCAAAAGACTCATCACCTTTGACCTTTCCCTTACCTGCCTAAAAGAATATAGAGAACTTGTTCCAAGAAGGGAGCTATCACCATAGATAACTGTAGTACACACTAGGTATATAGACAGGGAGGAACCTAGCAAAGTCGCTTGTTAAAATTCCTCTCTGTCCTCTTGTCTCTGTGGGCGCAGCAAACATTTGTTTACCAAACATTTGCTTTTTTGTCTCCTTACCACTTGCCTTCCTCCCCTTGGAAGCCCCAAACTACTACCCCCAGCATCCTCTTTTTTCTTTAGCTGAAGATGGTATTCACGGTGAGGGTTTGGGCCATTTTGGAGAGTTAGTCAGTTTTCCTGGGTCTCTCCCATGTATACATGTTATTAAACTTTCGTTTGATTTTCTCTTGTTAATCTGTCTCATGTTAATTTAATTCTTAGACCAGCTATTGTAACGGAAGAGCCAATTTTGACTCCATGTTGGATCTGTTTCTTCGACTTTAGCCTTTGCTTTTCGTTGCTTTTGTTATTAAAATCATACATGATGGCCTGCCTCAGGGAACCCTACCCACCTGTGTATGTCCCCGAGCCTGGCCATTCCAGGAGATGTTTTGCAAGACTGATGGCCCTTTTTACTTTACTTTCTTCCCACCTCTCCCTCTCTATTCTGCCTTTTTACTTTACTTCCCTCTCTGACTCTATAAAAGAAGCTTACATCCAGATTACCATAAGGTGGTTATTTTGAGACACAAGTCTGCCATCTTCTCCGTCTGCCAGCTTTCCGAATAAAGTCGTGTTCCTTGCCTCAACGCCTTGTCTCTGATATATTGGCCTGTCGTTTGGTGAGCAGAGAGCGAGCTTGGACTCAGTAACACTAGGACTTAGAAGGGTAGAGGAAAATTTCTTCCTCCCGACGCTATAATAGGCCTGTTTATTATCTACCCTGTTGCCCTGTATACTTTTCTTCAAAATGTCTATAGATATTTGAAATTATATATGTATTTATTTTTTTATTTTCTGTCTCTCAATAAAAAATAAACATCGTGATGCTGGAATCTTGTGTTTTGCACACTGCTGTTTCCAGGGGCTAAAACAGTGCCTGACACAAATAAATTAATCGAATCGAATGCATGATGGTTTGTTTTAAAATTAATGAGTCATTTAACTGTAGTATTACTGTTGTCGAACCCAAGTTCGTGTGTCCTATGCACAAAGAGGCCAAACAAACCAAGACGTAGGAGTCTGGAGCAGAGAAGGGTTTATTGCAGGGCCAAGCAAAGCCGTAACTCCCTGAATGTTTTCAGGGAAGAGTTTCTGCGGGCAAAATTCGGATGAAGGTCTGCAGGGTGTGTGACCTTCCTCTGATTGGTTGGTGGTGAGGTAGCAGGTTGAGATTGAGATTCCAAGAATCTCAATCATCAGCCTTCTGGTTCCAACCAGTCTAGGGTCCACGTGGCTTGTGCTCAGCCGGAAGTTACCATCCTCCACCTGGGTGGGGAGCCTTAGTTCCTGTAGAACTCAGAGATATATTGTTATGTATATCTACTGAGTAGGAACCAGGACCCTGCTTTATTGTTGCACTATTGTTTCTTGACCGCTCCTCCTTTGTTTCTGCATTCCTTCACTTCCCTAATTAGTAACTTTGAATAACTCGTAACTTGGAGAGGGTCTGGGAGGCTGTAGCCTTTTTCCTATAAGTAAGAAACAGGGGACATGGAAAGGCCCCACAGGGTCCTGCTCAGTTTCACTACAAAATAACTAATTCAAGGGGAAATAAATTACTATGTTCCCAATTTTAAGAGAATCAGCACAGTCTTTTATGCTGACTGAGAAACTACAACCAGTGAGGTGACAGTGATTAAATTATCACAAGAATGGTAAGCAATTCAACTTCCTATGACAAACATAGATTAAAACATTAAGTGGTTAAACATTAAAAAATGCTGTTCCTGGGACTTCCCAGGTGGCGCAGTGGTTAAGAATGCACCTGCCAATGTAGGGGACACGGGTGCGAGCCCTGGTCCGGGAAGATCCCACATGCTGCAGAGGAACTAAGCCCGTGCACCACAACTACTGAGCCCATGTGCCACGTGCTCCACGACAAGAGAAGCCACCGCAATGAGAAGCCCACGCACCACAACAAAGAGTAGCCCCCGCTCGCCGCAACTAGAAAAAGCCCGTGTGCAGCAACAAAGACTCAACGCAGCCAAAAATAAAGAAATTAATAAATTTCTTTTAAAAAAATGCTGTTCCTTAAATATTTATAACCTCAAGATTACTGAAAAATCTGAATATTACTGGAAAGTTCTTATCCTTTCCTTATAAGTAGATTTTAGCAGAAATCCAGCTTTATGATATAAAATACATAAAGGCTTAACTCTAATTTTATGGTAACTATATGTTGCGTTAGCCTTTACTATATTGCTAACTTAAATGCCTTGGATTCTTAAAGTTGACCCCTACTTTCAACTATCATTTTAATCAAGACTGGTCAAAACTTCATAGGATTTACTTTTATGTACAATAGGATTTTAATTTTTCTTTATATGTATTTTCTAATAATTCTTAGAGGAATATTCATTCCTTTTGTGATAAGAAACATTTTTTAAATACATTCTTTTGCAGGGTTGTTAAAATAATTTTAATAACAGCTGTGTGATGTGAAGAACGTGTTGCTGGTGTATACCACAATATCACCACGTGCTACTTTTTTCCTACCCTCCTTTCCCCTGATATAGCTGGGCAATATAGCATCGTATAACTCGACTTACAGACACTATTAATTTTAATAAACCTCTAGAAGACTTGACTTGCCAAAAGTTTCAAGAATAAAGTGAATCATGCTGTGTTATCTTTTTTAACCCTCACAATGCTGTATCACATAATAAGTTCTCCATGGACTTGTATTAAAATACTTCTGCACTTGTCTTGGTATTTACACCTATATTGTCATCATATATTCGTCTTGCTGGATAGGCTCAAAAATTTCCCCAAGTGCTGAAAATTGAGGCAATGTTGTAAGCAGTCAGAGTCGGGGAGCCCCTGGAAAAAGAGAACTAGGAATGGCTTTCTTGACATAAGAGATGACATTTTTGGCCTAAGCCATCGTGTGCTCTAAGCCTGGTCACGATGCTTGCCCTTGAACAGGTCTTAGTAATTAATGATCTCGAGGGAATGCAGAAACAAAAGAAAAACAGTCAAAAAACAATAGTCCAGTGATAAAACAGAGTCCTAGTTTCTCCTCAAGGGATATATATAACAATCTGATACTTATCTTTGAGTTCTGTAGGCACTAAGGCCCCCACCTAGGTGGAGGATGGAATGATGATGAATTTTCCTGACCCTCATGACTTCAGTCAACTCAAGTTTGGACTCTGTCAACCTTTGCCCCAATTCTATACTGAATTCTCCTCTGCTCAAGCCCCTTCATGAACATGCATGTATCCTTAGCTAAAAAATACCCCAATTTTGCTGTTCAGGGAGACACTGCTTTGGAAAGGATCCTCAGTGTTCTCCTTACTTGCTGCAAGTAATAAATCCTTCCTTCTCCCCCTCTTTGGCTTGGTTGTGTCTCTTGGATGGACACCCACCAAGAAGCAAACCCAGTTTTCAGGTAATGAAACAGGAGGGAAGGGGGCAGGGCACAACTTTTAAAAGAATGACATAGCCCAAGGACATGACATAAACTGATTAGAACCAAATAGGTCCAAGATGGCAGACAAGTTGATTTCCACTAGACCTTGAGCCTCAGTATACAGACGCTCATTGTAACACACCCACAGGTGCCATGACAGTTCCAAGGGCAACCATAAAGGTCAAAAAGTAGGCGGTGGCCCAATTCCTGGAAATCCCCACCCTTTCCCCAAAATAGATGGAATACTCCTCCCACTCATTAGCCTATGAAATTACCCACCCTTATAAAAACTGACAATCCCATACCCTGGTGCTGCTTTCACCTTCTGAGATGGACAACAGTGTCTGTGGAGGGTGTTTCTCTCTAAATAAATCCACTTCTTACCTATCACTTTGTCTCTCACTAAATTCTTCCTGTGATGAGACATCAAGAACCTGAGCATCATTAAGTCCTGAGACCAGGTATGCGATCTCAGTTAAAAGATCATGGGTTCAAGTTCCAATCTGGGTTTGGGCTGGGTTTGAGTCCCTGCCCGTGGGTTCAAGTCCCAGTCTGAGTTGCATGGTTTCAGTAACAGCATCAGTTTTAGAGTTCCTTAGGGGAATTTCCACTGACCCTAAATTCTTTGAGGATTCTCATCCTTCCTTTACTTTAAAGCTCAAATTGAGACACATTCAGCAGGTGCCTATATGTACTAAACAGGTAACATCACGGAGCTTATTTTCTATTGGAGGAGACAGAAAATTTAAAAATAAACACATATAATTTCAAATAGTGATAGTAGTAGTAGCAATGTTGATCATTTACTAATTGCCATACCCTCTATTTGCATTATCTCATTCATAACACCTTAGCAAGTTATAGATGAGGAAACCAAGGCACGTCTCTCTCTTAACTACCAAACTTTACTTTCTAAGCCAGTGGGTTTTGTCCTTTGGAAGAAAATATAAGGTCTTTTGCTGTTTTCTGAACAGTAGGTCAAGAGAGAGCATTTCCCCAGATTTTATATCCCATTGTTTGTGTGAGCAACATGATATTAATTTGTCTGTTTCATGAGAATTTTTGTTATAAATAGATGCCGAAATATAGGGAATACTAAGTCAGATAGATGGAAATAGAAGTAGGAAAATGGGAAGTGTCATTTGATTATTATCATTAACCACAACTCCTGCAACATTTTCCATTAACTCTGAAGAAGTTCCACATCTTACAGAAATTCCACATCTTACAGCTTCTATAGTTGAGCTGACTATTCCTTGGTTTCATCCTGTCGATAGCGTTGGGAAAATGATTCTGATCATGAGACCAACTTAACTGTTTATCTGGAAAACTTAGATAATCCATTACAAGATAAAGTCAGTGGCTTTATCCTGAAGCTTACCAAGAACACAAATTTAATTTTGAACACGGATGTATTTGTTGGTGTCATGATGTTTTTCCCTGTGAAGTTGAGAAAGGAGGGAGTTTGCCTATCTGAACACTTCAAAAAGAAAATGACCACACCAAGGGTGTCATTGCCTGCTATACAACCAAGGTCAGAAGCAATGGGGGTCTGCACAGACACATGTTGCGTGTATAGGCAGACCTCTCCTGCCGAAGCACAGGAAGTGAAATGTGGAATTGACATGGTTTCTGACCAGTTTGCTAACTTTCCTCTCCATTTTTCAGAAAAGGTGATTGATTTTCCCAAGATCACTCAGCAAGGATGTGCTAGAACCTGGAGTCAGACTCAGGCCCTCCGACTCCAAATCTGTGTTATACACATCAGTGAAGGTGGTGGAGAGACAGAGGTTTATGGGTTTTCCCCCAGCATTATTCTATGAAGGTACTTGTGGGGGCTTTTATTCTCAATTATTTGTGAAATGACCATAGAGTACTCCACTACCATTAAACTTAGGTTCACTCTTTGCCACTTCCATGCAAGAATAAGATGTCTTCTTGGGTGTCTTCAAGAAGAGGAGACAGGACTTCCCAGGTGGCGCAGTGGTTGAGAGTCCGCCTGCCGATGCAGGGGACACAGGTTCGTGCCCCGGTCCAGGAAGATCCCACATGCCACGGAACGGCTGGGCCCGTGAGCCATGGCCACTGAGCCTGTGCATCCGGAGCCTGTGCTCTGCAGCAGGAGAGGCCACAACTGTGAGAGGCCCGCGTACCGCAAAAGAAAAAAAAAAGAAGAGGAGATATATCTCCATCGCCGTTTGGATGTTTGCTTAGCCACCGAGCTTACTGACCTGTCCCAATGCTATGAATTTGGAGGAAACTTTTGAGCATGGAAGAGAGATGGTACAGCGACTGGAGAGAATTTCTGTGATATGTAGACTATGGATCCCGTCTGATGCTACAGAACTCAGAGTTGGAATCACCGAGAGTAAATGAGACTGAGGCCTGCAGACTTGCCATGGAACACAACATGGGGCAAGAGGTATGTATGTTTCAGATGAATGTAGCTCACCACCGCCAGCTGGGAGTGAGCTGACAGATACAGCAAGACTTGCAAGGAGCTACCAAAGAATAGGGGGCTCTTGGGACCGAGTTTCTCCTCCGTGGGGCCTGTTGGGATCCCCATTCATCCTCACTGACAGTGAGCAAGATAAGCCGCACTGACCTACAGAAAGGGGACAGCAACCCTACCACAGTTAGGCAATACTTAAGGTATTGGCCTTTAGCCTTCTTGACCTCCTGACCCCACCATCGGAAGAGCAAGCAGCCCTTCCCCTTAAATGTTACATGACTTTTGGTTACATTCCTAAAAGGCTCCTCAGCCTCTAGGATATTTTCCCCCTCTTTTAAGAAACAACTTGCTCCATCCCCAGCATTCCACTCAATTTCCTCATCCACCACCTCCTCCCATCTTTCACAATTCTGCCCCTCCAACCTTACCAGCCCGCCCGCCCCAGCTCAGTCCCATGTTCTCCCGCCTAACCACATCATGCTGGCTTTGCCGCAGTCACTCTCAACCAGCGGCAACGTCTAGAGACATTTCGGTTCTCACAACTGGTAACTACTGGCATCTAGTGGGTAGAGGTCAAAGATGCTGCTAAACAGCCTGCAATAATCAGGGTAGCCTGTCACAACAACGAATTAGACTCCTCGAAATGTCAACAGAGCTGCTGTTGAAAAACTCTTCTTCCGAGTCACAATTCGAAATTACAAATTAAAGGCAATGCCCATCAGCTTCTACCAAATGTGCGTGTGTGTGTGTGTGTTTGTATTTTTTTTCTATAAAGATGTCCTTTTTCTTTTTTAAAATTTATTTATTTTTATTTATTTATTTTTGGCCGTGTTGGGTCTTTGTTGCTGTGCGCGGGCTTTCTCTAGTTGTGGCGAGCGGGGGCTACTCTTTGTTGCGGTGCGTGGGTTTCTCATTGCGGTGGCTTCTCTTGTTGCGGAGCACGGGCTCTAGGCGCGCAGGCTTCAGTAGTTGTGGCACGTGGGCTCAGTAGTTGTGGCTCACGCGCTTAGTTGCTCCATGGCACATGGGATCTTCCCAGACCAGGACTCAAACCCCGGTCCCCCATGTCGGCAGGCGGATTCTTAACCACTGCACCACAAGGGAAGGCCCTGTGTGTGTATTTTTTTAACTCCTAAATCCTCACATATGCATCTTGATACTGACAGGTTTTCCCATCCACCAGGTCTGTCCATGTCTGAAGCCACTTCCCCATTTCAGCATCACTGGTGGGAATTAGGGAGAGAGGAACAGGGAGTACTCCTCATCTTCTTGCCTCCAATATCTATGCAAGTGGGGACGGGAAGGTAAAAAGATACACAGGACTAGATTCTAGCTTTGTTTTATTCTCAGCCTCTTGTGAACCCATCCTCCAAATATTTCAGCAGCGTGGATATGCTTCATTACAGCCGCTTTGTTCCCATCAACTTCACTCCACTATCTCCTAACACCTCCAACATTTGTTCTTTTGTCTTTCAGTAGCTTGCTGGAAATACTTTTGCGTGACATCAATCTATATATATATCAGATTTCTGTGAAATTTGACACTGATTATTTGATCTTTCTAAAAATATCCAGGCCTTTATTTTTAGCCTTTTTTTTTAAAAGAGGTTGGATTGAGTCAATTCTGGTATTAATTTTGGCTATGCCATATTTACTTCTGGACACAGCAGTTATAGAGAAACTGAAATGGGAAGAAAATAGTCCTGTCCCTGCCCTGTTTCCTAGTTAAGAAAGAGCCAACTTTGAAGAAGGGAAGCCAAAGCATGGCTTGTAACAAGCTGAAAATAATGCCCTTGAGAGCTGAAGGCTAAACTGTGCCCCAGAAATGGTAAATAAGCTTGACCCTGGGTTTGGCTTATTTACAATAAGAAAAAAATCAATTGAAGAATTTCACATTCCTCTACAAAAGTAGACCATAAAGAGCCACTACACTTTCTGAAGAATTAGGACAAATAGAAGAATTTAATAGATAGAAAATAATTAAACAAACAAAAGCAAAATTTAAAGACTGCAGCAAAACATTAAAAAACAATGTGTTTTGGTTTTTTTTTTAAAGCTAAAAACATTTTAGAGGACTTCCTTGGCCGTCCTGTGGTAAAGACTCCGTGCTTCCACGGCAGGGGACGCCGGTTCCATCCCCGGTCTGGGAACTAAGATCCTGCATGCGGCTCGGCTCCGCCAAAAAAAAATTGAGAAAGTGTCAAAAGAATAATTACTAAACCCACAGGGTTGTGACAGATGTTACAGTCAGAGGCCATAGTACAAAAAATAATTATTCATTAACTTGCACTGTAGCATCTGCTACATGTTATTTCAGCAACTGAATTGTGCAGAAATGACAGTGAATTCTAAACTTAAATATCTAATAATTTAGCAGGGTCATTCCTGCTTTCAAAAAAAAAAAAAAGAAAAGGAAAGAAATATTAAAGGTTATCGAAAAAGTGGTTATGGGGTGTCAAGACTAGTCATAGAATCTAATATACCATTTGAACTGGGCAACAGGCTTCTCACGGACCTTGCTGCTGAATACTGTGGATTTTATGGTAATAGGCATGACGCTCTGAGATGGCCCAATATCTTACACCCCTGCTGTTTTTTTGATAATGGGCTCACACTTTTATTCCTTTTCCATACTCCACCCCCCAGTCCATGATAAAACCGAGGCAATGGGTTTTGGCTGTTACTTACCAACATGTCAAATGAGAAAATATGCAACTGATAAAGCTTAGAAGCAAGGTCAGGAATAAAGAAAAGTAAATTTGAAAGCAGACAGATTGTTTAACAGTTGTTATTGGAAACAAATTCTGGATTAAACAAAGTTTTTTAAACTAAATTTAGGCCTCTTGACCTGGAATATTTTTTCGAATGATAGAACTCAGTGCCAGTGAAGGACATTTATATTTTGTGGCTGCCCAGCATAGTTTGAACACACTTCCAATATCTGGAGAATCTCCCACCTTGTGGGTTTAACTCCCCAAGGTGGAAGGCTGGCATTTGCTTTCCCAGGCTCCTTTCCAGCTAGGGCCCACAGATGTGACAGAGGCTCCAACCAACCATCAGAAATCTGTGAGAGGCCTCAACTTGCAAGAAAATAATGGGAAAAGCATGGCATCTCATGGAACACGTTTTGACGAGGGAAGAGATGTGAGGCACAAATACACAAATTCAGAGGCAGTAGAGACAGAAGCCCAGGGGCGTGTCCCAGCAATAGTGACGACCGTGTCAATGGAAACTGAAATAGGAAGCTGTGTCATTTCCTGGTTATAGAGCTTCCAAGCCTGAGTCTCCCCTCCTTTTAAAAAATGCTGTTAGCTGCCCAATATCCTTTCAAAAAAATCCTTTTCTGTTTAACTAACTGGGGTGGATTTTGTTCAAATTTTTATGTTAAAGTCCTACCCCCAATGTGACTGTATTTGGAGACAGGACCTTTGGGAGGGAATTAAGGTTAAATGAGGTCATAAGGGTAGGGCCCTAAGCCAATAGGTGGCTTTATAAGAGGAGGAAGAGAGAAATATCCTTCTCTCTCTCCCTCCAAGTACACATATCAAAGAAAGGCCACCTGACCATACAGTGAGATGGTGGCTACCAAGAGGCCTCAGAATGAAATCTACTTTGCTGGCACCTTGACCTTGGAATTCCCAACCTGCAGAACTGTGAGAAAATAAATTTCTGTTGTTTAAGTCACCTAGTTTGTGATATTTTGTTATGGCATCCTGAGCAGACTAATACACCATATAATGGAAGAGCAAGGTGGTTTACTCTATAATAAAGCAGCCTTAATGTTGGTCAATTTAATATACACACAAAATCCTAAAGGATGTTCAATCGCACTTCATTTTCAGGCCATGCAATCCAAACAACACAAAGTCCATAAGTACACAAGCCAGTGGAGTGTTTTAATCTGTTCAACTTGTCCCTAAGCTCCATTCACAGTCATGGAGTCTTAGTCCCAGACTCTGGGGGAACAGCATGTGGTAACACCAAGGTCACCAGAGAATCTTTGACAATCTCCTTCATACCTTCCATATCTGTGTTGTTGAATACACTAACCAGTAGTCATATGTGGAGAGTGAGACTTTGATATATGGCTAGTCTGAATTGAGATGTGCTGTAAGAATGAAATATATATTGAAGGCTTAATATGAAAAAAAGAATGTAAAATTATTAATAATAACAGTTGATAATGTTTTAGATATAGTGGGTTAAATAAAACATATTATCAAAATTAATTTCACCTGTTTCTTTTTACTGTTTTAATATGCTATTAGAACATTTTATTTTTATCATTTTTAAAATATTTATTTATTTAGGCTGAGCCCCGTCTTAGTTGTGGCATGTGGGATCTTCATTGCGGCATGCAGGATCTTTAGTTGTGGCATGCGAACACTTAGTTGTGGCATGTATGTGGGATCTAGTTCCCTGACCAGGGATCAAACCCAGGCCCCCTGCATTGGGAGCAGGAATTCTCAGCCACTGGACCATCACGGAATTCCCAACTACTAGAACATTTAAAATTATATATGTGGCTTGCATGTGTGCCTTGCATTATATTCCTATCGGACAGTGCCGCTCCATACACACACGCAGTCTCTTGGCTGTGTTGGGTTTTTCTTGCTGCACTTGGGCTTTCTCTAGTTGCAGCGAGCGGGGGCTACTCTTCGTTGCGGTGTGCGGGCTTCTCAAGGTTGTGTCTTCTCTTGTTGTGGAGCACGGGCTTTAGGCACGTGGCCTTCAGTAGTTGTGGCACGCAGGCTCAGTAGTTGTGGCTCGCGGGCTCTAGAGCACAGACTCAGTAGTTGGTTGTGCTGCATGGGCTCAGTTACTCCGTGACATGCGGGATCTTCCCAGACCAGGGCTCGAACCCGAGTCCCCTGCATTGGCAAGCGGATTCTTAACCACTGCGCCACCAGGGAAGTCCCTCTTAGTCCTTCTGATACATTCACTCTTTCCTTAAAGTCTCAGCTCCAGTTTTTCCTGGGTCTTGCCTTCAAAGGATGCTGTCCATCTTTCTCTGCTCCAAGTGGTTCTGCTTTTGATAGTGATTAGGTTTCAAAACTTGAGTATGCTTGAGGTGGGGGGTGGGTAGTCCTCACGGGGGTCTGATTCCCAGATAAAATATCTATTGCAATTAGAACTTTCCTCATTGCACTGATACTTGTTCTCCTTCATTGCCTTAGGTAACATTTTAAAAACACTCTTCTACAGAAGAAAAAAAAAAAGATGAACTTTATTTGGGAAAATAAACTAACAACAAAACCACAAAAAACAAAAAACCTTAACCCTTCTATTAATGTAGGCTTTAGAATTCAACATTCTAGAAAAATGGAAGGAAGTGGTAGGGAAGAAAACCCAGTCCTGTCATACATACATTAGTGATCTGGATCCTATATTACCCTCTGTTCTTCAAAAGAGGAACATATGTGGAAAGTGTTTAAATGGATTACCCAAGGTCATAGATCTGTAGAAGTAGTTAGTACTGAAACCCGGGTTCTCAGCTTTATTCTGTTCTCTTACCATTATATCACAATATCATGTAATCTCCAAAATTTAGTGACAATTCAAAGTTTTACAGTACCTGGGTAGGGGAGAAAATGGGAGGTGGTCATTGTTACAAACATCAATTATTACTAAACAGTACCTGGAAAATAATTATAGTTATTTTCTGACTATTTGGGATATAAATAAGTGGGAAATTATGTTAACAACTCTTCAATTTATTCAGTATAGCACTCCACAGAATTGTCCTAAATTATAGATGACGACGACAGCCAAAATGTTTTGAGCCCTTTATGTGAAGCACTATGCTAAACACTCTATATGCTTGAGCTCATTTTATCATTTCACAATGGATAGGATATTATTATCCCCATTTTACAGGAGAAACAGAAATCACACAGCTAAGAAGTGACTGAAACCAGGTCTGTCTGATCTCAGAGCCCTAGATCCTGGCCGTGCTCTACTGCTTTCCAGTGATCGCACAGGCTCCGGACGTGCAGGCTCAGCGGCCGTGGCTCATGGGCTCACTCCGCGGCACGTGGGATCCTCCCAGACTGGGGCACGAACCTGAATCCCCTGCATCGGCAGGTGGACTCCCAACCACGCGCCACCAGGGAAGCCCTTTCCAGTGATCTTATCTCTGCTACTTCCTATGTGTCTCAGGTCATACCCATATCTAAAGAAAATAAAATTGTAATTCTGGGCATCATTCTCTGCACATTAACAGATAAATTTAGTTTCGAGCATTTCTTAGACTATTTTTCCATCCTTCTTAAGAATTCATTTGGGATCGTTTAGAAAGAGCATGTTTTGGAGAGGACTTTCAATCATTTACTGATTTTGAAGAAGTACTTCTGGAGAGAACTCTTGCAATTACAGAGGCTGATCTGACTTTGCCAAGTAATAGCAGTTTTGCTTTCTGTCCCTTGCATAAACTTTTATGTCCCTGGAATTGTGAGAGGTTAAAAAAAAAAAATCCACCTATCAACATAAGGCTTTGTACTTTAATAAGGGAAACAGAACAACATTCTCTTAAAGGGTCCAGAGTTTCTTTTTTTCCCTGAAAGGTGCTGACTTAAAACATGGCAACATAAATTTTAATCAACACTGACTCATCAAGTAGGATTTTGAAGGAAGTTCTTTAAATTCCAGGAGTCCCAGAATCTCCTAAGGTAAAATGAGAAGCATAATGTAAAATGTAGCTATTTGTACAAAACTTCACAGTGTACAAGTTCACCTCAAACAATCCTCAAAATAATTCTCTACTGGCCGTATTATACAAATGAGGAAATTGTTCTCCAAGGAAATTAAAAGAATGTCTGTAAAGATTGGAACCACCGTGTGTGGACTTTTTGACATTACTCCTGATGTTGCATGTATTTTAACTCCTTCATTATGTTTTAACATGTGAGCTAGTATGTCACCTGAATCCATCACGAAAAAGAAAACCAGAGACATCCTGAATAAAAAAGAGGCCAGAGTATGTGGCAAAGCCTTTATTTACTTTTCCCATGGAGTTTTTTATCCTATCATAGCACAGATTCTACCTCTCCACCATCACTTTCCCTCTCTATTCATCCCTTCTCCCAAATCTTTCGCTATCTCCTGCCTCCCATTATCTTGGACTGGCAATAAAGGAGCCTTTAGTTTCCATCTATCTGGGAAGGAGGCTTTGGGTCCTTCAGATTTTTCAGAATGAAACACCACCAAAGGAACCTTTTTTTCATTTTTCTCTTGTTAATGCTGACTAGTTCTCAAATCAACCTAAAAAAATCATGTTAAACAGGAAAAAAAATTCCCCCCCTCACACACACCTTAAAAGCAACCCCAAAATGGCAAAATGTAAAGAATTTTCAGAATGAGTGAATACACACAGGTAATCTATTCCAGCTCCTGGTAAACTTAGGGTAAGGGGTGGGAGCCAGAACAGGACACTAAAGGCAGGAGGTAAAGAAGAGGCCCCACGCAAGGAGGGGAATTTAACAGAAGTTTGCATAACAAACAACTGCATTTGAAGTCTAGAGACAGCTAGGAAAGTTGGCTTTTTTTACCTTGGTGTCAGGTGGAGGGAAGAAAAATATTCCCTAAGAATTCGTAACCACAAGCCAGTATTCATAACATTTGTACCCTAAATTTACACTTCCTGTGTGGGGGGGGGAAAAAAGAGCTAAGAGCTAAGAATTGAGTTTAAGTGGTCCCAGTGTGTAATGCCCCAAGGCACCTGGCAGAAGCAAATTTAAATCCTTTTAACCCAAAACTCTGTTGCATGCTCAAATTGCTAAAGTTTAATGGGGAGAAAAAGAAAAAGAAAAAAAAAAAGGCAAGTGTGTATAAATTCCAAAATAGTAGAGTGGGAAAAATGGGTTGAAAAAAAAAATCTAAGGGAAAAAAACCACACAAACAAACAACGAAAGACACAAACAAGAAAAGAGGAAAAGGGCTTCCCTTGTGGTGCAGTAGTTGAGAATCTGCCTGCCAATACAGGGGACACGGGTTCGAGCCCTGGTCTGGGAAGATCCCACATGCCGCGGAGCAACTGGGCCTGTGAGCCATGGCCACTGAGCTCGCGCGTCTGGAGCCTGTGCTCCGCAACAAAAGAGGCCGCGATAGTGAGAGGCCCGCGCACTGCGATGAAGCTCGCCGCAACTAGAGAAAGCCCTCGCACAGAAACGAAGACCCAACACAGCCAAAAATAAATAAATAAAATTTTTTTAAAAAAAAGGAGGAAAAAAGAAACAGAAAAGGCAGAACAAATAGCACAAAATAAGACTCTAGAAATAAACCCACATATATCAGTAATAACAGTAATTATAAGTGGACTAAACTATGCAGTTAAAAAACAAAGTTATCCAACCATTTTTAAAAGTTTAGCTATATATTATTGCTAGTCACGTTTCAGTCAGGGAAGCAGAACTTTGCGTTACGAGACAAGGAATTTATACTGAAAGTAGATTTTATACAATTGGGGGAGGAGGTGGAGACCTCAATATCCAGAAAGGGGAGATAGATAATCAAAGATACTGACTAGTCTCCTAAGCACTGCCATGCGTGTTGAAGACTATAAGGAAAAAATGAGAAACAAAGCATATCCCATCTATCGCGAAGCGGATATGGAATAGGAATTTGTGGAGAGTTCTATGGGAAGTTACTGCCCCTGTGAGTCTACCACCTCTGGGTCCGCAGCCAAGCAGTGGAGGCCGACCTGGAGCAGCCTTCAGGAGGAAGAGCTGTAAGAAGCACAAAGAGAAAAACACACTGGACCCTGCTGGGCATCTGTTGCAGTTACTCATCACCCTGTCTACAAACCTTCAAAGTAAAGGCCACTCCTTCACATCTACCTGTCAATTCTCATACAAATTCCTTTTGGGAGCCAAGTCTAACCCAGAAAAGGAAATTCTGGGAAAATGTAGTTCCCAGCTTGATTGAGCTGACGATAGAACAATCCAGAATAACTGTTTATAAGAGACACATCTAAAGCATAAAGAACAGGAGTGGGAACAGACACGTCAGGCAAAAACTAAGCAAAAGAAACCTGGTGTACTTGATTAAAATCAAACAAAACAGATTTTAAAGCAAAAGTTGTTTTCTAGAGTTAGAGGGCCATGATATAAAATGTTCAACTGGAAGATAAAATTCTAAAGTTGCCTACACCTAATAATATAGCCTTAAAATACACAAGGCAAAAATTGAGAGGATTACCAGGAGAAACTGACAAATCTGTTATCACAGTGAGAGACTCTGACATACCTTTTCGAATAATAGTAAAAGCAGATGAGAAATAAGAAAGAATATACGAGATTGAACAACACTAATAAAAAGTGTAAAGGAAAAATACTGTGCTGTGAAAGAGAAGCTGGGGAGGTATTAGGTATTATCTTAGATTAGAGGTTGAGGTTTTGCCAGGTGGATACAGCAGGACCATGGGGCAAGTGTTGAGGACACTGCCAAAAGAAAGGTTCAAATGATGTCAACGTGCTTGGAGAAAAAGGAAATAAAGACAAGGATAAGGTGAGGAAGAGGGAAAAAGTAGGACTGCCTGTGGAATGATATTTCGCCCATTGGCCTTCCAAGTGTGCTGGTGGGCTTTTCACCTAAGCTGAGCTCTAGGCTTAGAGAGAAGTTCTTTCTTCCTGATTTGTCTTTCTGTACCTCAGAGTATAAAGGGGAAAGGTGTCATGGAGTCACTCAACTAAGCCTTAGGCCACAGGGGCCTGAGGATCTCTCCTTACTTAAGAGGTGCCTACTCTCCTTTCCCTTCCCCTCCTCTCTCTGGTCAAAATTGAGAATTATTGGCAAGAGAGTATGAAGAAGATTGAAGCATTATAGAGTTCAAACCTAGGTATTTTCTCTTACAAAAGGCATCTGAGTCAGGACAAGGCCTGTGACAAGGATGGAGCACAAAGGAAAGAGATAGAGAAGATCTTTAAGCCTGTTTTCGTCAGCAAAAGGAATGAGTTCTTGGGGTTAACGTAATCCAGCCCAACTCACCAGGACCGGAAGTCAAAAGGGTCTAGTACAGAACCCATTACTATTAACAGTGTGAACTGGCCCAGGAAGAGACCACAAGCTGGTGGCCCATAGCTAAATTGGGTCCACAGTATGAGACTGGCAGTGTTTAGAACGTTTTCTTAACTTGAATTTGAATGTCGTTACGGGTACTTTCTGTCTCAGTTCAGTCTTCCCACTGCTCCTGACATTCCTGTCACTGGCCAATTCACCTATTCTTGTTAGGAAACTTAAATACATTGGTGTTTGTGGCATTATCCCTTCCGTTTATTTTCCTTGGGTAACAGTAAATACTGAGTTGAAAACCTGGGATCCTGGCCATCTGTTTCTTTTTAAAAGCCTTGATCAACATCAGTAGCAACAATAAAAACCAAACAAAAAATCCTCAAAAGATTCTATGTGACTTTGCATTGTGATTTACAACCAGATTTACTAAGTGGTTAATTACAACCCAAATTAATTTTGCATTTTTCAAAGGGCTTTTTTATATTCCATTGAATGGTAAGAATAAACAATGAAAATATAGGAGATGGGCTACACAGTCTTAACTAAAAGATTATATGGAAATGACACTGAAATAACTAACCAGTGTTAAGTTCTACTGATGTCTGTGAGTGATAATGTATTATTTCAAGGTTAAAAAAATGGGTATTTGGTGTAATTAATATGCAATACTTTTTTCCTGGCATGGTAGTTAGGAGATCCATCTATAAGAGAATCCTATGACAACCAAAAACAGTTCGCTTATAGAAGAAGAGCATCTACCTCCTCTTATCCTTGCTCAAAACTTTGAAGACACGTAAGAGTGTCCAAGATGACCTCCTTAAGGTTGGACAAACAGCCCATGTATGGAGGCATCTCCTAAGTATCGAATCATTTATTCTATAAATTTTTGTTTTATTTAAAGATATATATTTATTTACTTTGGCTGTGCTGGGTTTAGTTGCGGCATGCAGGATCTTTAGTTGCGGCATGCTGACTTCTTAATTGTGGCATGTGGGCTCTTTTTAGTTGTGGCATGCATGCGGGATCTAGTTCCTTGACCAGGGATCGAACCTGGGCCCCCTGCATTGGGAGCGCAGAATCTTACCCACTGGACCACCATGGAAGTCCCTATTCTACAAAATTTTAAAAAAGAAAGAACTAATCTTATGATACCCAAATTATGATGGTATCCCAAAGAACATCCATAAGCTGTCACAAGACTGTTACTTAGACTATAAAAATGCGCACTCACTCAGTGAACGTGGGCTGAATGAGGGCTCTAATGATTTCCTTCACAAATTATCAGTCAGGAATTCCCACTGACCTGTCTGTGGAAATTCGGTTTCTCAGCCATAAAACAGAGATAAAAAGTCTACTTGTTTCATAAATATAATGGAAAAATTCATTAGCTCACTTAGGTACCTTGGAAACTAATAGTGATTATTAACCAATGAAAATGGTCTAAAAACTTTTTTTAACATTAAAAGGTAGAAATCATTAGTGAGAAGGCCTTTATATCCTTGATTGGGTGTTTAATGTAAAAACCACTGGAAATAAAATCAAGAGTCAAGCAATGTTTCTCTCCCTCCACCCCTTGCCCATGGCTTTTTATTACAGGCAGAATGAGAGCCAATAGAATTATTTCTCCAAAAACTTGCCACCAAGGGGCACTTTGCTTGTAGTGTAATTAAAATAAGATTCTAAAGTTTTAAAATTTGAGAATCTGATAACTACCAGTATATAGAAAATAGAGTAGGAATGATTTTATAAACTAACTTCAAAGTTGCTTGTGCATCTTATTATAGAAAGGTTAAAAGATATGGATGTTATCAAAAGCATTTCAGGGACTTCCCTGGTGGTCCAGTGGTTAAGCTTCCGTGCTCCCAACGCAGGGAGCCAGGGTTCCATCCCTGGTCAGGGAACTAGATCCCGCATACCGCAGCTAACAGCCTTTATGCGGCAGCAAAGATCTTGCATGCTGCAACAAAGATCTCGCATGCTGCAACTAAGACCCAGTGCAGCCAAAAAAATAAATAAATATTTTTAAAAGCTTATCAGTACTATATAAATATGTATAGTTAATTATAGCTGCACAAAACCACTTTAGAGCAAGTATAATGAACATAAAAGCTCAAATGGAGTTGTAATAAACCTTACAGATTCTTTGATTTTTACCACAGTAAGTTAATATCCTTTCTGTTAAGAAAAAAAAAGAAAGAAAAAAGCCCTCTGGTAGGTTCTAATTATAAGGGTAAACGTTTAATTACTCACTTAGAAAGAATATTTTATTCCCAGCAATATATCCATATAACTAAAAATATCAGAGCCCAAATTAAAATATTTTTCTAAAAACTGTTCCAATATTTTTGTAAGAAATGTTCTGCTTTTATTTTGAAATTGAGGATCATCCTCAGGAAAGGAAAATATAAAGTTCATATTAAAAACTTCAGTTCAAACTAAGTCTAATAATACAGTAAGCCCTAAAGGGAAGTTTAGCCTTTCAGACAAAGGTAATTTGTAAATACCTCAAAAGATGAACTATATACTTTGTATATTACTAAATGGAACTGTAAAACATGAACCTGATAATTCACAGTGTCAAGGACCATTATTTCAGATCAGAGAAACCTGCATATACAACTGTATTTTTTATGAGTTAATGACAAAAAACGATACCCATTTTATTCTGGATCACTGCAAGTTTCATTTCTTTGTCTTGAGGGTTTGTAGTTTGTTACTTAAATGAAATGGCCTATTACTCTTGGAAGTCTAGGAATAAATAATTGTAGAGCTCCAAATTTAAATAATTTAAATGAAAAAAATACTATAAACTACTGTTTTCTTTTTAAAGGCTATCATTTTTTAAAAATTGGGAATAAATTGACCTGAATTCCACTATTTAATTATTTGGAAATATCTATAGTTTTAAAGGTAATTTAATAAGAACAATGGTTCTAATGTTATTTATCTCCATCTTTGGTTAACAGCACTCCCTTCCTTTGAAGCAATGACCTAACCCCTCTCTGTTTCCAGTAAGACTGCCGAAGTCCCACACTCACCATGTTTTCAAGGAAAAAAATCCTTGGACACACTACCTCCTTTTGGAGGGAGAAAGTGAAGTGGGAAGGCAAAATCTTCCCTACCTCTTTCCCTACAGGGTGGTGGTTTCTGTGTCTTTCTCTGAGGACAGCAGCACAGGGGAAAAAGTCTTCCTTTTACTGAAAAACACTAGAATTTTCCCTTTCCCTTATGTTATGCTTATTGTTATAAAATTGTGTTAAGCCTTTTTCACATCAGAGCGTTGCTGTTAGTCAATCACTTCTAGACACCCAATCTAAAAGACCTATGTTACTGTTAATTTTTTAATACTGATCTTCAAAAGGATCCTTATCTTTTATTTTTTAAAAATAAATTTATTTATTTTTGGCTGTGTTGGGTCTTCGTTGCTGCGCACAGGCTTTCTCTAGTTGCAGCGAGCTGGGGCTACTCTTCGTTGCGGTGCGCGGGCTTCTCATTGCGGTGGCTTCTCTTATTGCGAAGCACAGGCTCTAGGCTCGTGGGCTTCAGTAGTTGTGGCACATGGGCTCAGGAGTTGTGGCTCACGGGCTCCAGAGCACAGGCTCAGTAGTTGTGGCACACAGGCTCAGTTGCTCCGTGGCATGTGGGATCTTTCCCGGACCAGGGCTCGAACCTGTGTCCCCTGCATTGGCAGGCAGATTCCCAACCACTGTGCCACCAGGGAAGTCCCAGGATCCTTATCTTTTAGAAACACAATGTAATTTTTACTTAGTGGTATAGAATACTGTGAATTATTTAAACTAGAAGAAAAAGTAAATAGAGGTGAAAGTAGACTGGGGTAGCCATGGTGGAGGATTTAATGAGGGCTGGGTGATAATAATATGGAAGTTCATCATACTATTCTATTTTTATGTATGTTCAAAACTCACCATAAGAAGTTTAAAAAAAACCAAACCTTTGTTGACAAATTGCCTGTTTAGACTCATAACTCTCGGGGATCTTGGCTGACAACTTTTTTTTAATGTTTATATTATTTTTATTAAATTTTATTTGCCTATAATGTATACATCAGTAGTATAATGCATGATGGAAAATTCATGATTTATAAAATAGTAATGAAATTACCCTCACCTTAGTCCCCAGGGTAGGCAACAAATCTATACACAGACATGCAACTATACATCTGCTTCTCTCTTAATCTTATATCTTAAAGATTTTTCCACATCCGTACATCACAGAGCCTCCTCATTCTTTCGTATTGTACTCTGGATATGTTATTTACCTATGCCATTACTTAACTGTGTCCACTGAAAGGAAAACAAACACTACTTCTTCCTTTACTCACACTCATAATACTTAAGATGCCAGATGTGTGGGGTTTCCTACACCAAGCAATGCTGCGATATTCTGCAGACACCAACTGGGTGTCGTACAGTTCAGTTCAGTCTGACACCATCCATCTGATCCCACAAGTTACGGGCTCAGGCTCATGGTGCTGTCCCCACTTCAGACGCCAATTGCAAGTCCCAGGTTGTCACCTACTCTTCTGACTGGCTGACTATAATTCAGCATTCCCACAATCACCACCTCAGGTTTGATACTTTGCTAGAACAGCTCACAGAACTCAGGGAAATGTGTTTACGTTTATCATATAATAAAGGATGTGGATGAACAGCTAGATGAGGAGACATCATGGAAGTCCAGAAGGGTTCCAAGTGTAGGAGGTTCTGTCCCCATGGATTTGGGTTGCGCCACCCTCCCAGCACGGGTATGTTCACCAGTCTGGCAGCTCTCCAAAGCCCACAGTTCAGGGATTTTCATGGAGGCTTCATTATATAGGCATGATCAATTATTAACTCAATCTCCAGCTTCTTCTCCCAGGAGGAAGGTGGTGGTGTTACCGAACTCAGGTTCTGCTGCTCGCCGCTGGAATGCCAATACTCAAGAGATGAGAGTGCTGGTTGGAAAGGAAAAGTTGCTTTATTCAGGAAGCAATCTGGGGAGAAGATGGACTGGTATCCAAAAATCAACTTTGAAGATTCTGCTTGACTATGAAAGTTTTTTAAGGGAGAATCATTTGGGGAAGAGGGATCTGACTTCCCATGTGCACTTTCTTCTGATTGGTCTATGGTGAGGTAACAGAGCCGTGTTCAAGGAATCTTGTGCTCGGCCTTAAGTTACCATTCTCCACCCAAGTGGGGGCCATAGTTCCTACAGAACTCAAAGATATTGTTATATTCCTTAAGGAGGAACCAGGACCCTGCCCCACAGCTGCACTATTGTTTCTTGACTGCTCCTCCTTTTTTCTGCTTTCGAAACTCTCCTTCCCCGATAAGCAATGGCTGACTGCTTCCTTGAGGAGTCACTCCATTCAACCAGGCTTAGGGAATGACATGACCTTTCCCTCCCCAAAGCTCAGAATTATTTCCTAAACAGCTTCAAATATCCCCATATGCTCAGGGAAAGAGCATTATGAATTAACAATATATGTTCCTAAGAGCCTATACCACTGATCTTTAGGAAATCAATTCTAACACTCAATTTATTGAGCTATCAAACATTTTTCCCCTTACAAGGACAACTCATTTACGAATTCAATATTTATTCACCTCTCAAAATTGCCTTTATACAACTGATTTCCATAATGCCTCTTAGACTACAATCTCTAAGTGGACAAGGATTTAACTTGCTTCTTCAGTGTTTTGCTTAGTACCAGTTATTAAAATTGCCACACAAAATATCTGCCAGCTCTAAACATCTGGAAGGGAAATATATTCCTCTATGTTATCCTGTGTTGATTTATGACTCTGAATATACTGTGTATTGTGAATCATTTTAGGGTTACAAATAACTCATCCACTAGGCTGTAAATTTCACTAGACAAACAAGTACAGGAGAGCAAGCAAGTGAACAGCCGAGAGATGCACTACAATTTTTCTTTTCTTTCCAGTTTCACCTTAGCCCACATTTTTTTTTCCAGTTTCATACTAGATCACAAAATTACACCAGTTCTATTGTTTGTGATGAGCTGAAGACAAAAAAAGAAGCTCAAATTCACCTTATTCTAACAATAAGGCAAGGAAGAGCAATGGAAAGCTAAATTCTAAATGTTTTTTTGCATCATAACATTTTCAAATCAGCTTAAATCCAGAGAAAATTTTTTTTATTATGCAATTTGATTTTTACATCAATAAAATCTTAGATATAACAATACAGATGAGGGAACAACAATTTAATTTGTATTGAAATAAATATTAGATATACAAAGCAAATACAGTGAAAAAGGGTCACAATAAATTACAAGTGGAGACATTATTTTGCTCAATCACCAAAGAAAGCCCTTGACACTTCCAATTTCACACCATCAAATTTATCATTCTTGCTGATTTAAGCAGAACACAAAACAAATATGGATCCCACGGCTTACTTTCACAGGTACCAGCACAGATAATTTAGTATGGTGATTCAATTTGAGAATCAGTAGGGACCAGTAAATCACTGCATAAAAGAAAGAGTGAATGAGGTCCTTTTTCCTAAGTGTCAGCAGGCTAGGATTATTATGTTTATTAGATTTTCTTGAAAGGAGTTCACATTTTCTCAAATATTCAGGAGCAATATTATGTCCCCTCTGAGCCCTACATTAGCATTTATGTGCTTTGATCTTGAATACAGGGGAATGATGAATTTTTCAATTTATTTTATAAATTTATACAGTCTGGATAGTATTGGCCTGAAGAGTATGTAACTCCCCAACCTGTATAATATTAGATATTAAAAATGGATTCAAAAGAAGTTACTAAGAAATGCTGACATACTGTGTATACAGATTTTTTAGTTCAATATATCCCATTATATAGAGAACCAGAAGTAATGCATTTATATATCAAGCAGTTTTTTATGACTCTCTTTCTAATCCTTGTGACCCTTTTACATTTGTTTCAATATATACATATCACAAATGTTATCTGCCCAAGACTTTGCCCATTTGGTCTCAACTTACAGATACATACGCAAGCAAAAATTCATATCAAAAGCATTTGTCTTATTTTAAAGTTACAAAAGAAAATAATCTAGGTTGGAACTAAACTGTCATGAACCAAGAAAAAAAATGGTTAGTTTAAAAGTACTGAGCATATCAAAAAAGTAGCTCGGGAAAACTATGATGGAAAAAGTGAAATGATTCTTGGGCCTTTCCTTCCTCTGGAATGTGAGCTAATTTTTAGATTCCAGCAAAGATACCCAATAATAATTTTTCTCTATCATTTTCTAAGAAAAAGAATCTGTTTTAGACTAAAAAAATACTGTACTTTATCTCTTGTCACATCAACTCAAATTCAGTGCAGCTCAGTTTTCCTATTTGCGCTGCACAACAGGAGAGAGACTACTCTATAGTTAATCCCTCACACAGGGATGTGTTCCTTTCTAAGAACCCTCCCAAATACCACCTCTGAAGATAAACACGTCATAGAGTAATTACTACCAGGAAACCTCCCAAACTTTTAGCAGCTCCTTTCTTATCCTTAGTATCAGATCCAGTCACAACTTTCCACCCAGAATATTATAACAGGCCTGCTCATTACAACAATCTCTGGAAATAACTCCTGGATTTATAAAACGTATATGCCTTTGGTATATTATCTGTTGAGCTACACTATCATATAACCTATGTAGAATTCTCTTAACTCTAGAGAAATTCCAACGAGATGATAAGTGAAACTATCAATAGTTGTCTCTGCAACTCAAACTAAATTTACAAATCTAGGTACCCTTCCTAATATCCAAAAATTTCAATATGCTTTTGTATTATTGTGAAAAGTCTAAATTTTAAGAGATGGAACTAGTTACACCTTGTACACCTACAAAATGACCATGAACAAATTTTAAGTAGCATTTTTCTACATACCTGAAATGAAGGAGAAAGAGCAATTTTATAATTGATGTGTTTAGGTAATTTAGGCACTTATGAAAACAAAAAAACGCAGAGAGACCATGATCTGAATAACACCAATAATTGTGGCCTATTCTACTATTTACCTAGGAAGCAGATATTAACAGGGTACTTCTTCCAGCTTTTGAACATTTCAATATTTTTAAAATGTACTCATAGTAAATGCTTACTAAATATTTACTGAATACTGAATAATTACATATTAAAGAGTCATGGAATTCAGGTCCTTAGTTTTATGCTGACTCAGGATTTAGTGGCATTTAACCTTCCAACATGGCCCATAAAACAGCTGAGGACTACTTGAGGAAAGAGTGCCACCTACTGCTCATAAGCATAACTGTGGTTACTTTCTCCCTTGAGGTTTTTCATTACAGAATAAAAATCAGTCTCAATATGGGTGACAGCATTGAGGGTAGCAGATCAAAAGGGGATTTGGGTAGATGGGTGGATGGGAGCTTCAGAACTATATTAATTAAAACAGATTCCTTAGCATTAGATAAGGATCTTTACCACAATCCCTCAAAATTAATTTTATTCTTATCTCAAACTTAAAAAGAACAAAAACTCTTCAGTTCTGCTCGTAGCATTATATACACACTTATTTTCCTTTTTCGGATGAATAATATTCATGTCCTAAACTCACAAACCTAAACTGACTTTTGATCCTGATTTTTGGGAGGAAAAGAAGTATTTTGATAGCTTTACAATTCTTAGTTATACAACAGACCATAAATCCTTCACAACTTCTGGTTTAATGTTAAGCATGCCTTGATTTTCCCTGTAAGGGAGGTTCCTAAATAACTAAATTCATTTTTTTTTTTTTTAAAAAGGTTAGCTTTTGGGCTTCCCTGGTGATGCAGTGGTTGAGAGGCCGCCTGCCGATGCAGGGGATGTGGGTTCGTGCCCCGGTCCAGGAGGATCCCACATGCCGCGGAGCGGCTGGGTCCAGTGAGCCGTGGCCGCCGGGCCTGCGCGTCCGGAGCCTGTGCTCCGCAACGGGAGAGGCCGCAGCAGTGAGGGGCTGGCGTTCCGGGGGGGAAAAAAAGGTTAGCTTTTTTTCTTGCTTACTTCTTCTAGGAGCATCTACCTTCGTGAATTTTACGCCAAGATAATTTAAATACTAATTGTTATTTATGAAATTTCTCTTTAGACTGATGTTAAATAGTTAAAATTCATGAGGAATCAAGTATACAAATGGAATATAGAATCTTTGTTAGAAATAAAGTAGATTTTGTTCCACCTGTCCAAGAAGGTTTAATATCTAAAAGTACTAGAAGAACAGCAGCATTATACCACTTCCTAAAGAATATTCTGGATGTTAAATCAACTTTTTTTTAAACCTGTAAGTAAAAATAAATTCACCTATGCAGCTATAACTTCTCCTAGTACATTCATTCTATATACTCTATTTCCTTAATTTTAATTTGATAGATATGCAAGTTACCCTATAATTTCAGATGTCAAATTAGCTAGTTGTATGTATTCATACTGCAAAATTCCTAACTACATGTTCATGCTAACTAAACATCTAGTAATGCTCAAATTGTAAGATTTATTTTTTCATGAGTTTAGTAGTATTTTGTTTATAAATCAAGCCTTCCTTTAAAGAACATGAGCATATCAGAAATATAACTCCATTATGTGATAAAAGCATTGACTTTTGAAGCACAGAGGGTTTTAAATTGTAATAGTATTAATGTTATATTCTTTTTGTTAAACATGAATTATTTCCTTTAGGAAAATCCTTTTGACCAATAGTAATTTTCAACATAAAGAGGAAAAACTAAAAACAGAGGCATACTTATAGATCATTCGAAGAAACATCATCATGGTAGAAACAAGAGCACACAAAAAGAAAATTAATAAATGGAAAAACTGGTGAAATGTGAATAAGTTCTGTACCTTAATAGTTAATAGCATTGCTCCAGGGTTAATTTCTTAGTTTTAATAAATGTTGTATAGTTATGGACGCTGTTAACACAAGAAGCTGAGTAAAGGGTATATAGGAACTCTCTTTACTATTTTTTACAACTCTTCTACAAATCTAAAATTATCTCAAGATTAAAAAAAATTGTAAAAGCAAACAAAAACACCTAGTAACTTAAAAGTATGCCTTCAGCTGCCAAAATTTCTTGATACAATTCAAATTTTTAAAAACGTCATTAGAAATCAATAATATATTGTTTACTTAACCTTATAATTACTTTATTGCTCTAGAAAGTTTAGTTTTTAAAACCATCAGATAGTGATAGTGAGACTGCCCCACCCCTACAATCAGCTGTATACTACAAGGCTTCTCTAACTTAGTAGATAAATATTACAAAATTACAAAAGTAGCTGGTGACAGTTGAGCTATCAAGTAGGTATCACATTTCTATAGATCAAAAAGTTGAAAAAGAAAACTGATGTTACTGATAAGTCAGAGTATACTGGAGAAATCCAAGTTACATGCACATAGAAGAAAACTGGTCACAAAAAACCGTTACATTACTCTGTATTTACATTTTGCAAGGTTTTAAACATTTCCAATCATGCAACAATAAAGATCAGAATGAATTTTAAAAAGGAGTTAATGGAAGCTCAACGAACACATTTAACATATTATACAACTCAAATCACAGTTGCATAATACATCCAACCCCCCCAAATACAGCTGTGCGTTATACCACCGAAACGTGTACTATTTCCCCCACAATTCCTCCCCTGCCTCCATTCCCAGGCAATAACCTTTCCTATAAATCTTTCTATTTAACCTTTTAAGTCAGATTTGATGGGTAAGTATGTATAATCTTCGTTATTATTTCAGAACAGATACAAAGTTTAATCATGCGCTCAATCTTCAGTTACATTCCTTTCAAAAGGCATCTGAATTGCTGCAACTGTCTATGAAAATCAAGCCTAAGAAACCGAGAAAACTCACAGTCAAGAATCTGATCTAAGTAATTGTATAAACTACAGTAATACTAAAACCTATGTATCCACATTTCTAAAAGAAGGATTTCCTATTTGAGAAATGTTACTCAATGGGTCTGTGAAAGGAAAACTGTCCGACTACTGTATTGCTCTCTGATGTAAAACGCTTAGGTGACCACAAATATTTACCCAATTGGTTAACAAGCTTTCAGTTGGGCCTTTTTAAAAAAAAATATTCAAAGCCACAGAAATAATTATGAAAATAAAATTTTGGAAGGTCATAGTATAAGATACATATAGAATTCCTATTATAATCGTACATCTAAAATAAATCTGTCCTAACAAAGCAGCACAAAATCAATTTAAAAGCAATTTGAAATTAAATACAGTGGGAAGTGTTTTTGTTAAAATCATCAACCAAAATTACTGAATGGCAAAAGAATACTGTCTCAAAATATACTGAATTTACATGTTAATGTTACTATAATGAACTCATGCCAGATATAAATTCAGGTTACCAATTAGATGAAAACACATTTTAGAGCTATTTTTACCAGAGAAATAAATGTACTTCATGATAAAGGCACAGCAGCATCTAAAGAATTTTTGATACATTTATCACAAGATTCAAACTTCCCTAACTATTAACAATACATTACAATAAAGTTTCTCAGAAAGTGTTTAAAAGGCTTGATTTAACATGCCAGGAAAATGATCATTTTTCTTTCGAGATGCATTTATGTAAATTATGTAAATTGCATTGAGGTCAGTTTTACACCTGGAATTAACCATCCATAGCAGAAGTAACAGCAGCTAACAATGCGTATTTATATTATATATAACTTAGCTGGATGTTAAACTATGCAACTGTTGGTGCCAGCCTGCTTATAAAGGCAATGCTCTGGAGACAAAGTCTTCTCACAAACAGTGGGCAAGCAGGTTTCATTATTAGATGTTCAACAACAATCCTCAGTTCATTAAACAAGGTCCTGCAACATAAAACAGTTTTCTTTCAGGAACCCAATGAAAAAGCAACGTAACACAAGAGCAAATGCTAATGAAGGACTTTCCCACAGCCATTAAAGAATTTGAAGTAAAAGTAACCAGGATGCACTGTAGGGAACATACAAAATAAAATTCCCCAAATCACCTGTTTCCTTTCTCGGGGAAAAAAATCATTTAACAAAAGCATTTAATAAATGGCTCTCTCTGAGGGCTGAGATTAGGGATGATCTGTATCTTCTTTACAGTTGAGTCACATAATTTTCATATTTGACTTAGGCAAATTCAACTAGTTCTAAAAAAGAGACCAAGAAAGTGAAAATTATATAATATGAGCAATCCCACCTACTATTTCCTTAAAAGAACGTACTGCCTCTTAGAGCTTTCCTCATCTGAAAAATGGGGCTACGTACTTATTGGAGTCACAGTGAAGTTTAAATGAGACAACACGGAAGATGCTCAATAAATGTTACCTCCCAACTGGATCATTCCATTGATCAAATAAGCTCTTGTTTGCCTTCAGACTAAATCCCACCTCCTCAACATCCCGTGCCTTCTGCAATCTTGTCTCAGTTGAATTTTCCTGCTTCATCTCCTACCACTCTCTGCCACGATGCCCATGTTACGCTGCCTGTTTTGAGCCTAGGCTGGCTGTGGATCACGACTTTGCCTTAACTGTGCCACTTGCCTACGAAGTACTCTTTATTACATACTGTAATCACACACACATCACACATATTGTACAGGTTAGCAGACACAAAATCATGTATACTGTACTGTAATTTATAAGTGCTTTAAAGAATCATGAAGGATAATTTTGGCTGTTCATATTTTTATGTGCTGACTCATCCTACATAAAGATACAACTTCTACCTTTTTGTATGCTCTGTGTTATTTTTATGGTTAGCAGAAGGCAATAATCTGTTTTTTAAAAGGATGTAATACACTCTCACACAAAAACAGGAAGGAAATTTGGAAAGATGCACATTTATCTAAAAACCTGACCTTCTTCTTGTATCTCCTACCTTTGTGACAGCCGCATTACTCATGACTCTCCAAGGTTCCCAGGCCAGAAACCTGGAGGTCTTCTTTATATTATTCTTCTTCCCTAAGCCCCAAGTTCCAACCCTCCTAAATAGCTTTCAAATTTATCCCTTTTTTACCACTGAATTAGTTCAGGCTCTGGACTTCTCTAACAGTTTCCAAATTGGTCTTTTTGTCCTTTTGGTAAGCCTGAAATCCATCTTCTGGAATCGTATTTCTAAATCAGACCTTATCGTGTTCTCAACCCCTCCACATTACAAACTTCAAATGCTCTTCCTACCTTAGAATAAAGTCCAAACCCTTCCACATGATCTAGTTCCTGTCTCCCTTTCTGGGCACAGATCTTCACTACTTCCCTATATACCTCCTCAACTCAAGTGACAACTACTGGCATGCCAAGCGCATTCAGGCACCCACATGCCAGAACTCAGACTTCAAAAGGCTTGGCCTTCTATTACCACCTCCTCCGTGAATTCTCATCTGTCTCCCTCTGCACTGTGTGCCTTCACAGCACCTTCATCATCATACTGACTTATGTAGCTATCTAATTCACTCAGCTCTAAGTCCCTAGAAAGCAGGTATTTCAATCCCACATTAAACTTGTTATCATCAACACACAATCACTGTCTTCAGAATAAATGACGCTAATGAATCAAGTTAGAGGGCATCCTGAAAACACTCTAGTTAAACCCCTTCAGGTTACCGATGAGGCATGCCTCGTTCTCGTATTCATGGTTCTATCCCTGGCATAAACAACAGCACTTTCAGTGGTGATGAAAATGTCTGTTTGTCCAATGCAGCGGCCATCAGCCACGCATGGCTTCTGAGCACTTAACAATATGGTTAGTGTTGACTCAGGAACTGAGTTTTAAATTTTATGAATTTTAATTAATTTAAATTTAAATGGTCAAATGTGGCTGGTGGCTGTTCTATTAGCACAGCTCTGCACAATCTACACTAGACATGAACAAAGGACTCATATGACTAACTTGAGAATAAATATCGTGATAAGTGAACATGGTACAAACTGGCTATATAGACTGTCTCATAACCCTTAACAAAAAAAAAGTATAGTGTAGAAAATGTAGTTTATAGCCTGCTTATCAATATTTATAAGCCCAAATATTTTTCATTACCTTTCCACTGTTTTGATTAAAATGTGTACTAATGCGAGATGTTTATTAGCACATATTTGTGTTATCTTATAGCACTGCTATCCTTTCTTTTCTATTCCACTGAATACTTCTACATTTTTATAGGTAATGATATGATTTAAGGATATGTGGAGAAAACAAGAGTAGAGAAGAAGAGGATATAAAGAAGCAGAGAAAAACAAATCTACTGATGAAAACTGGATGCCAGGGTAGGGAACCAGAATATGATGTCTAAAATGAATACAAGAACCAGAAAGCAAAAGGGAAAAACTCATGGAAGCAAGTAAAATTAAAGGTTTATTTTTTACCAAGAAGTCATTAAGAACCTATGTCTAAAGAAAATAAGCTCTATTTTAGGAAGTACTGTGAAAAAGACATTGTCTGTGAGAACATAAAAACCCCTTCAAAGGAGAATAAGAAGCATAAAAAAAGGAAAATAAACTATTAAGAACCTAATAGAATCTAAGCACTTTTAAAAACACTACTTCATTTCACCTCCAGAAGGAGGTTTTTCTCTCTGTCAGTGAAGAAATTAAAATTTAAGTAACTCGCCTGAAGTCATAATGATGGACCTGGCAAATGATGGACCAGCATTCAAATTCAGTTTTTACTTTGCTTGTGAAAATATAATAGAGATCATGCTAACACACTCACTGGATTTCTGGCTGAATTCTACTACATGATGAATTTATTTTAAACGTGAAAACAAAAACTATGTTAACATTAGTATCTGAGTAACATATTTAAGAAGCCATTAAAAACAGCTATTCAGGGACTTCCCTGGTGGCACAGTGTTTAAAGAATCTGCCTGCCAATGCAGGGGACATGGATTTGAGCCCTGGTCCGGGAAGATCCCACATGCGGCAGAGCAACTAAGCCCGTGTACCACAACTACTGAGCACGCGCTCTAGAGCCTGTGAGCCACAACTATTGAGCCCACGCGCCTAGAGCCCGTGCTCTGCAAGAGAAGCCACCATGATGAAAAGCCCACCAAAATAAATAAATAAATATATTTTTAAAAAAAGAAAAGCTATTCATTTTTGTTTTCTTCTAATTTTTGAGATCAGAAGGCACAATTTATTGTACATTAATTTAAGCCTCCGTTCCTCAATATTATGATAATTTACTAAAATATTTCTCTGCTTCATTTTTCCACTCAAAACAATTCTGCACAGGCTATCAGAAAACTATTATGATCATGTCAAAACCATCATTCCTATACATCCAAAAAGTAAGTTCTAAACTTCTTACCCTGAAACTCAAGAAGTTTTATGATATGGCTCCAATATACCTTTTAAATCTTTGCTCCAAGCACTCACCATTCAGAATTTCCCTTATAGTCAAATAGGTCTACTCAATGCCCCTTAAACTCTGCTTTTGTCTTCTTGCCTCTGAACTTGTTCTGTTTTCCTACCTAAAATGCTTTTCCTTATTCTGTCTATTCAAAGGCTTTAATCCTTCTAGAACAAATTAAAATCTCTATTTTGTGAAACTTTCCTGGGCTCTTCTCTCTTCTGGCTCAATGATCTCTCCCCTGTTGTGGACTATAGTACTGATATAGTAGAATAAACATGACAATTCATCATAGATTGACACGTGAATACCATATCCTAAACTACTGCTTCCTTTCTTATTATTTGACATGTGTTTTTTGTTTCTTCAACTAGGAAAGTGCCTTGAGAGTGGGACTTATGTCCTACACATTTTAAAACTCCTTAAGCTTTAGCACTGTTTTAGAAGTGGTCAAGAAAAGTCTAGTCTTAGTGTCTGAAAAGAAGTACAACCACCTCCTCATCAATCCTAGGTAGTTCTAAGGCCAAAACTTAAATTCACAAAAACACTGCTTGCTTATAAATTCTAATATAAAAGTTAAACAACTCTTAAAAGTTACAAATACTGTATTTCACAATACTCTTAATAAATAAAACAGGTTTAAACTAGTCACCAGCTTACCGACAATAGGGATTTCTTCGAGAGGAGTATCGAAGAGTAAGGAATCTATAGTATATAAAAGGCTGGAGCAAACTTCCTTGACCACTGAAATAAACAAATACAAGGGCAATAAATACACATCATCAATTCATATGTATACTCTCAAAATTTAAAGGCAATTTAATTGGAGAATGTGTGTGTCTTCATTCACCAAATGGTCACAGTATTATCTATCATATCTAAATCCAAGTTATTCATGTATTTATGTAGGTATTACTTTTTTAAATTTTTAAAAGCTTTTAAATAAACCAGCAAATATTAAATAAATGCTTCAACAATTACCACTAATAACTGATAATAAAGTTTTAAAACTTTATAAAATATTTAAAACGAAAAGTAATTTATTTTATATAAGCAAATAAGAAAACTAATAAAACCACACAGGGTCACTAGTAAATTTACATAGCCTACACTATTTTTCTTCGTTTAAAAAACAATGACAATACCTCAACAGTCATATATATGTTTATGAAATTCTAAGTCTGGAATACTTTCCTAGGAAAAACTATCTTAAGATATTCACTAAAATAACTACAGATAAAATGCAGCAACAAACTAACATGCATAGTTAGGTAGCAGGGCTAAGTAAATCATATGTTTCATGGACTTGGTATGCAACTACTTAAAATCTTGACTATGAAAACTACACAGTAACTCTGAAGAAAGCAGAATATAAAGCTATACATATTGCTACAACTATATTTTAAAACTTTTTGGGGGAATAAATGCACTAAGATGCTAAATATGGTTTGTTTTTCAGGTTAATTTTTTTAGTCCCACCCCTCACCCCCCACCCCTTTTTTATTTCTGGCCACACCATGAGACTTGCGGGATCTTAGTTCCCCAACCAGGGATCAAACCTGGGCCCCTGCAGTGGAAGCGTGGAGTCCCAACCACTGGACCGCCAGGGAATTCCCTTTTTCAGCCTTTTTTTCCCTAAACTATGTGATATTACTGTCATAATAAAAGTTTACATGATTACAAACTTATAACTAAATGTAATATCCACCTTCCCCAATAAATCATATAAAACTTTAACTCTTTAAATTGAGAAATTCACATATTACAGAAAACGTTAAGTAGAAAAGAATATTCAATGAAAAACAAATTTTCCATGAGCCAAGTTAGTTCCTTCCTCAAAGTCATAGCATCCTTCCAGAAATTTACATAAACAAGTGTATATAATGACTAACACACAGTGCTCATTTTGTAATGCACTGAATCCATTTAACTCTAGGAGGGAAGTGGTATTATCATTCTGATTTTAAAGATGAAGAAACTGAGGCAGAAAGAAATATACATGTCTTTAAACACACACACCCCAAAATATAAATGGGGAATACCCTACACAGTTCTCAACCACTTTTAAACTTATTATATCTTGGAGATCATCCCCTATCACAACACATAAATTACCTCATTCTTTTCACAGCTTCAAATATTCCATCTTATGCATGTACTATTATGTAACAAGCTCTCTACTAATGAATAAAACTACAACGATCATCCTTTTACTTGTCTTTGCACATGTGTGTGTGTATATGTAAGATAAACTCATACACTACATGTATAAGAAAACTCATAGAATGTTCACTTTTAAATACAGAGCTTTATGCATTACTGCTACAAGTTTAACTTAATAAAGCCTTCTAATATCAGACTGTGTTTCTACCATGAAAGGTAGCATTTAAGGAATAATGACTTAAAATTGTTTTTAATTTTACAGTTTGCGTTGTAGTCAAGTGACACACTTGAAACATGAATAGCTTTTCTTATTAGGGATTGAATAAAACTTTATTACTTAATTTTAATTTTTTAGAATAACAAAGTGATTCCCCTATTTAAATATTTTTGGTAAATTCTCATTTCCTTTACAATCTTAAAAATTAAAATCAACTTGTACATAGTTAAGTGTTTAAATAAAAGATTAAGTAGCACAATTGACTTAATATACCAGTATAGTCAAAACTTGGTGCTCCAACAAAAAATTCACTGCAGTTCCAAAAATGAGGCTTTTTTTTTTGTGGGGGAGGGCTGTGTTGGGTCTTCACTGCTGCGCACAGGCTTTCTGTAGTTGCAGCGAGCGGGGCTACTCTTCGTTGTGGTGTGTGGGCTTTTAAGTTGTGGCTCACGGGCTCTAGAGTGCAGGCTCAGTAGCTGTGGCGCACGGGCTTAGCTGCTCCACGGCCTGTGGGATCTTCCCACACCAGGGATCGAACCTGTGTCCCCTGCATTGGCAGGCAGAGTCTTAACCACTGCACCACCAGGGAAGTCCCAAAAATGAGGTTTTTGTTTAAGTGTGCCTGGCATCTCAGCATTTCATTATAATTCTCTTAAGCTTACCTAAAAGGAGAACAAATTATTTTGTTTATTAACCACAATGTGGCGGTTTCAGATATAGTCACCAATTACCTCCACATAAAGAGTTCGTTTTGGTAGCTACATTTTCTTTCACCCAGGTACATGAAACAAATCACAGAACCTCATGTGACTCAAGACCAGATGACCCAAGAAAAAGAAAAATGAGCAAGAAAGTAAGAGGGCAAAAGGTTCCTTTTACCAATTAAAATGTTTACGTGTATCATCAGGATCACAAAAAAGAGATGAACTAACTTCTAGGGTGAAAATTTCAGAGTGGAATAATCGACAAATACAGTTGCATCAAATTCTATACCCAACATTCATGGTACGTTACAACTAGAAGGAGTTTTGGCAATTACTTATTTCAACTACTACTAATTTTTTAAGTGTAGAAAATCAAGGCCCAGAAGGCTAAGTTAGTGGTCAAATCAACTAGAATCCAGCTCCCAAACACCCAATAAGAAGTCTTCCCATTGTATCATTCCAGGACCCTATTTAGAGTATATTATCTAGTTTTGAACCCCACAACTTAAGCAACATGTGGTGATCCTGGAGTTTTCAGAGAAAGATGTTATTTATAAGAATGATACAGATGCATTTATGAGGAAATCTAGAAAACTCTATTACCAGCTTAAAGAAAGAATGCTAAAGAAAGGAGTAACTGTCAGGTATATAAAAACCTTACTAGTTAACCAAGGCAATGAACATTAAAATGAAATATTTCATAGACAAAAACAAGTTTGTTACAAATTAATGAGATTATGGAAAACAGGTAATACAGACCTATTAGAGGACAATTTGGTATGGTCTATTAAATATAAAATGCACCTAGCTTACACTCAGCAAAAGTACAGACTCGCACAAAAGTATAAGCAGACAGGTAAAAAAAATGTTTACTGCATCAACATTTGGAAAAGTAAAAATCTGGAAACAAATGGCCATCAACAGGGGAATGGGTAATAAAATATAGCATAATAATATGATGGAACACTGTACAGCCATTAAGTGAAACAAACCAGAAATATGAATGTCATATAAATAGGTCATGAAAACATACTGTATGAACAAGACAAGCAAGATGCAGACAACTGATGCCTTTGATATAAAATAAAAACTAAACAAAGGGACTTCCCAGGTGGCGCAGTGCTTAAGAATCCACCTGCCAATGCAGGGGACATGGGTTTGAGCCCTGATCCAGGAAGATCCCACATGCCACGGAGCAACTAAGCCTGTGTGCCACAACTACTGAGCCCACGTGCTGCAACTACTGAAGCCTGCACACCTAGAGCCCATGCTCTGCAACAAAAGAAGCCACTGCAATGAGAAGCCAGCACACCGCAACGAAGAGTAGCCCCCGCTCGCCTCAACTAGAGGAAGCCTGCGCGCAGCAACGAAGACCCAATGCAGCCAAAAATAAAATAAATTTATTAAAAAAAACCCAAAAGGGCTTCCCTGGTGGTGCAGCGGTTGAGAGTCCGCCTGCCGATGCAGGGGACACGGGTTCGTGCCCCGGTCTGGGAGGATCCCACATGCCACGGAGCGGCTGGGCCCGTGAGCCATGGCCGCAGGACCTGCGCGTCCGGAGCCTGTGCTCCGCAACGGGAGAGGCCACAACAGTGAGAGGCCCGCGTACCGCAAAAAAAAAAAAAACCCAAAAAACTAAACAAAGCCCCGTACCCATAAAATAATAATATATATTTTCTATCCATCTGTGTAAGTACTTTAAAAGAACTACATACATGTACCCATATCAAACTCTTTAACTCTGGGAAGGAGAGGACAGAACCCAATTAGGATTCACAGTCAAATGGTATTTTAGCTTTTATTTGTAACGTCCTATTATTTGAGAAACTGAAAATTGAAAAAGCAATAATCTGGGCAGAAATGTGGTTTTAAAACTTAAATGCAAGAATATAGGTAGGTCAATACTATCCTAAAGTTCTATTTTTAAAAGGAGCCTGCGTGTCCGGAGCCTGTGCTCCGCAACGGGAGAGGCCCCAACAGTGAGAGGCCCGCGTACCACAAAAAAAAAAAAAAAGAAAAATAAAAGGAAGGCTTTCTTTATTCATGCATTCCTTCTATAATTAACATACGAACAAAATATGGAGGTGGTAGTAAGCAACTAATAATACCAGACCTTAATTTTTCAGATTTTTCTCTAGTATGGGAAAAATCATCTCAATAATGTTAGAATGGACTAAACTAGCCTTCCTAAGATTCTTTCAAAAGTAGTTATTCTGAAATTAATTTTCAAAATGTTAAATGATAAATCACAAGGAATAATAAAGAAGACAAATGCCTAGGTTTATCATAGTAAACTACAGGAGTTTACTATACTCTCAGGTTCTCTACTATCATCTGAAAAGATGATTGCTAAAATCCATCTTAAGCTCTGAATCTCAGTATGCACTTCAACAGATGTAAGCAGGATAAAATTTGAGTTGATACATTTATTATGTTCACTTAGACACCAGCCTCCTAAAATAAGTATATTTTTATTCTTACCTAAAAAGCATAAAAACTGTAGCAGGCATCAAGAATATTTCATTACAAGCAATGAATTTCAGAATATTCTGTTGATTAGTGCTTAATTTATCCAAGAGAGATCTCAGCAGAGGTAAACTATTTGAACCCTTTGCCTAAAACATAAGAAAACAAACATTAGAAATAACAAAAGCATTTTCGATCACTCAATTATTTTCTTTCTTTAGATAAATTGCATATCCAATACACAATACAACCAAAAGACAATTATTTGAAAATGATGATATAAAAATGTACAAATTATTTAGGGACAACAGTTAACGTATTTTCCTGCTTTATTGTATTTTCTATATTTGTAGAGTTAAATAGAGAAACAACTTCAATAAAAGTCCCTTTCATTCATAGACACTTTATCTTCCTTATTTCAAGAAAAGTGGTGGTTATTTCTCTCCAACCATAACAAAACCTGGCTACCCAGAAATACAGTTAAAGTATCTGTGACTCCTTAGTTGATTAAAGGTAGAAATTACAGAGTCCAATTACTGCTGTGATCCAAGAACTATAGGGATAAATAAGGCGGCCAACACAAGGCACAATTCTGGATATTTTAATTCAAATTTCAGTGCACATGCAGTCAATCTGCCTGGCACACTGCAGTTATTAGGCTTAATGATCCAACCCAGTAATAAGAAAAAAATTCTAGGAAAGTAGCAGTTCTGAACGTCAGTGTAAAAGAAATTTGGTACACTCTACACACACGGTATGTTAAAATTACTGACAGAACAAGAGATCTCTGACAACTTATCAAATCAAAAATATATGATTTTTTTTTAAATAAAAAGATCTATTTCAAACTTCAGAAATTACTCCAGGAACTGGGGGGTAAACTTGAATACAACCCCTTATCTACAAAATGTACTATTTTATCGAAACTTAAACAGTAAAAAATACCAAAACTTTCAAATCATGAATTTAGAGCAAGTTTGTACGGAATACAGGAACTTTTTGTGACAAATGCCCAAATGTCTTAAAACTCAAATTTGTGTTAACTATCTGTAAATCCAGGAGTCAAAAACAAAAAACAAAGCCAGCACAATTTTACTTACATCAAGGACCTTTTTCGTGTATGTGGCAGCATGAAGTAAAGAAAATAGCAAGACTGGGAAAATACTCACTGAAGAAAATAATTAAGGAAAACATTAAAAATTCATCAAGCACTCTGCAAAACAGGCTATGTATTATGTTCAAATATACAGATCTAAAATGGCATCTGCTAAAATGAGTTCAGTGATGGCTTTTGGTCTACTGATACACTTTATAAAATGAAGGTTTTTTTAATCTGTAAAGAAGAAAGTCAACTTGCATTTTTTAAACCTCATAGTTCTTTTTATGAATAGTGAAAAAAGCTTTTTCACCTATTCCTATTGGATAAAATATTGCGAACATTGGCTAAATTAAGTTGAAATCTAGGCCATCTCAAAGCGTTAAGTAATACAGCTTTTAACCCTACAATGGTCATCCTGGACAGAATAACTTAGCCTTCAGATACCAAAATAGTCTTTTGTACTGCTTTCATCAACTCAGTTGCTTAGGAAAGAGTATAGAGTGGTGGTTTAAAGAGTAGTTCTCAAATTTTCCTCAACTAAAGATGTTCAATTCTTTCTTTCCTACAAGGACCCCATTATTTTGAGATACTGTTCCAATCAAGCTTTTACAGTTAATGTGTTCTCAATTTGTACAAATAAAAAAGACAGTGTATATTTGGTTTTGTATATAGTCAACTGAGAGTCTCATCAGTTTAATTACAGATGTGAGCAAAGAATCCTTATATTTGAGTTTCACTGTTTGGCTTTATGTCATAGATAAAATATACAATTTTCATTCAGCTTTCTGAAAAATGGAAATTGCTCAAAAGACTTTACACCAATTTCTGCTAGGTTGATAACAAAAAAACCCCACTTGTCCAAGTTATTTCCATGAAATGATATAGACAGTTAATTATGAAGGGCAAAAATACTTGTCCTAAAATAGTAGCAATTTCTAAGAAATAAACCATTATATTTTTCTACACCAACTGAAAGCTTGGTGTGAGGGAAATGACCACTACAGCATAACCTGAGTATCAAATTCATTATAACCACAACTCATCATTTAAGACCCAAAGGTTCCTAAGTTCCAGGTGGCTAGTAAACAATGACCTATAGCCAAGTATTATAAAAATCCTAACTCTCTAATATAAATGTTCTCCGATTAATATCCTCAATAATTCTTCTGTGCCATTCATAAAATTTAAGTAAAATGCCAATCTCCTGAGTAGAGATCATACACACACACACACAGAGTTTTACACTTTTAACAGAATCCTTAATTCAGAGTCAAGATATCTGGGTTGCACTCTTGGCTCTGACACTAACTTCATTTCCCTAGGCCAAGTTCCATCTTCTGTCATATGAATTTGCAGCGATCAAACCTAGGGATTTCTAATGAGTCTTACATCTCTAACATTCTATAGTTCACAAATCCTTGATAAGAGATTCATAACCTTAGCATTCATTGTTACATTTAAACTATTTAGAAAACACAAGGGGTGAAGAGTGTACAATAGAAAAAGGACAATACAATACCTTTCTAAGAGCAAAGATCACAACATGACTTTGGGATCACCTTTATTAACATAATACCCAACTATTTTAGCAATCAGATTAGTATTTCTTGCCAATTAATAGTTTATGTTATTCCCACTGCATACTCCCCGCTCCCCTCCCTGTAAGAATTTAAAGAACATTAAATCCTTAATCTCCAACATTCCCTAGAGATGGCCTAGCAAATAACTAATTGGATAGACAAGGCAGAGAGGTTGTCTTCACTGTCATGAGTCATTTGGCACAGTCTCAGGATTCACTCAATAAAACTGTCCCAGAGGTCAGTATTGATGTATTCAATTTGCTCTACATTAATTATCTAGAAAACACAGCTTCTATCATTTGTTTTTCTTTTCAAAGAAATTTTAAGCTAATAAGGGCAGAAATATGAACCTCTATATAATTTCCCATTATATCTCAGAAAAGCAAGAATTTTAATATTGGTGATTATAAAGGACCTCAATGAATGTGGCTGACAAAAGCAGGTCAACCCGATGATATGCCAAACAAATGTGCTTATCATTTACAGTTGTAGTACAACAATTACCTAGTGAGTTTTACCTACATTACTACTCACTTGCCAATGTGATGCCAGGCAAGTTACTTTAAACTCTTTGAGCCTCAGTAGCCTTATCAATAATATAATGCTCACCATAATTTTTTTCAGAGTGTTGCAAGGATTAAGTATGTCAAGTCTGTATATACTGGCAAAATAGGTGCTCAAAAAAATGTCACTTTCCTCCTATTCTCTTTTCCTTAAAACTTATAAACAATCTATTTAAAATTTGATACTTCATGAACATAGAAAATATTATCTAAATAGGCAGTATTTAGTGTTAGAGATATATTTTATTGTGCTTTCCATTATGTACAGTTGTATCATAATTATTCAAGAACACTTAAGAACAGTACTTTTGAAAGTACAGAATACTCCCCTGAGGGATGATTCATAGGGAGGCAGGGGTGGGGGGTGGACAACCTATTAAAATGATTAAGTTTAGGGAACACTGATAACTCTTAGGTCTCACAATGCACACTACCATATCAAAGGTCCTACAGTAAAGAAGTCTATTTAACAATGTTTAACCTATTGCTTCCCAAACATACCAAACTGCAGAATCCCTTCCCCTCCTTTTTAAGAATACCTACTTTTATCCCACAACATATTTTTGAAATGTATAAACATACAAATTCCAAATGAGTTATTTAATTCTCATTGGCTCCAGAGAGTATCCATGTGTCCTTATATTCTACTCTATCCATAGCAAATACTAATTTCTATTTATTTTATTAATTATCCCATTCTCAGCTTAAGTAAGTTATTTCTTGATTAATTTCCATTTGTTTCTAGCTCACTGGGAGTTGAAAGAAAGAGCTGATGACTTCTCTTTTCTTAAGGCAAGGCATCTGGGCATTTTCCCAAAGAATGTGTGAATTAAATGAAAGAAACATATATTAAAATAAGTCCTCCATAGGCTTGTGCTTTGAATCTGAATTTTAAAATACCCATTGCTAATAAAGAAGCTTACAAGAGGCAAGATCAAAGATACAAAGTTTAAAATTCCCAATCAGCTCTTCAAAATTTGGACTTCACATTGCAGAGTCAGAAATTCTTACACTTAATGTATCTTCATTCAAATGAAGCACCAACAAACCAACCAACCCAGGCTTCACGGAACACCCTCATTGCTGAATCCTTCCTGTAGCAAAAAATAATAAGAAGAGATCTCCTATACACTCAGTAGGCAATTTCACTGTCAAAAAGGTACAAAAGGATACTTGTAACAGGGTAGGAATTGACAAAGATGAGTGAATACAACAGGTAGTGGCAGCTGTCCTCTAACAAAGCCTGGGCCAGGAATGCTCTGCTTAACTGGAAGTGTGGTAATCTTTGGTGCAGTCTCAGAGCACTAGTCAGAGCATTTGCCAGCAAAGCACGTTGGTAAAAGCTTGCTGCTTCATGCAACCTGCAAATTACCAGGGGAGAGGTTATCATGAGATGTAAACAACTACTGTGTCTCTTCCACCTTTGTGAATTGCATCATAATTGCACAATACCTAAATTTATTACTTCTCAATAGAAAAAAAAATTGCTTGACCCTACTATACCTTTTTAGAAGCATCACTTTATATATATACCCAACTGAATTTTTATTTATTTCTATTGAAGCATAGTTGATGTACAATACCCAACTGAATTTTATAAAGCAGTCATTCTTCCTTTTAACAATCAAAAATGCAAAAAAACCATGAACTTATCTCATCCCCACATCCATTTTCTCTCAATTTTCAATGTGATGTTACTTTTCACAAAGCACATGATATAAAATATACCTCCAGTTGGTATTACTAGAATATTAGTGCCTTAAGGATGAGACCTGTGTCTTAGTTGTCCCTGAACCCCTTGCAGTTTAACAAGTATGACACCTAAAAGGTATTCCAGAAAAAGTGAACAAGTGAATACCAAAGGCAGAAACATGTATAATACATACCCAAGAAGAGGCAGAACAAACAAAGCAGAGCAGTAAACTGTGAACAAGCGAGAAAGCCACATTGCCGTGTCCAGTTTATTGGCCATCAAGAATTGCTGAATGTAAAAAGAAAAATACTGTAGTAAATTAAGCTTGCAAATTATGTTTTTAAGGATGAATATTATGTAGTTTTATTCCTATTCAAAATGTCTCAATGCCCCTGTAGCAATTGTTTTTTTAAGATCATTAAGTGTAAACTCTTAGGGCAACTGTTTCATGTATATGCTCAGTAACAAACCCAAACTCCCTATAGTTTTTTTTTTTTTTATAAGTTTGTTTGTTTGTGGTGGCTTCGTTGCTGTGAAGCATGGGCTCTAGGTGCACAGGCTTCAGTAGTTGTGGCACGTGGGCTCAGTAGTTGTGGCTCGTGGGCTCTAGAGCGCAGGCTCAGTAGTTGTGGCACACAGGCTTAGTTGCTCCGCGGCATGTGGGATCTTCCAGCGCCAGAGCTCGAACCTGTGTCCCCTGCACTGGCAGGCAGATTCTGAACCACTGAGCCACCAGGGAAGTCCCCTCCTTATAGTTTCGATATGGAAAGCATAGGAAGTACTTAACAGAAAAATACCAGTTGACATTAAAAAAAAAGACTAATTAGGCAAGAAAAATTTAACTACAATTGTCTGTATTCCTTCAACACTTGTAATACTGGCTTCACCTACTTTAAAAGAACATTAAATAAGAATTAATTGCTCTCAAGAGAACCATAATGCCTATTCTTAGAAAAAAATCTCAAATTCAAACAGGCAAGTCTCAGGTCTGAGTAAAAAGGCATCACACAAAGCCAATTTGGACTATATCAACCTTACAAAGGAGAAATGTAAAACCATGGTAATAGTCACTTAGCCTCTGGATGATTTGCCAACGTACACAAAAAGCCTGGCATACTGTAGGGGCTCAAAATATGGCTGTCAGGTGTTAATGGCACGTGACATTGTGTCATTATTCTCACCTCCGATTTTATGACTTTCTTCATCCTCTTGAAGCTCCCTGACAAGTCTTAGCCTGGTTTCTGTGGCCCTGGATTAAACTTCCATATATCACTTTCTTCTCCATTTTTTCCTCATTCTATCTTTTCTTTTGCTTCATTTTGCCAACAGATGTGTCCATCATCACGAATGCAATAACTTAAAATCAGTTTTCTCATTCAAACTGTATTGTGTATTCAAATTCTAAAGTGGCTTTTACATTTTTTGATAGAACCTACACAATTTATACATCAAGACCCAATACAGACATATGTGAGTATATAAAATAAACAAAAATCTCACAAAAACAATATTTATCTTTACTATGTGTGATAAATTTTGGTATTTTGTATTCTATTTAATGTTTTATAAACAGTGTTTCCATGAAAAGGATTTCGAATCTCACTAATTGGTCTTAACCTGGAGTCTTAAACACTGCTCAAAGCAATCTAACTTATTTATCATTTGAAAGAAGATATAAAAAAAGTTTTGGGGAAAAATGCAAGTATCTTTTAAAATTCAAGGATGCTTTTTATTTAATTTTATTGCATGCTTTCTAACAGTATGCAGGTAATTTCAGATATATGCCTCCACTTTATTCTACCCAATCCTACTACTGTTACTCTTCTAAATTTAAATGATCACCAGTAGTGGTGATGAAGGAAGGATGAATCCAGCTTACAGTGCTCAGTTTCTCTACAAATATTCAGATTCTACGTGATAGTTTGAAATTTAATTTTAGAACATTTTCTTTAAAACCTATTTGTTTACGGTGTTCATTTGGTGATAAATCACTAAACTGTGCATTTCATCTTGTACACTTTTATGCATGTGCATTTTACTACACAATTTAAAAAAGGTTTAAAAAAGCGTATTGGTTTACATTTTAAGAGTGAACTGACTGACCATGTTACAAATAATTCAGGCAAAAAATATAATGCATCTTTGGGTGAAAAAACTATTGAGGTGAAAAATTATTCACACAATCTTAAAGTATCATGACATAGAACACTTTTTATTTATAAAGGGAAACAAGTTATCTTTACAACAGAAACTCTGGTGGACACCACCTTAACCAAACGATCAAACTTATCTCCAATGATGAGATAAATCAACATAAAATGTTTTCTGATATATATAATGCCCTGAGAAGAACGGAATATCACTTATTTAATATTCCTACCAAAATGTTTAACCTGGATCTAGTCATCTGTAGGGGGAGGGGGGGTGGGAATCAGACAACTCCAATTTGAGAAGCGTTCTGCAAAACAACAGGTCTCAACTCTCGAAAGACAAAAATGGGAGGACAAGGAAACTGTTCCAGACTAAAAGGGACCAAAGGCCAGGAAACACAATGCACACTTCCTGATTGAGTCTAGATAAGGAGGAAGAAGCTTTAAAGGACAACTGAGGAAATCTGAATATAAATTGTGTATTAGGTTGATAACACGTATCAACGTTAAATTTCCCCAATTTAACTGCAAAAATTGCTGTGATAACTGCACTGTGGTCACGTAGAAGAATACTGAAGTACTTATGGGTTAATGATCATGATGTAAGCAACTCTCAAATGGTTCAGCAAAATTAAGGGAAGAAAAAAAGAAAAAGTGTGCATATAAACAGACGTTGCAAATGTCTGAAAAGAAAAAAGTCACTCGGCTCAGTTCACATACTTAGTGTTTAAAATCAGAGGACAATTATGCTTCTGTTACAAGAAACTAGTAAGCAGCAGGCCTGCATCTTAAAAATAAAAAAGTTACAAAAGCATAGTAACATTTCTCTTCGTAAAACGACGAAAGGAAAAGAGAACGACCGCTCCCCTCTTTCTGCTTAAAAACGGGCACAACGGTTCTGGGCCAACACGCGTGTGCGGAACAAGGCGTGTGTCACGCCTCGACCTCAGGTGGCATCTTCAACCTTAGGACACAGGACAGGGACCGAGGGGTGGGAAGAAGCAAGAAGACCCAATCTCCGCGGCATACAGGTGGGCATACAGGTGAGCGCCACCTGCTCCAGGCCGGCCTGGTGTCGCTTCAGAAACAGAAACCTGTAGCTCCCTCTAACGTCTTCGCTCACGATGGGCCCTCTCCCCACCCCCACCCGCACCAGTAATCCCAGTCCTGAAAGCAAGGCGCCTCTGCAACGCCTCGGACCCGACTTCCAACACTTCCTGCTCATTCCTAACTTGCAAATCAAGCCACGCGGCCCTGCCCGGTCACTTACCACTGCGCCCGCCCCTCGGGGGCCGTTCGGGGCCGTATCCGCCATGGGGGTCTAACACACGCGTCTGGGACGCTGCAATCGGAAAGGGAAAAGAGCGAAGGAAGGTCAGCGCCGGGTCCGCGACTCCGGGAACTGGCTTTCCTGCTCCCGGCGGGAGCTTCCGAGCCTCCTCAGAGCAAAGGACTCACCGCTTCAGTGCAACGGACTGTCCCACGGGTACCCGCAGCGGCCAAGAAATACCTGTCCGGCACCGCCAAGAGCAAAGCTGGGTTTCTAGAAAGAGCGGAGAGAAGGCGGAGCTTCGGAACAAGCCCCTACAGAGCCGAGGTAAGGGCGCCGGCTCCAGGTTCTTGCCGAACCCGGAAGTGCTCCTTTCACTTCCGTGGGGAAGAGGCGGTGACGCAGAGGGGAAACCCGCAGCAGTGCCCTGAGGCATGACGGGAAGTGTCGTTTTTCTGGCTTCGGCTTTCCGTGTCGTGCACGCCAGTTGCTCGGTAAGCTAAGAAGCGGGGCTGGCCAAGCAGCTTTTGTCTCATCGTTACAGCTCAAAGATGGCCATGCCTGCCCATGGCAAACCACGAAGGCTCTCTATTCCCTGATATAGAAGCCTCAGAAATGTCTTCTTTGCTGTTTTGTTCCAGGGGCTCGCATGGCCCTGTGGTGCTACTTCTAACATTAGTTCTTTCAGCAAGCACTTCCTGAGGCTTGCTGTGTGACAGGCTCCATACTTGGCAAGGAGGATAAAAAGATGGTTGTGACACAGACTGCGGGAGAGATAGGCAAGATGAAATCACGGCACACTGCTTGTGTCCTATGCAGAGAGGCCGAGTTAATCACAGGAGGCCCTAATCAGAGGGGTCTGGGAAGGGTTCCTGGAAAATCTAATTCTGGCCCTAGCTTCTGAGGTAGTTCAAGGAGAAGGTAGCTACATGGGGGAGGGTATTGCAGACGGCAACAGAAAGCGCGTGAAGCAACAGGACAGAGAACTTGTTCAGTATAACCACAATGAACATGCCAGTGGAGGCGGGGAAAGGCGCGGGAGGCGTGTTTGTGTGTGTGCGTGTGTTCCGGGGAGGATGTGCATTGTGCAAGATCTGGGTTAGAGAGGCCAGCAGATGTGCTAAAGAGAGGATCTGAACTTGACCCGAAATCCAGAGAACCATGGTACAATTTTAAGAAGTGTGACATTGTGAGACATAAAAAGATCACTCTGGAAGCAGGATAAGAGGATGATCACAGAGGCAAATCAAAAGCCTGGTGCTTAATAGGGAGGCCATTGCATATATATAGCAGAGAAGTGATGGGATTCTGAACCAGGCAGTGTTATGGGGGAAGAGAAGAGGAAAGATGACTTGGAGAGGCCATCCAAGATTTGATGACTGACTAGATATGGGTGTGCTGGAGAAGGAAGGTCATCTTTTTTTCTTTTTTTTTTTTTTGTGGTACGCGGGCCTCTCACTCTTGTGGCCTCTCCCGTTGTGCAGCACAGGCTCCGGACGCGCAGGCTCAGCGGCCATGGCTCACGGGCCCAGCCCCTCCGTGGCGTGTGGGATCTTCCCGGACTGGGGCACGAACCTGTGTCCCCTGCATCGGCAGGCGGACTCTCAACGACTGCGCCACCAGGGAAGCCCGGAAGGTCATCTTTTGAGACCTAGAGAAGAGCTGTAGAGAAGGAAGACTTAGAAGAGCAGGACATTGAGAATAAAATCTGAGGGGTTTGGGGGCAGGAAGCTGACTAGAGATATACAGGCAGCTGGTACCCCACTTGAAAACCATGACTCTGTAATACTCTGACTTCTCTTAGATGTATAGATTTCCACCAGTAGCCATGAGTAGTTTAGGAGCTAGTCTGCTGTAGCTGACAAGTCAAATGGTGCCATCTTGAAATCAAAGTAGGGGCTTTCCAGGTGGCGCAGTGGTTAAGAATCCGCCTGCCAATGCAGGGGACATGGGTTCGAGCCCAGGTCCGGGAAGGTCCCACATGCCACGGAGCTACCAAGCCCGTGCACCACAATTACTGAGCCTGCGCTCTAGAGCCCGTGAGCCACAACTACTGAGCCTGCATGCCACAACTACTGAAGCCCATGCGCCTAGAACCCGTGCTCAGCAACAAGAGAAGCCACCGCAATGAGAAACCCACAGACCGCAACGAAGAGTAGCCCCTGCTCACCGCAACTAGAGAAAGCCCATGCACAGCAGCAAAGACCCAACGCAGCCAAAGATAAATAAATAAATAAATAAATAAATATATTTAAAAAAGAAACTACAGTAAACTCCTGTTTTTCTAAGGCCACTGCCCAAGTTCAAGTCCTCAGTATCTTCAGCCTGGATTACCCATCTAAGGTAAAATGCCACATCTTCTGCACTCCTCACATATCATTTACTCCATATTTTTATAGCACTTATTGAAACCGTTCACCTCTGATTGGGACTTGAACCCATGTGCCGGGACTCGAACCCAGCCTAAACCCAGAATGGGACTTGAACCCACAGACTTTTAATTAGAATCAGTCAACTCATGTCTGGACTTACTGAGGCTCAGGTTCTTTGTGTCTCAGCACAGAAGGAATTCATCGAGAGGCAAAGTGATAGACAAGAAGTAGCTTTATTAATATAGGACGTTTGTGAGAGATGCAAGCAGGTAGGCGAGGGAGCTTTGCCCCAAGGATTAAGTGGGCTACATTTTTATAATCAAAGGAAAGTGGAGGAGGGAGAAACGACCCCCTTCTTCCTCATTCTTCGAGTAGCCATCAGGTTTACATCAGCAGTTCCTCCTTCTTATGGAGCAGGAGAGTGTCTGACCCTATGAGGTCAAACTAGGACTGTCATAAGCGTTTATTCAAATCAGCAGAAGGGTGGTAACATTTTTATTTTACTTAATGACCTGGGGCATATCTCCTGCTTTATAGTTAAGCAAGCCTGCTTCATTCCATGACGTTTCTTTCTCTTCTTTTTTTAAAAATTTATTTTATTTATTTATTTTTGTCAGCATTGGGTCTTCGTTGCTGCGCACGGGCTTTCTCTAGCTGTGGCGAGCGGGGGCCACTCTTCATTGCGGTGCGCGGGCTTCTCATTGCAGTGGCCTCTCCTGTTGTGGAGCACGAGCTCTAGGCCCACGGGCTTCAGTAGTTGTGGCACACGGGCTCAGTAGTTGTGGCTCGCGGGCTCTAGAGCGCAGGCTCAGTATTTGTGGTGTACAGGCTTAGTTGCTCCACAGCATGTGGGATCTTCCTGGACCAGGGCTCGAACCCGTGTCCCCTGCATTGGCAGGTGGATTCTTTTTTTTTTTTTTAACATCTTTATTCGAGTAATATTGCTTTACAATGGTGTGTTAGTTTCTGCTTTATAACAAAGTGAATCAGTTATACATATACATATGTTCCCATATCTCTTCCCTCTTGCATCTCCCTCCCTCCCACCCTCCCTATCCCACCCCTCTAGCTGGTCACAAACCACCTAGCTGATCTCCCTGTGCTATGCGGCTACTTCCCACTAGCTATCTATTTTATGTTTGGTAGTGTATATATGTCCATGCCACTCTCTCACTTTGTCACAGCTTACCCTTCCCCCTCCCCATATCCTCAAGTCCATTCTCTACTAGGTCTGTCTTTATTCCCATCTTACCTCTAGGTTCTTCATGACGTTTTTTTTTCTTAGATTCCATATATATGTGTTAGCATACGGTATTTGTTTTTCTCTTTCTGACTTACTTCACTCTGTATGACAGACTCTAGGTCCATCCACCTCACTACAAATAACTCAATTTCGTTTCTTTTTATGGCTGAGTAATATTTCATTGTATCTATGTGCCACATCTTCTTTATCCATTCATCTATTGATGGGCACTTAGGTTGCTTCCATGTCCTGGCTATTGTAAATAGAGCTGCAGTGAACATTTTGGTACATAACTCTTTTGTGTGTGTGTGTGTGTGGTATGCGGGTCTCTCACTGCTGTGGCCTCTCCCGTTGCGGAGCACAGGCTCCGGACGCGCAGGCTCAGCAGCCATGGCTCACGGGCCCAGCCGCTCCGCGGCATGTGGGATTTTCCCAGACTGGGGCGCGAACCCGTGTCCCCTGCATCGGCAGGCAGACTCTCAACCACTGCGCCACCAGGGAAGCCCGGTACATGACTCTATTTGAATTATGGTTTTCTCAGGGTATATGCCCAGTAGTGGGATTGCTGGGTTGTATGGTAGTTCTATTTGTAGATTTTTAAGGAACCTCCATACTGTTCTCCATAGTGGCTGTATCAATTTACATTCCCACCAACAGTGCAAGAGGGTTCCCTTTTCTCCACACCCTCTCCAGCATTTATTGTTTCTAGATTTTTTTTTTTAACATCTTTATTGGGGTATAATTGCTTTACAATGGTGTGTTAGTTTCTGCTTTATAACAAAGTGAATCAGTCATACATAAACATATGTTCCCATATGTCTTCCCTCTTGCATCTCCCTCCCTCCCACCCTCCCTATCCCACCCCTCCAGGCTGTCACAAAGCACCGAGCCAATATCCCTGTGCCATGCGGCTGCTTCCCACTAGCTATCTACCTTACTACGTTTGTTAGTGTGTATATGCCCATGGCTCTCTCTCGCCCTGTCACAGCTCACCCTTCCCCCTCCCCATAACCTCAAGTCCGTTCTCTAGGAGGTCTGTGTCTTTATTCCTGCTTTACCCCTAAGTTCTTCATGACATTTTTTTTCTTAAATTCCATATATATGTGTTAGCATACGGTATTTGTCTTTTTCTTTCTGACTTACTTCACTCTGTATGACAGACTCTAGGTCTATCCACCTCATTACAAATAGCTCAATTTCGTTTCTTTTTATGGCTGAGTAATATTCCATTGTATATATGTGCCACATCTTCTTTCTCCATTCATCCGATGATGGGCACTTAGGTTGTTTCCATCTCCGGGCTATTGTAAATAGAGCTGCAATGAACATTTTGGTACATGACTCTTTTTGAATTTTGGTTTTCTCAGGGTATATGCCCAGTAGTGGGATTGCTGGGTCATATGGTAGTTCTATTTGTAGTTTTTTAAGGAACCTCCATACTGTTCTCCATAGTGGCTGAACCAATTCACATTCCCACCAGCAGTGCAAGAGTGTTCCCTTTTCTCCGCACCCTCTCCAGCATTTATTGTTTCTAGATTTTTTGATGATGGCCATTCTGACTGGTGTGAGATGAAATCTCATCGTAGTTTTGATTTGCATTTCTCTAATGATTAGTGATGTTGAGTACCCTTTCATGTGTTTGTTGGCAATCTGTATATCTTCTTTAGAGAAATGTCTATTTAGATCTTCTGCCCAATTTTGAATTGGGTTGTTTGTTTTTTTGTTATTTATTTTTTTTTTAATTTAATTTTTTAAATTTATTTTTGGCTGCATTGGGTATTCGTTGCTGCACGTGGGCTTTCCCTAGTTGTGGTGAGTGGGGGCTACTCTTTGTTGTGGTGCACGGGCTTCTCATTGCAGTGGCTTCTCTTGTTGTGGAGGACAGGTTTAGGCACACAGGCTTCAGTAGTTGTGGCACATGGGCTCAGTAGTTGTGGCTCGTGGGCTCTAGAGCACAGGTTCAGTAGTTATGGCACACAGGCTTAGTTGCCCCGCGGCATGTGGGATCTTCCCGGACCAGGGCTCGAACCCATGTCCCCTGCATTGGCAGGTGGATTCTTAACCACTGCGCCACCAGGGAAGCCCCTGGTTTTTTTTGTTATTGAGCTGCATGAGCTTCTTGTAAATTTTGGAGATTAATCCTTTGTCAGTTGCTTCATTTGCAAATATTTTCTCCCATTCTGAGGGTTGTCTTTTGGTCTTGTTTATGATTTCCTTTGCTGTGCAAAAGCTTTGAAGTTTCATTAGGTCCCACTTGTTTATTTTTGTTTTTATTTCCATTTCTGTAGGAAGTGGGTCAAAAAGGATCTTGCCTTGATTTATGTCATGGCAGGCGGATTCTTAACCACTGTGCCACCAGGGAAGTCCCCACAATGTTTCTTGAACGATTATTAACTTACAGTGGTCTCCCAAAGTTCCCTGGGTTTCCCTATCTGTAATCCCCTAGTGGGACTTCTACAACTACCTGTATAACTATCCTATTCCATCCCTATTGTTATCACTCTCTAACATTTCTTATAATTATTTGTGTACCTACCAGGGAGTGCATGTGTATGTGTGTGTGTGTGTATATATGTGTGTGTCTCTAAGCTTGATCTGCCCTAACAAAACATCAGGCTGGGTGGGTTAAACAACAGAAATTTATTTCTCACAGTTCTGGAAGCTGATAAGTCCGAGATCAAGGTGCTGGCAGGTAGGATTCATTCTGAGGCCTCTTCTCTTAACTGGTAAGTGGCTGCCCTTTCACTATGTGCTCACATGACCTTCCAGGTGGGTGCATGTGTAAGGAGAGGGAGGGAGGGAGGGAAAGAGAGACGGAGAGAGAGGGAGATCTCTTCCTTTTTTAATAAGGCCACCCTGTCCCATCAAACTAGGGGTCCACCCTTATTACCTCACTTACCCTTAATTACCTCCTAAAAATCCTATCTCCAAATATAGTCACATTATGGGTTAGGGCTTCAACATATGAATTTTGGAGGGACACAGTTCAGTCCATATATATGTTTTACTGATTTAAAGGATCCTCTTATTATAAAAATACTAAAATATAAGTGTGTTCTATTGTAAATTCCATATAGCCAATTGATTCTCACAGAATACTGTTGATTTTTGCTGAACTCTTGTAGACATAGCAACATATGGTTGCAATTGATGAACCAGTGTAGTTCCATGAACGTTGCTTGATATTTTTTTAAGCAGTAAGATGAAAGTGACATATATTGAAACTTTACTCTTTCAAAAATAATGTGATCAGCTTCTTTGCTGACTTGAATAATAGTTTCTGAATATTGGAAGACTGCTTACTCAGTTTTTTAATGCTATTCACAGTGTAACAGCTACAGACATAACACATTTTTAAGTTTAATCTATATTATTAACATTATCTTCATCACTTTTAAGTCTAGACTATCAACAAAACAATAAATCAACCCCTGATTTATGGTGTTTGCTGATATTTCCATGATGTAAATGCTCCCACCATGATCAATTTCAAACGGTCAACATAATGTCACTGAACATGTAGTTGGGAAGAGACGAACATTACACCCCATTATATAATATTTCCATTGTGTAGATACTATAGAAATAAATAAAATATCTGACATTGATAATGGTGTACAATATAGTGCTGTAGTAAAAATAATTAGGAACTGAGTTTTGAATAGTATCTATTTTTAATATAACTTATTGTAAATGTATACAGTTAAAAATTTTAATAGCAGCTGTGCATAGAAGCCAGCTCACCAGTTCTTAAGAACTTGACAGTCAGCTTTTGCAAGCCAGTATGAGCTGGGTCGTACATACCACTATGTATCTTTGTTTATGACATTCCCTCAGCCCTTTCCTCCCATTTCCTTTAGGTATTAGAATTTTCCTTAGTTAAAAAAAAAAATTGAATCTTTTCCATGGAGCAACATGGCAGTTAAACCTTAATCAAGAGATTAAATTTAGCACCATGAATGTAGTGGGTTATCTTGACACTGTCTCCTGATGTGACATAATATTCACAACATTTTCTAAAGAAATTCTTGACAGATTATCTACTCCAAATCAAATACAGCCCATCTAGACCTAACTTTTAGTTTACAGAAAATGTAAAGAGAGTAACAAGTTAAACAACACCATGAGATAAAAATCAAAATGAAGTACCTTCTACAGAATAACTGGCCTGAACCCTTCAAAAAGTAAGTATCAGGAAGCAACCTAAACGTCCATCAACAGAGGAATGGATAAAGAAGATGTGGTACATATGTACAATGGAATATTAGTCAGCCATGAAAAAGAACAAAATAATGCCATTTGCAGCAACATGGATAGACCTAGAGATTGTCATACTGAGTGAAGTAAGTCAGACAGAGAAAGACAAATATCATATGATATCGCTTATATGTGGAATCTAAAAAAATGGTACAAATGAACTTATTTACAAAACAGAAATAGAGTCACAGATGTAGAAAACAAAGTTATGGTTACCAGAGGGGAAAGGGTGGGAGGGATAAATTGGGATTGACATATACAGACTACTATAAATAAAATAGATAACTGTAAGGACCTACTGTATAGCACAGGGAAGTCTACTCAATACTCTGTAATGGCCTATATGGGAAAAGAATCTAAAAAAGAGTACATATATGTATAATGTGTAACTGATTCACTTTGCTGTACAGCAGAAACTAACACAACATTTATACTCCAATAAAACTTTTTTAAAAAGTAAGTATCATTATAAAAGGTGGGAGAGTTATTCCAAATTAAAAGCATGTACAAAGTCATAATAGCCAAGTGCGTGGTTTGATTATCTAGATTCTAGATTGGGAACTAGCAATAAAAGGAATTTGGGGACAATTATATACATTTGATTATGGAATGGATATTAGATGACATTATGTGATTATTGTTAATTATTTTTGAGGGGTGTGTGATTTACAGGTAAAGTTTCTGGATGTCTGCAACTTGTATTCAAAAGTTTCAGAAAAAAAAAACTAGGTAGATGGATGGACAGATAGAACAAAAGCAAATGTAGCAAAATGTTAACAATTGTTCAATCAAGGTGGAAGATATGAGTATTCATTCTTATTCTCTGATTTCATCTCTGTGTTCAGATTTTCCATATTAAAAAGTTTAGAAGGGACTTTCCTTGTTGCACAGTGGTTAAGAGTCCACCTGCCAATGCAGGGGACATGGGTTTGAGTCCTGGTCCCTGAAGATCCCACATGCCGCAGAGCAACTGAGCCGGTGCACCATGACTCCTGAGCCTACACGCCACAACTACTGAGGCCCGTGCGACTAGAGCCCATGCTCTGCAACGGAAGGGGCCACCACAATGGGAGGCCCGTGCACTGCAACGAAGAGTGGCCCCGCTCGCAGCAACTGGAGAAGGTGTGCGCAACGACGAGGACCAAAAAAAAAAAAAAAAAAAAAAAAGTTTAGAAGAGAACAGAAGGTATTTTGTTATAGCAATATAATGACTTCTGAGTTTTAATATGCCAAAAATCATACAGTAATTTATTATCAGGTATTGTATATAACGATCAATCAACTGACAACTCAATTTGGTCCTCCACTGGTATTGAAAACAAGTAATTGAAAGTGAACAGCAGCAGAATATGCCACTTTGCTATAAAGGTTATTTTAAGCTGAAGGAAATTGAGAAGTAGCAGGTACAAGCTCTCTGCCCTCTCCTCCATTTGTCTAAAAACAGAACATAAATTTGTAAAGTTCTTCCCCCTCCTCTCTCTACCAGGAAGGACAAAAGTTACCCTTACCAGCCCAGACACGGCACCAAAGCAATCTCTTGTACATAACAAACTTTACTAACTAACCCTTATTTTCCATTAGTTCCCATATATATTTGCCTTCCCACAATTTGCCACCCTAGAAACTCAAAAGTCCTTTTCCTTTATTTTGTCAGTCTCTTGTTGAGATGCTATATAAGCCCAAGTTCTAACCACTCCTTTGAGTTACTCCCATGTGTATGAATCATGTTAAGAAACTTCAGTTTGTTTTTCTTGTTACTCTTTTGTCAGTCTAATTTATAAGACCCCAGCCAATGAAACTAGGAAGGGTAGAGGGAAAAGATTTTTTTCCTCCCATGCAAAAGTCACCCAGATTGCAAAAGGATTTGTTTACATGGTTACTGAGTCAAATTTTTTCTCAGTATCTAACCTGATATTTTAAATTGTCCCTTTGTTCAGTGCTCTAGAAAATTTGACAGCTACTGAGACTCAGAAGATTGAGTAAGATGCCTTTCAAAATGTGAAAAGGAGGTCAGAAAGAACCAGTGTGACAAGTTCTTAGAAAGATAACTTTTAGGAAAACAAGTACATGGAAGTTATGGTTTGGTCCATTCCATTAAAACTATCAGTGCCAGTATATCTTTTAGAAAACCTTTTTGTACTCTCAGGGGTACATGTGTCACAGAAGTTAATCATTTGCCATATTTACTTTATATTGTTTCTTTTTTTATAAAACAATACATATACAGTTGAAACCCATCCCCATTCCATTATCCTAACTATCCAGAGCTACCTCTTCACTGAACTTTCTGTTCATGTTTTTATAGTTGTCTTGCATATGTATTTATTACCTAGGTACATGGAGAATAAAATACAGTACAGTTTTGTATCCTTCTACAATTTTTTTTTTTTTTTGGCGGTACGCGGGCCTCTCACTGTTGTGGCCTCTCCCGTTGCGGAGCACAGGCTCCGGACGCGCAGGCTTAGCGGCCATGGCTCACGGACCCAGCCGCTCCATGGCATGTGGGATCTTCCCGGACCGGGGCATGAACCCGTCTCCCCTGCATTGGCAGGCGGACTCTCAACCACTGCGCCACCAGGGAAGCCCTAGAGTAAATATTTGAAGTGGAATGGGTAAGCCATAGGGTATCTTCAACCTTGCATATAAAAATAATTGCAAATTTACTCCTCTGAGTGGTTGTACTTAGTGTATGAGAATATCCCTAATCCCTGCCAACACTTGTTATTTTTAGTTCTCACCAATCTTATGTGTATGAAATGGCATATCATTGTTTTAATTTGCATCTTCCTAAGTAGCAATGAGGTTGAGCATCTTTTCACAACTTTATTGGCCATTTAGGTTTTCTCTTTTTTTTTCTCTTCTTCTTTTCTATTGTGTTGTTTGTCTTTTATTATTATTATCCATTATTATTTGTTGGAGTTTTAAAAATTTATGTTTAAATGTTAAAATTATGTTTTGATACTAGTCCTTTGTTATGAGTTGGAAAATTTCCTTTCCCTTTCAAAGCTGAATCAAAATACTAAGTGAATACATGGGGGATGGATGGAGGAACAATCTGTCCCACAACCTTAGACCCCAAGCTGAACTAGAAACTGCCAGGCCTGGCTCCATGAAGCTGCTAAATTAAGATAAATGAAAAGAGGGCACAAACAAGGTTGCTTTCCAAATCTTGCTGATTTATGAAAGATGATATTCCCCATCAAAACTCTTTTTAATAGTTTGACTTTGTTTTCCTGACTGAATCAACTTAATCATATTATTCTAACAATTGAGTTATTTTGATTTCATTCTCTTTGCCTCTTCTGCATTCTCAGATGTGCTGAAAATACACTAAAAAGGACCACAGATCTACATCTACATGTACAGCCTACAATGGGGGTTCTAGAAAGATTTCAAAGAAGAAATAATTTCTTTTGAATGGATAAAAATAAGGGGATAACTACCATTCTTACAAATGGTGCTCACTTTTAGTGACAGATTTTCTTTTTCTATTGTCTTTCCCTGGAGCTTAAGGCTCTCAAAGTCAGACTGTATTTTCTCCATTTCTGCGTCATTCCCCCAGACTTCAAACAAAACTATAGATGCTGATATGGATCCCAGGACAGTGTTTCAGGAAATTTAGGGACAGCATAAAATATACTGAGGTCATAGTGGGAGAAGTTGAAACCACTTTGCCAAGACATTTGGTTCTGTAAGAGCTTTCGCTGTTAATGTTGACTATTGAATGCCATGACATGTATCATTTCTCTTCTGTGGGAAGTATTGTGAATAGTTTTGTGATTTGTGTTATGTTTAATGTATGAATGATATTTAACCCCCTTCTTTGTTTTTTAACACTTGGAATTTGTCTTTTTTTCCCCTAGTGTATTTCTTTACTTTCTTTTTCGATCCATCTGTTTGGTAGTGTTAATTAAATAAGGAGACCATTAGACCAAGGTGGTTCTAATACCTTATCAGCCTACTAAGCAAACCAAAACCTAAGCCTGTTCATACCTCAAGGTTAAGAAATCAAAACCTAAGGACAACCAATTGCAAACAGCCAACTAAGCTTTTCCAAATAAGGCAAACATTTAAGCTGTTTCCTTGCTTTGCTTCTGCCCTTCTTCTATAAAAGTCTTTCCCCTAGTTCCTGTCAGTGGAGCTTCTAAGTACTTCTGGTTTGGCAATGCTGGATTAGAGTTGATTTTTGCTGAAATAAACTCTTAACATTTTTAATATACCTCAGTTTATCTTTTAACAGTACTGAGATAACTTCCCAAATCTACATGGTCATCTTAGTCAGGACTTTCTTGATTGCAAGTTACAGAAATTAGGCCCAAATGGACTTAAGTGGGAAAAGGTACAAAATACTGATAATTGGCTACTTTGAAGAGACCAGAGTTAAACGATCTTGTAACAGGCATGACTGGGCCTAAGAGTACAAATGATATCAAAGGAATCTGTGTTCTGGTTTCTGCTTACTTCTGAGTTGACTTCATTGTCAAGCTGATCCTCCCTTAACTCCAATTCATATTCCACCAGGTTAGCAAGACCAGCCCATAGAAAGTGCTTCTTGCCTGGTGCTTTCAAATAATGGTCCAAGCTTGATTCTCAGTGGGTCAAGTCTGGTCCTATAAATTCTTAAACCAATCGGTGAGACAGAAGGGCCAGGCTTGGGTCATTCACCCACCTTTGTTTAAATGGAGTAGTAAGAGGAATACGTGTGGCATCAGCCTCATCTGAAACTCTGAGTGTGTTGCTATGAAAAGAATGAGGTATGAATGCCAGGAAAGCAAAAACAACATAATTCCACTTCAATCATCATTTTTTTAGCTCATGCTTTTTATATTTTTGCTTTTTTTTCAGTGCCTGTCAGTCAGTTTCTACTTGATAAGAGTTTCCATAGGATGAGAGTCAAGTTCTAAGTTTTACCCAGCTTATTTTAATTGAAAGAAAGAAAATTCTGCTGTAACACAAACCCTGTAGCTGGAGCAGTTGGCTACCAAAAAGCCATTACTCCATTTGGCTAGAAATTGGCTGATGGAGCAAGAATTGATTCCAGAGTTATTGATGATTTGGCTCTTCCCAGTTTTCAAGGGGAATTCTACTGAACCATCAAGTCATCAATTTGCTCATTTCTGCTTCCATCAGTGATTAATGATCCTGTGGTTGGATAGAGCATTTTTGCAATTGCTAAGTGCTGAGTCACTCATCTCATTAGGAATACATTCCTTCTTTTATTTGCTGCCCCAAAGTAAGCTCCATAAGCTCTGCGGTTATAGTGTGAGGTCTTAATTTGTGTGTGTGTGTGTGTATGTGTGTGTGTGTGTTGGGCTCGCCTGGATAATCCAGGATACTCTCTCTGTACTAAGGTCAGCTGATTAGCCATCTTAATTCTATCTGCAAACTTAATTCCCCTTCGCCATGTAACCTAACATATTTACAGGTTCTAAGGATGAGAATGTGGACATCTTGAAGGTAGGGGGAGGCAAGGACTATTCTGCCTTTAACATCCTCAGACATGTAAAAAATTCTGCCTGGATGGAGGTGAGATTGACTTCCCTACCCACCCACTCCTGTAGAAAAATCCAGTTTTGCTTCCATTTGTAAATTCATTCAACATTTCTTTACTCCATATAAATTTGACTTCTCCTTTGAACCACTTTTAAGAAATTTCCCAGTTCTCTCACCACTTAATGAGCTACAGAAAATCTTTGACATATGTTTGACATAAAATCTTTGACATAATTTCTTATTTTATAAATATTATACATTTATAATATGTCATAGTTTTACCTTGTTTTGAAAATATATCAGACACTTAGCTACTAGAGATAGAAATTTTATATATATATATATATATATATATATATATATATATATATATATATATATATATATATATATATATATATATATATATATATATGTTGGGCTACACCCCACAGGCTCGGAAGCCCTGCACTTGCCCAGCTTTAAGACAGAAGAAAGAGCATGGAGTCAGCAACAGAGACTTCAGTGGTTTAATGGACAGGGGGATTTACATGTCTGAAGCAAGGTCCTGGAGTGACACCCCTACCGTGGATAACGGGTAGGACGTGGCAGTAGTGTTCTAGGTGGGGGGGGGGTTGGAGGTGGGGACCGTGGAGGGGATTGGGGGTTACCAGTTATGGGGGAGCTGACATCAGGTTGGCTCATCGTTTACCAGGGAAACTAGCAGAGGGGTATGCCCCTCACCACCCCTTTGATATGCTACCTTGGTGGCTAAAGTTAGAACAATCTTTAGCTGGGGCCTGGGGCAAGTACGTAGGAAGGTCGGTCAGGTGAGTAGGGTGAAGCAGGCACTGGTCGAGCAGGGGATGGACAGAGAGCAAGAGAACAGCCATCTTGGGTGGCCTGATCATATATATACACACTAGAGATGTTTTCTAGGGCTTCAGAAAACGAGGATATCCACCACCTCTTCTATCTTCCTATAATTTCAACATGGGCAGGAGATGGACCTGGCTGGGACTGTACTGCCTACTGGTTGAAAGTCAAAGATCAGGTTACTTCCCCCGACATGTGAAACGTTTTTTTGTTTTTTTTGAGGCACAAAATAAGATCATATTTAATTTAATGCTGAAAGAAACTCACGTTTGTATAACAATCAATTCAAGGGAATTGTTTCAAATCATCTGTTCGTTACTCTACCTGGATCCCAGAAGTTTTAAAACCTACATCTTAAAGCTGACAATTAGCTTTCACCCTACCTCTAGTCATTGACTGACAAATAGTGTTTCGGCAAGATTAAATAAAAAATTTAAACGTTTCTGGGTAAAAATTTAAACTGGTAAAGTCCAGTTACTCTTCACAAGGATGTTGGAGAGTTCTCCATTCTGATGAGTAGCAATTACCCTAGCTCTATTTTCTTTCATCTCAGGCACCTAAACTCACCCTGACAGAGTAACTTACTTTACCCTACCTATTGAAACACAACATCACAGTAGATCAAAATTTCCAGTAGTCTAGAAGAAACAAGGAAAACACGAGACAATAAACTCGACGTAACCTTATTAGCGTGAAAATTAATAAAGGGAAAGCTCACTAAAATGGAGTCAGGAGGCCAGAAGGGGGAGCTCTCATGCACACACCACCCAACACCAATACTGATCCCAATAGGAAGAGATGTACTTCGCATCTCCGCAGAAAGTGACACTACTTTACCACCATCAGCCAGAGGAAGAAAGATATTCTCCTTGCCTGGCAAGAGCTCATCCAGTGACGGACTGTCACAACTCAGCCAGTGAAAGGCCACTGTACCTCGAACTCCCAAATTCCTGTAATGTACTTTTCGTTTATAACAGCTTATCCTAACTTCCCCTTCTCTTCTATGAGTTTCCCCTCCTTTGTTTTAAAGGGCTCGCATGTAGTTCACCATACTTGCATGTCCCAAATAACAATTTTTTCCTGCTCCTGCATAAACCTGTTTTGCTGGTCAAATAACTGGCTGTTTTATTGTTTTAGGCTAACATTACCAATCCAAATCCTTTTCATTTGCTACTTTGACACAGAGGAACTGGACAGTAGCTCTATAGATTAAGATTGTCCTACCCATCTGTGCTTTAATTATTACAAAATTTCAGTAAAATAAAAATGAGTAATAAATTATGATGATAATAATAATAGTAAAATGAGTATCACATAATGGAATTTGCAGGCTTGTTAGAAACCTGAAAAAGTCAGTTTGTGTTCTAAATGGTATTTAAGTGTATTTATCCTTTTCATCAGAGTTGAAAGGAATAATTTTTATTTCTTTTTAATTTGTATATCTTCTCTCCATTAGTAACGAAAATAATTTGTATTTTAGATGATAGACTTACTATGCTTTAATATTTTTTCACTATGAAAATAATATATGCTTATATTAGAAAATTTGGAAAAAAAATTTTAAAGTAAGAGGAAAAGTTATTTACAGTACAGCCATCCAGACAACCATTAGCTTTTATTAATGCCTAAGTGTTTGTTGGACTTTTCTCTTACATTGTAATATTCATCCATATAAAAATTTTTTTATATTACTCTTTTCACATAATACAATAAGCAATCCTATGTCATTGTTACTTAAGTTTTATTGGCTACCTAGTATTTCACCAGCTAGGTATTCCATAGTTTAAGTAATATTGTTATATTTGTTATCTTTATGGCTATAATAGGAATTTGACTGTTATGGTGGCTTAAAAGATATTTATTCATTTTTTATTACTGCTTGATAATTAAATAATTCATATAAGAAGAACAAAATTCTGTAGTTAACATTTTCAAAATATAAAATTCAGATTTTTTTATTGAAAAATTCTGCAATAGAACCTTAAAAACAAAACAAACAAACAGGGACTTCCCTGGTGGTGCAGTGGTTAAGAATCTGCCTGCCAATGCAGGGGACATGGGTTCGAGCCCTGGTCGGGAAGATCCCACATGCCGCGGAGCAACTTAAACCCGGGCGCCACAACTACTGAGCTTGCACTCTAGAGGCTTTGAGCCACAACTACTAAGACTGTGTGCCACAACTACTGAAGCCCGAGCACCTAGAGCCCGTGCTCCGCAACAAGAGAAGCCACCACAATGAGAATCCCGCACACTGCAATGAAGAGTAGCCCCTGCTCGCCACAACTAGAGAAAGCCCGTGCACAGCAACAAAGACCCAATGCAGCCAAAAAATAAAAAAAAAAACCTTTAAAACTCAATGCAAATCACTAGACTATTTGTCCATGAATTCAACTACAGTTTTAAAGACAATAAGAAATTCTCCTTTTCCTTGACATCAGTATCATTGTTACCCATATTGTATAACAAGAGACATATATTGATCACTGACCATAAGCTTAGTAAGAGCAGCTTGTAAAAGTAGGCACTGAGCATATAATACAAACATAAAATGGAAGTCAGTTTTAAGCACTAGTTCCTTCCATTTTATTCAGAGCTGTTTTTTCAACATTCATTTATTCATTAACTATTGAAGGATCACTAACTAGGTACCAGACACTGGAGAGAGGATAGTTAATAAAAGAGATGAAGGCCGTGTCCTCTTACAGCTTTCATTCTAGGGCTGGCTGGGTCGTCTTCAAACTATTTATTATGACATATTCAATGCCCTCTGGGATTTGGCTGCTAATGATGAAGAACCAGAACACTGTGCTGAGTTACTCAAAAGGCACTGCCCCTCTCTAGGCACTCATGTCCTCTGTGGTAGCTAGTTAATATGAACATGACCACTCCTACTAGACTTGACGTTGTAAAGGGAGGGAATGTTTATGGAAGCTCAGGAAAAGAAAGCCATGTGGAGAGGGCTGTCTTGGTCAAAGCTATAACCTTTGGTCTAAGAGGCAGCCATTCTGCAGCAACCCCACAGGGAGAAAGCCAGGGATTAAAAACAAAACAAAACAAAACAACTCTGTTCCTACCTCCCTCTGATCTCCTACCAGGGATCCGCATTGCCCAAATCCAAATTGCAGCTAAAGAGCAAGGGTGACCATTGATGCAGCTAATGTAATCAGCTTCCCAGGGCTAAGAACTGAGCAGAGAAAGGTAGAGAGTGGATCTGGAGGGACAAATAGAAGATATTCAACACAAACCCTATGAAATGGGTAGTATTATTGTGCCCATTTTACAGATGTGGGAACTGAGGTACCCACAGTAATGTGCCCATTAGATAATGGGGGGGGCAAAACTGGCATTTAAATCCAGAGTCTGTGTATTTACTATCTAAACTGCCATTCTTTCTCCATATCTCCCAAATAGTGCCATACACAGGAGAGGTCCTCAGTAAATACCTTTTGAAAGGAAGGAAAAGGAAAGAGGAAATAAACGAAACTATTTGTGAAGAATTCAAGTTAGCTCTCTAGAAGAATATCCTGGGTTAACAAAGGCAACAAATGCTCATCTGGCAAATTTTCATGAACCAGATAAATCCTGGTTTTTAAGGATTGCTCAAGTTTACTCCCCCTGAAGGTGAGGACTGTGAATCAGAGAGGCTCTATCCAAGGCCCTGTCTTCATGATTCTCTCTAATCAAAAGAAAATTTTTTACGGTGGTAAAATATACATGACATAAAATTGACCTTTTTTAAAAATAAATTTATTTATCTATGTTTTTTGGCTGCGTTCGGTCTTCGTTGCTGCGTGCGGGCTTTCTCTAGTTGCGGCAAGCGGTGGCTACTCTTTGTTGCGGTGCGCGGGCTTCTCGTTGCAGTGGCTTCTCTTGCTGAGGAGCACAGGCTCTAGGCGTGTGGGCTTCAGTAGTTGTGGCTCACAGCCTCTAGAGCTCAGGCTCAGTAGTTGTGGCACACGGGCTTAGTTGCTCCGTGGCATGTGGGATCTTCCCGGACCAGGGCTTGAACCCATGTCCCCTGCATTGGCAGGCAGATTCTTAACCACTGCACCACCAGGGAAGTCCCAAATTTACCATTTTTAAGTGTACATTTCAGTGGCATTAAATACATTCACATTGTTGTGTAACCATTACCACCATCCATCTCCAGAAATTCTTCACCTTCCCAAATTGAAACTCTGTACCCACTAAACAATAACTCCCTATTCCTCCTCTTCAGCCACTGGCAACCATCATTCTTCTTTCTGTCTCTATGAATTTGACTATTCTATGTACCTTATATAAAAGGAATCCTATTGGTACAGCCACTATGGAGAACAGTATGGAGGTTCCTTAAAAAACTAAAAGTAGAGCTACCATATAATCCAGCAATCCCGCTCGAGGACATATATCCAGAGAAAACCATAATTTTGAAAAGATGCATGCACCCCAATGTTCATTGCAGCACTATTTACAATAGCCAGGACATGGAAGCAACCTAAATGTCCATTGATAGAGGAATGGATAAAGAATATGTGGTACATATTTACAGTGGAATATTACTCAGCCATAAAAAGGAACGAAATAACACCATTTGCAGGGACACAGATGGACCTAGAGATTGTCACACAGAGTGATTAAGTCAGAAGGAGAAAGACAAATATCATATAACATCGCTTATATGTGGAATCTTGAAAAATGGTACAGATGAACTTATTTGCAAAACAGAAATAGAGTCACAGATGTAGAAAACAAACTTATAGTTACCAAGGGGGAGGAGGGTGGGATGAATTGGGAGATTGGGACTGACATATATACACTACTATATATAAAATAGGTAACTAATGAGAACCTACTGTATAGCACAGGGAACTCTACTCAATGCTCTGTGGTGACCTAAATGGGAAAGGAATCTAAAAAAGAGTGGATATATTTATATGTGTAACTGATTCACTTTGCTGTACAGCAGAAACTAACACAACATTGTAAAACGACAACAAAAAAATACGGATCCCCAAAAATTTAATAAAAAAATAAAAGGAATAATACACTATTTGTCCTTTTGTATCTGGTATGTTTCATTTAGCATAATGCTTCAAGGTTCATCCATGTTGTAGCATGTATCAGAATTTCATTCCTTTTTAAGGCTATATATTGCATTGCATATATATACCCCATTTTATCTATTCACCCATCAATGGACATTTGGGCTGTGTCAATCTTTTGGCTATGGTGAATGACACCACCATGAACAGTGGTGTACAAATATCTGTTTGAGTCCCTGCTTTATATTCTTTCAGATATATACCCGGAAATGAAATTGTAGGATTACACAGTAATTCTATGTTTAATTTTTTGAGGAAATGTCATACTATTTTACATAGTGGCTGCACCATTTTTCATTCCCACCAGCAGTGCATATGGGTTCCAATTTCCCCCTATCCTTTACAACACTTGTTGTTTTCTGTTTTGTTTTGTTTTTAATAGCAAACATCCTAACGGATGTGAAGTGGTATCTCATTTTGGCTTTGATTTACATTTTCTTAATGATTAGTGGTGTCAAGCATCTTTTCATGTGCTTATTGGCCAGTTATATATCTTCTTTGGAAAAACGTCTAGTCAAGTCTGTTATGGCCTGAAGTGTGTCCCCGCCACCAAAAAAAAAAAATTCATGTCGAAACCCTAACCCTCACCTCCTAAGAATGTGACTGTATTTGTAAATAGAGCCTTTAAAAAGGTAACTAGGTTAAAACGAAGCCATTAGAGTGGGCCCTAATCCAATCTGACTGGTTATAAGACGCGGAGGTTTGAAGACACCAGGTAGCTATCAGGGACGTTTGTGCACAGAGAATAGAACACAGGGAGGAGGTGCCATCTGCAAACCAAAGAGAGAGGGCTTGGGAGAAACCAACCCTGCAGACACCTTGATCCTGGACTTCCAGCCTCCAGCACTGTGAGAAAATAAATTTCTGTTGTTTAAGCTTCCTAGCCTGTGGTATTTGTTATGGCAGCTCTGGCAAATTAATATATAAGTCCTTTGTCCATTTTTAAAATTGGGTTGTTTGATTATTTGTTTTTGAGTTGTCAGAGTTTTTTTATGTATCCTACATATTAATCTCTTATTAGATACATGATTTGCAAACATTTTTCTCCCATTCAGTGGGTTGCCTTTTCACTCTGTTGATAGTATCCTTTGATGCACAAAAGTTTTTAATTTTAATGAAGTCCAATTTATCTATTTTTTCTTTTGTTCTGTGTGCTTTTGATGTCATATCTAAGAAATCATTACCAAATCCAATGTCATGAAGCTTTCCCCCTATGTTTTCTTCTAAGAGTTTTTCTTCTAAGAATTTTAGCTCTTACACTTAGGTCTTTGAGCCTTAAAAGTTATTTGTTGAGCACCTAATCTATTTACAGAATTAGGTATTTAACAAAAAATGCTAAACTTTGTTTTTAGTAGGCAATGTGTGTTACAGAAACTAATGCAAATAAGAAAGGAACATGTGCTATAAAAAATTACCAATCGAGTGCTTTTGGAAGTTTCATAGGAATGACAGCTCAGGGAGGATTTCATGGATGACATTTGAGCAAGCACTTGAGAGATATTTAGATTTGAACTTACAGAGATTGGGTAGGTGGGCATTCCAGGCTGAGGGCATATTGTGAGCATGCACGGGAACTAGTGGTTGGCTAATGTGTGGAATATGTGTAAAAGAACAGCAAGAATTAAAGCACAAAAGACAGGGCTTCCCTGGTGGCTCAGTGGTTAAGAATCCGCCTGCCAATGCTAGGGGACACAGGTCGAGCCCCGGTCTGGGAAGATCCTACATGCCGTGGAGCAACTAAGGCCATGTGCCACAACTACTGAGCCTGTGCTCTAGAGCCCGTGTGCAACAACTTCTGAGCCCGCGTGCCACAACTACTGAAGCCCACATGCCTAGAGCGTGTGCTCCGCAACAAGAGAAGCCACTGCAATGAAAAGCCCACTCACCGCAACGAAGAGTAACTCCTGCTCACCATAACCAGAGAAAGCTCACATGCAGCAACAAAGACCCAACGCAGTCAAAAATAAATTAAAAAAACAAAAAGCCCAAAGACAAGCCAAATGCATGCATGGGAGAGAGAACAAACCAGAAAATGGTTAATTAAATCCAAGACATCCCTACTGCAAGGGTTCCAGGTTACCTTTCTGGGCTGTTAACCAAACCTGGGAAATCTATTTTTCTGCACAGCTTGTAGACTAATAAGGAAACCTATAAGTATTAGGCGTTATGCCACGGATAAATTCCTGTTATCCATAGTCTCACCTTGTCCCACAGTAAGCTAGGGAAGGGCCAATCATATTGGCTTACTCTGGCCCCAAGCTGGTTTAGCAGCACGTCCTGATAATGCTCCTGTATTCTAGTTGAGCTGCCACGGAGGCTGAAACCTGACAGCATTGCCTTAACAAGGCATAAATGGTTTTCCACTTCTGTAAATGAGGGGCAGATTCTAGGTCTTTGGTCTGCATCTTCCCACACACTGATATTTCTGGGTACATCTCCCAGTTCAGCTTTCCACAGGCACTACCTAATATTTTGGGAGAAAACCCATGCATTTCTTTTTAGATGTACAACAATTAGCATGTTTCTGAAAGTAATCTACAAAAGAGATACATTTTGTTTGCAAAATATTTCGGCATAATAGATAAGCAATAATAATTATTAAAAGCTACCATAGGGAGTTCCCTGGTGGCCCAGTGGTTAGGATTCTGGGCTTTCAATGCCGTGGCCCGGGTTCAGTCCCTGATTGGGGAACTGACATCTTGCAAGCCACACGGAGTGACCAAAAAAAAAAAAAAAAAAGAGGTACCATAACCTATCTAGAGATAGTCCCAGAATTTTATTCTGTGCACAGGTATCACATGTATACTAAAACTCTTGCTTTTAATATGTTCACTAGTTCTGCCTGGAAGTCCTCCAAGGACACCTCACTTATACTTGAAAAAACCTTTTATCCATTTTATTTGTTTATTTATTTATTTTGGTCACAGTGCACATCTTGTGAGATCTTAGTTCCCCTGGCAGTGACAGGGCCGAGTCCTAACCATTGGACCGCCAGGGAATTCCCTTTTTAAAAAATATTTATTTGGTTGCACCAGGTCTTGGTTGTGGCAGGCAGGGTCCTTAGTTATGACATGTGAACTCTTAGTTGCGGCATGCATGTGGGATCTAGTTCCCTGACCAGGGAGCAAACCCGGGCCCTCTGGGTTGGGAGCACAGAGTCTTAACCACTGCGCCACCAGGGAAGTCCCAGTAATTCCCTTTTTAGAACTGAGTTTCCTTGTTTGCCAAGTTGGGGAAAGTAAAAACAAACACTATCTATCTATTATCATTAGCATTATTATCAAACCAGTCTATCAGCTTCAGTCATCACATGGCTGAATTTCTGCCTTACAGCAGCTGCCGTAATCCTAATCCTCTGCCTGAAAGCCTCTTTGGCAAAGCTCTGCCTTGGGCACTGTACCTAGTGCAAACTTCAATGTCCATGCCAAAGGGCATTGTCCAGCTAAGCCTCCAGTCCTTCCCAGCCTTCCAGTGCTCACATGCCAGTACTCTGTCGTGAACAGCGGTGGGGAAAAGGGCCTGCTTTGGAGTACATGTGGTCATTGAGTTTTGCAAAGCAGCTCTGTCTTCATCAGAAGTGGATTTACTGTGAAATTAAAGAAGCTAACGCTTCAGTTTCCTTTACTTGTGTGGGCTCTTTCCAAGACCCTGCTTTGTGTTTACAGTTAAGACTACTATCTCTTTCTATTCTAGCTTCTTATCTCCCTTGTGTTAAAGGGCCCTAGTGGCTGCAGGAATTTTGAGAATCTAGCAAAAGGAAAGTTGACTTGCAAACACACTTAGTTTAGGTTTAGTAGGATATAGTTAGGTGGTCCCTAGTCACCTTGATGTATAGGTATTTAGTTATGTTAAGACATTCAGGCTTAGGAATGGCTTCCAAGAATATTCGTACCACTGCATGGACTTACTAGTGCTGTATATGAAGGTGCAAGAGTAGAGGTGATCTGAACATGACTTACAGCATCTTGCAGTAAAAGAAAGGCTAAAATATGTGGAACTGAAACCGTGCACCTCAGATTGGGACTTGAACCCATGTGGCTGGGTCTTGAACCCAGCCGAAACCCACCGTCTTCACACACCTGGTTTCAGGACTTAATGAAGCTCAGGTTCTTGATGTCTCATTGTAGAAAGAATTCAGTGAGAGACAAAGTGATAGGTAAGAAGTGGAATTATTTAGAGAGAAAAACACTCCACAGACAGAGTGTGAGCCATCTCAGAAGAGGAGAAAGGCACCAGGGTATGGGGGTGTCAGTTTTTATAGGGGTGGGTAATTTCATAGGCTAATGAGTGGAAGGAGTATTCCAGCTATTTCAGGAAGGGGGAGGGATTTCCAGAAATTGGGCCACCAACGACTTTTTGACCTTTATGGTCGGCATTGGAACTGTCACCGGCGCCTGTGGGTGTGTCATTTAGCTTGCTGATGTGTTACAGTGAGCATATACTGAGGCTCATAGCTTCAGAACTATTCTCTGTTGTTCCATGGAAAATTCTTCCAATCATCTGACATGCAAAATTGTAAGTGAATGATTGGGTTTTCATCAAGACTTAGTTGAAATGGAATTTCTCTGCTGTCAGCAGCACACTTGATAATGCAGCTAATGCAATTAAAAATGTGCCACCACAGATTACTTAATAAGCTAATTAATGAAGAGGAGTAAATCATATGGATACTTTGGAAAAATATTTAAATTTCTTGCTATTTGGACGTGCAATACTGCTGTCAATGAAGATAACACAAAACTCATGATGAAATAGGAGGGAAGGGGGCAGGGCACAACCTTTAAAAGAATGACATGGCCATAGGACATGACAAAAACTGGTTACAATCAACTAGGTTCAAGATGGCAGATGAGTCAACTTCCAGTAGACCTTGAGCCTCATTATACACTCATTGTAATCCATTAGCATGCTAAACGACACACCCACCAGCGCCAGGACAGTTCCAAGGCCAACCATCAAAGATCAAAAAGTGGGCAGTAGGGCTTCCCTGGTGGCGCAGTGGTTGAGAGTCTGCCTGCCGATGCAGGGGACACGGGTTCGTGCCCCGGTCCGGGAAGATCCCACATGCCGCAGAGCGGCTGGGCCTGTGAGACATGGCCGCTGAGCCTGTGCGTCCGGAGCCTGTGCTCCACAACGCAAGAGGCCACAGCAGTGAGAGACCCGCGTACCCAAAAAAAAAAAAAAAAAAAAAAAAAAAAAAAAAGTGGGCAGTAGCCCAGTTCCTGGAAATCTCCACCCCTTCCCCAAAATAGTTGGAATAATCCTCCCACTCATTAGCTTATGAAATTACCCAGTCCATAAAAACTAACCACCCCATATGTTGGGGCCTCTTGCCGTCTGAGATGGCCTATACTCTGTCTGTGGAGTGTGTTTCTCTCTAAATAATTCCACTTCTTACCTATCACTTTGTCTCTCACTGAATTCTTCCTGTGATGAGACATCAAGAACCTGAGCTTCATTAAGTCCTGAGACCAGGTGTGTGATCTCAATTAAAAGACCGAGGGTTCAAGTCCCAATCTGAGTCGCACGGTTTCAATAATGTCCAACTACCTTGAGTTTCCTCGATTCAAGGATCATGGACTCACTACATAAGAACACTTATTTCAAAGGCCTTCATATATTCTTATAGTTCATACATGAAAGAAACTTGATTGCAGTTTTCTCAGATTTGACCATAATTCTAAAAATTTAATTACCAGGAAAGTCATATGAATCTGAAAGGAAATTTCCTAAATTATGAGTAACAATTTTTTTCAATCAATCAATCATGCTAAAGGAAAGATCTTTCTGATCTCGCTGCAGAAAATAAGATTGCAAAACTGCTTTCTTGGGGCTTCCCTGGTGGCGCAGTGGTTGGGAGTCCGCCTGCCGATGCAGGGGACACGGGTTTGTGCCCCGGTCTGGGAGGATCCCACATGCCGCTGAGCGGCTGGGCCCGTGAGCCATGGCTGCTGGGCCTGCGCGTCCGGAGCCTGTGCTCCGCAACGGGAGATGCCACAGCAGTGAGAGGCCCACGTACCGCAAAAAAAAAAACAAAATAAACTCTGCTTTCTTGTGAAGAGGAGATCAGAGGTTTTACAGTCAAAACATGTATGGAAAAAATTATTAGAAAGGTGTATGAGGTAATTAATTAAAAAGCATACTATGTTATTTCCCTAGATTTTTTATGATACTTGTGGTATTTGTTAGTCCTAAAGTCTTGTAATATTTTGAGATTTTTTTCACATTCTAAATAAATTTTCATTTGCGTAACCTAACTTTATTATTTTGTTAATATTTATTTATTTATTTGGTTGCGTCAGGTCTCAGTTGTGGCAAGTGGGATCTTCATTGCAACATGCAGATGTGGGATCTTTCGTTGTGGCGTGCGGGATTCTCTAGTTGCGGCACTTGGGCTTTCTAATTGTGGTGCGTGGGCCCAGCTGCCCTGCAGCAGGTGGGATCCCAGTTCCCCAATGAGGGATCGAACTCGCATCCCCTGCATTGGAAGGCAGACTCCCAACCACTGGACCACCAGGGAAGTCCCTGTGTAACTTAACTTTATATTAGTAATGTGGGGTTTTTTCCTTAGAGAATGTCCCTAAATATGTATATGCTTCAGGTCCCTCAAAACCTGGTCTTCATTCATTTATGCAACAAATATTTGTAGAATACCTACTATGTGTCAGATGCTGTTTGTTGCTGAGAACACAAGCAGTGAGAAAATCAGACACAGGTTGCCACATAGAATTTCTACCTAGAGTTTCACAGCATCTCTCCTGAAGAGCTGCATCAACTTCTGGCCCTCACCTGCCAAATTGGAGGAGATTAAACTCGGTTCTGGGGCAGGAGGGAAATCTATCCCTAGTTTTTGGCCACCTTCTGGGGGAAAATTTTCTTCTCATTCAGGTTACATGTCCCTCAAGGGAGCGCTGTGGCTCTGTTCTGTGTTGTCATCATTCTGGCACTCAGGCTGCAGGAGCATGTGATCTTGTAGCACAGGGAAAAGAGAATTGATAGATCATGAGATGACTTTTAAAGCACCTGCTCAGAGTGGTATATGTCATTGCCACTCACATTTTATTGGTTGAGGCAAGTCACATGACCAAGCCTGAAGCTAATCGGGTGGGAGCTAGAGTTCTCCAATAGTGAAGGACTCCAAACAGGGTTGTACATATTTGACACAATAATACAGTCTACCTCATAAGCCCTCAGGGGTTGATTAGAGATAAAGATATTTGAAATGTTTGTAAGATACATCTCTAGAATGTTGGCTTTCAAATATCCATTTGTAGGGTGTCATTAAAACTAATAAACACACGTGTAATCCTGTTGTCTTTACTGAAGTACTTTAAAGTAGGTTATAGATCAGAACGGTCCAACAGAAATATAATGCAAGCCATGTATATAATTTAAAATATTCTGCTAGGGCCTCCCTGGTGGCACAGTGGTTAAGAATCTGCCTGCCAATGCAGAGTACATGGGATCGAGCCCTGGTCCGGGAAGACCCCACATGCCGCGGAGCAACTAAGCCCAGGCACCACAACTACTGAGCCTGCACTATAGAGCCCATGAGCCGCAACTACTGAGCCCACGTGCCACAACTACTGAAGCCCACGTGCCACAACTACTGAAGCCCACGTGCCTACAGCCCGTGCTCCGTGACAAGAGAAGTCACTGCAATGAGAAGCCTGTGCACCACAAGGAAGAGTAGCCCCTGCTCGCCACAGCTAGAGAAAGCCCCTGCGCGGCAACAAAGACCCAACACAGCCAAAAATAAATAAATAGATAAAATTTTTAAAAAATCTGCTGAAGTAAAAAGTGACACGTGAAATTAGTTTTAATATATTTTATTTAACCACTATATCCAAAATGTTATCATTTTATCATGTAATCAGTATAACAAAATATTAATGAGATATTTCACATTCTCTTTCTCACATAAGTCTTCAAAATCTGGTGTGTGTTAGAGCACACGTAGAGCACATCTTAGTTTGGACTAGCCACATTTCAAGTGCTAGTGACTACCATAGAGATAGTGCAGGTCTAGACAATACAATCTCTGTGTGCGCTCATAGAAAGAGACTGATTAGTGACTAGATAGACCCTGGGAGCTAGAGGTCAACATCCTTCTTTGTAAAATGCAGGGGATTTTTTTGCTTTTGTTTTTGTCATGCCATGCTGCTTGCAGGATCTTATTTCCCCTACCAGGGACTGAACCTGGCCAGGCAGTGAAAGTGCCAAGTTCTAACCACTGGACCGCCAGGAAATTCCCCTAAAATGCAGGTTTAATACCTTTCAGAAAAAGCAAGCAGATTTTAGATATAATTATTTTACTCTTTAGTACTTAGCTATATCCTCTTTTACTTCATGAAGAAATATATCAAAACAAATTAAAACTTTCTCCCAACTTTTATTGACCTTTCATCAGCCATTGACCAGGAGTCAGCTGGCCCAAGAATGTGTGAACTTGACATGGATTTCTTAATTAATATTCCTGTCAAATCTACCTTTTAATATCATCTACAGAACTAGGGTGGATAGGAATGGCCTCTTGACAGAACAAGTTATTTAAAATATATATATATTTTTTATTTTATTTTATTTTATTTTTTGTGGTACACGGGCCTCTCACTGTTGTGGCCTCTCCCGTTGCAGAGCACAGGCTCCGGACGCGCAGGCTCAGCGGCCATGGCTCACGGGCTCAGCTGCTCCACAGCATGTGGGATCTTCCCAGACTGGGGCACGAACCCGTGTCCCCTGCATCAGCAGGCGGACTCTCAACCACTGCGCCACCAGGGAAGCCCTAAAAATATATTTTTTTGAAGTATGGTTGACTTGCAATGTTTCAGATGTCAGCAAACTAATTCAGTTATGCATATATACACACAGACACACGTATATATATATATATATATATATATATATATATATATATACTTTTTCATATTCTTTTCCACTATAAGTTATTACAAGATATTGAATATAATTCCCTGTACTATAGTTAGTCATTGTTGCTTATCTATTTTATATATAGCAGTGTGTATCTGTCAATCCCAAATTCCTAATTTATTCTTCTACCCCTGCCCCCCCTTTTTCTCTTTGGTAACCATAAGTTTGTTTTCTATGTCTGTGAGTCTATTTCTGCTTTGTAAATAAGTTCATTTGTATCTTCTTTTAGATTCCACATATAAATGATATCATATATTTGTCTTTCTCTGTCTGACTTACTTCACTTAGCGTGATAATCTCTAGATCCATTCGTGATGCTGCGAATGGCATTATTTCATTCTTTTTCATAGCTGAGTAATATTCCATTATATATATACACCACATCTTCTTTATCCATTCCTCTGCTGATGGCCATTTAGGTGGTTTCCATGGCTTGGATATTGTACATAATGCTGCTATGAACATTACAGTGAATATATCTTTTCAAATTATGGTTTTCTCTGGGTATATGCCCAGTAGTGGGATTGCTGGGTCATATGGTGACTCTATTTTTGATTTTTAAGGAACCTCCATACTGTTCTCCATAGTGGCTGCACCAATTTACATTCCCACCAACAGTGTAGGAAGGTTGCCTTTTCTCTACACCCGCTCCAGCATTTATTATTTGTAGACTTTTTGATGATGGCCATTCTGACCAGTGTGAGGTGATATCTCATCATAGCTTTGATTTGAATTTCTCTAATAATTAGTGACGTTGAGCATCTTTTCACGTACCTGTTGGCCTTCTGTATCCGACCACGTTATTTTTTTTAATGTATTTATTGGAGTATTGGAGTATAAAACAATTGTTTTACATTGTTATGTTAGTTTCTGCTGTATAACAAAGTGAATCAGCTATACGTATACATGTATCACCATATCCCCTCCCTCTTGCATCTCCCTCCCACCCTCCCTATCCCACACCTCTAGGTGGTCACAAAGCACTGAGCTAATCTCCCTGTGCTATGTGGTTGCTTCCCACTAGCTATCTGTTTTACATTTGGTAGTGTATATATGTCCATGCCACTCTCTCACTTCGTCCCAGCTTCCCCTTCCCCCTCCCCATGTCCTTAAGTCCATTCCCTACATCTGCGTCTTTATTCCTGTCCTGACCCAATTGTGGTTATAAACAGTGTGTCTTAGCACCACTTCTTTTCTTTTCTTTTTATTTTTTTTATAAATTTACTTATTTTATTTATTTATTTTAGGCTGCATTGGGTCTTCGTTGCTGGATGTGGGCTTTCTCTAGTTGCAGAGAGCGGGGGCTACTCTTCGTTGAGGCACGTGGGCTTCTCATTGTGGTGGCTTCTCTTGTTGCAGAGCACAGGCTCTAGGTGCAGGCTTCAGTAGTTGTGGCTAGCAGGCTCAGTAGTTGTGGCTCCCGAGATCTAGAGCTCAGGCTCAGTAGTGTGGCACACGGGATTATTTGCTCCACGGCATGTGGGATCTTCCCTGACCAGGGCTTGAACCTGTGTCCCCTGCATTGGCAGGTGGATTCTTAACCACTGTGCCACCAGGGAAGCCCAGCACCACTTCTTTTAATGTATATGTTGATAGTTTGGTATCACTTTTGGATGAAAGAAAAGAACCATTTACTTTCTCCCTTGAAATAGTAAATAGGGGTGGCCTTGTAGACATTGGTGAAATTATTTCGGTGTCATGAATCAGTATCAGCCAGATGAAGGGATCATCATTAACTGTGAAAAAAAGACTTAAAAAATATCAAAACTAGTGGTTCTCTAATTTTTAAGGGTTCGGTATTAAAAGAAGCTACGCAGCAGAGCAACGTGTTCACTTAACCAAGAAGAGTGCTTTGTAGTTAATTCATGTTGGTAGGACCATATTTCAGATACGTTTATATCCCTAATACCTACCACAGAGCAGGGCATACAGTGTGCAGTCCACAAATACTTGGTACACTGTACTAAAATTAACCATCTGGAAGCCTGTGGTGTGTGTCTCAGAAAGAGAAGGCAGAGGAATTCTTAACCGAATGGCAGGAATCCTGGAGACATTTCACACCGACAGAAGAGATGGCTTTAAGGATCTCTTGGGAGCCCTAAACTTCAATATAGACACACCTGATAATAATAAAACAATTCATAGCCATTATAGTGAGTTTAAAAATCTTAAATATTAAAATACTGTGTGTCTCATTTTGTAGATTCAAAGGAAATTTCTCTTGGTCTGGTCATTAACTAGGTTTTACTACTATCTCTTTCAGATGCCTAATGTCTTCAGAAGCAGCCCCACGATGTGAAAGAGTTTATGTAAGTCCCCAAGAGTGACACAAATTACTCCACCAGTAATTTACTCCACTGCATTCCTCTGTGTTAGGAAAAAGAGAGTCCGATATATTCCAATATATTTCTTGTCTAATAAAAATATCGCAGAAGGTTGAAACACACTAACACAGAAAAGAGAATGCAATAGGATTCAACCACTTGCTTTCATGAAAAGTGTCAATAATTAATAATGCTTAAAGTTCACAGGACAGGGCTTTCCCTGGTGGAGCAGTTGTTAAGAATCCGTCTGACAGTGCAGGGGACACGGGTTCGAGCCCTGGTCCAGGAAGATCCCACATGCTATGGAGCAACTAAGCCCGTGTGTCACAACTACTGAGCCTGGGCTCTAGAGCCCACAAGCCACAACTGCTGAGCCAACGTGCCACAACTACTGAAGCCCACGCACCTAGAACCCATGCTCTGCAACAACAGAAGCCACCACAAGGAGAAGCCCACGCACCGCAACGAAGAGTAGCCCCCGCTCGCCGCAGCTAGAGAAAGCCTGCGTTCAGCAACGAAGACCCAACGCAACCAAAAATAAATAAATAAAATAAATAAATTTATAAAAACAATAAAGTTCACAGGACGTTAGAGATAAAACAGTCTTCAAATATCATCTGGCCCAATCCCTCTCCTTTTCCAAATGGGAAAACTATGGCCAAGAGAAGCACGGTGAGTCAAGCCTTCAGTCTCATGATGTAACCTGACAGTGATCATACAGCTCACTGTTAAGAAAGCTCTGCCAGGACTTCCCTGGTGGCGCAGTGGTTGAGAGTCCGCCTGCCGATACAGGGGACACGGGTTCGTGCCCCGGTCCGGGAAGATCCCACATGCCGCGGAGCGGCTGGGCCCATGAGCCATGGCCGCTGAGCCTGCGCGTCCGGAGCCTGTGCTCCGCAGCGGGAGAGGCCGCAGCGGTGAGAGGTCCACCTACCTCAAAAAAAAAACAAAAAAAGAAAGCCCTGCCAACCAAGAGTGCTCTCTGACTGCATGAGGAGGATACCATCTTAAACCATAACTGTGATATCAAGGTATTACCAAATGCTCTTCTTCACTCACCAGTTATTTGGGGCTCTATTAATTATATTATAGTCCTAAGAGTTCAGGAACTTGTGTACACAATTCAGGCTCTTCAAAGAGGGACACAAATGGTCATAGTATGTGTGTTTACAAATCTGTGTGTATACACATGCATACACATGTACATGTATATATATTTATAAATATACACATATATCATATATGTAAATACATCAGCTGATACATAAAGAGACATCATCAATAGTTGAACAGTATTAATAGCACACACGTACACTACAATAAAACCATTGTGAAATGTATTGGAAAAGAGAAAGGCAAATTTTCTACGTATCTATATTTCAAAGTGTTTGTGAAAAATTTATCATTCCACGCTTCTGTTAGGTTCAGTTGTCAATTCTTAAACTTTATTTATTTATTTTAATATTTATTTATTTGGTTGTGCCGAGTCTTAGTTGTGGCAGGTGGGCTCCTTAGTTGCAGCTCGTGGGATCCTCAGTTGTGGCATGCATATGGGATCTGGTTCCCTGACCAGGGATCGAACCCGGGTCCCCTGCTTTGGGATCTCGGAGTCTTATCCAGTGCACCACCAGGGAAGTCCCAATTCTTAGACTTTATACCATCCAGTAATAAGCCTTTGTTCACTTACACCAACAAAATGTGAACCACCCTGAGATGTGTGCTTACTGTGAATAGCCCAAAACTGTTCGTAAAAGCATCAACTTTTACAGCAGTCACCTTTTGTCAAGTGTTTGTGACATAGCTCTAACTTAATTACCCTTCTAACCACCCCCGTTTTTCAAAAAAAGTGAAGTGGGTGTGTTCTTACCCTACACAACACATGCAAGTCTAAACAATAATGTAAGGAAGCTATAAGGAAATTAATTACACATGAATCGGATCTGCTTCAGAGTATTATTTGAATGATGATGATTTCTGGTTATAAGTAGGATTTTTTGCCCTTTGGAGGCAATAATGCTGTTCCTCAGTAATGTGGTTCTTTTTGGTAGTAGTATAAATATTCTGGTATGAATTAGCTAAAACATTGCATGTATTTTTATCATTACCAGAAAGAACCACATTACTGAGGAAAGCATTATTGCTTAGAGGTTAGTGCTTTGATTCTTGGATATAGAACTTTACTACAGGCCAGCATAGCTAGGAGATTAGGAGGTCTCAGGACCTCATCTAAACCTAATTACCTTCCAAAGGTCCCATCTCCAAATACTACCACATGGTGGGGTTAGGGCTTCAACTTGTGGATTTTGGGTGGGACACAATTCAGTCCACAGCAATCAGGAAACCCACATGTACCATATTTTGCTTTCTTCCAAATATTTGTAGATGATGACTTGGTCATGAACAGACAGGAGAAAAATGACCCACCTGCTGCCTAAACCTCAGCTCTTCTTGCTATGTCTTGACTGACGTGATACTGCCTCTTCACGGGATGTTGTTGAACCACATTCAAGCTTTTGCCTCAAACTTCTAGACCAAAATTTTCTTCTAAGGAATGTTTTTAATAATATAATTGGAGTTAACTGCACTATACAAATATTAGTTAATTTTTAAGAGCAATATAGTTGTTATAGGTTGAATTGTGTCCCCCCCCCAAAAAAAAGATATGTTGAAGTCCCAACCCCAGTATATCAGAGTGGAAATAGGGTTGCTGCATGTGTAATTAGTTAAGTGAGGTCATACTTCAGTTAAGTAAGGTCATACTAATCCAATATGACTGGTGTCCTGTAAGCAGATGGCCATGTGAAGACAGAAACACAGGGAGAATGCCATGTGAAGACAGAAGACTGCATCTAGAAGCCAAGGAGCACCAATGATCTGACAAACCACCAGAAGCTAGGAAGAGGCGAAGAAGGATTCTCCTACAGCTTCCAAAGGGAGCACGGCCCTGCTTTGGTATCAGACTGTTAGCTTCCAGAGCTATGAGACAATAAATTTCCATTGTTTTAAGCCACTTAGTTTGTAATACTTTGTTACGGCAGCCCTAAAAAACAAATACAGTTGTCTATCCTCTGGAATTGGGTTGTAATAGGCTATTTAGAGGCACTTTATTTATTTTTAATAAATTCATTTATTTAATTTATTTATATTTGGCTGAGTTGGGTCTTCGTTGCTGCGCACGGGCTTTCTCTAGTTGTGGCGAGTGGGGGCTACTCTTCGTTGTGGTGCACGGGCTGCTCATTGCAGTGGCTTCTCTTGTTGCAGAGCACAGGCTCTAGGTTCGCGGGCTTCAGTAGTTGTGGCACACAGGCTCAGTAGCTGTGGCTCGCAGGCTCCAGAGCACAGGCTCAGTAGTTGTGGTGCACGGGCTTAGTTGCTCCGTGGTATGTGGGATCTTCCCGGACCAGGGATCAAACCCATGTCTCCTGCATTGGCAGGCGGATTCTCAACCACTGCGCCACCAAGGAAGCCCTAGAGGCACTTTATATTCTTATTTTGTTTGTATTTATCTTTTTTTTGTTTTTGTTTTCAAATATGGTGAGAAAACAAATGGTGAACAGAAATCTACTGTTTATTTTTAAAATTCAGAGCTGGCAAAAAATGAGTCACAAGAAGTAAAAACCAAACAAAGATGAAGGTAATGATATTGTGTTATTTAATTCAAGAAAATAAAGCGGGCTTCCCTGGTGGCGCAGTGGTTGAGAGTCCGCCTGCCGATGCAGGGGACACGGGTTCGTGCCCCGGTCCGGGAAGATCCCATATGCCATGGAGCAGCTGGGCCCGTGAGCCATGGCCGCTGAGCCTGCGCGTCTGGAGCCTGTGCTCCGCAACAGGAGAGGCCACAACAGTGAGAGGTCCGCGTACCGCAAAAAAAAAAAAAAAAAAAAGGGAAAATAAAGCATTTGTTGCATAGTGTGGCTTATTGCCAGAGCAGTTGTTGGGAAAGAGTTATAAATACATTAAAAGTGACATTTACAGGGACTTCCCTGTTGGCGCAGTATTTAAGACTCTGGCTGCCAATGCAGGAGACATGGGTTCGAACCCTGGTCCGGGAAGATCCCACATGCCGCAGAGCTGGTAAGCCCGTGCACCACAACTACTGAGCCTGTGTGCCACAACTACTGAAGCCCGCGTGCCTAGAGCCCGTGCTCCGCAACAAGAGAAGCCACTGCAAAGAGAAGCCCGTGCACTGCAACAAAGAGTTGCCCCCACTCGCTGCAACTAGAGAAAGCCTGCGCACAGCAACGAAGACCCAACACAACCAAAAATAAATATAAAGTCGTAAATAAGTTTATTTTAAAAATGACATTTACAGAATCAACTATCAGATTATTTGTGGGATACATTAAAAATGAAATTTTCATCTCCAACTCTAAAATCAAAGAACATTATTAATATTGTGCAATATTAATTATGCAAAATAGGTGAAGGATCACAGACTTGCAAATAAATTGCCAATTTATATGGAAGCTATTCACTCTGAAAACTCCAAGAGGTATCTTTGAAGTACTGCTTGCTTCAATTACAGGGAAAATCTCAGAGATTCATAGTGGTTTCTAAAGCCTTACACTTTACTTGAATCATTTTTGAAGTTAAAACATTTCTTTACATCCTATCACATCATAAAACAGAACATACCTCTAATGACTTTTATGGAAAAAAAAATCCAAGAATGCCCAAGTCAAGTTCTTTTGTGTATAAATAACCTCTCTGTTCAATGTGGAAAACAGGAATTCCTAAAGGGAGAATTGATGTGCAGAATAAGCAAGACCTAAATGAGGTATGACTTGCCGGTTAGCACTCATTTACCTGGAAGTGGACAGGAAGAGTGACCATAAAGTAACATTTTTACCTCCTAAAAATACTCACTGATAAGAGTGTTCTGCAAAGATATGATCAGGATAATCAACTACGTATAATACACACATACACTCTCTCTTCTTCACGAACCCCAAAGGAGTGTTGTCTTCTTTTTTGCTGAGCAAGTTTGATCCAGCACCTACTCTGTGCTGGGGATACATGCAGTTGAAGACCCTCTTTTCATGGAGCTACCATTTTAGTAGAGGAGACAAAAAAAATGTATATTGTTTTATGATATGTTCTACCAAGTTGCTTGAAGACTTAACCTTTGCAACTGAAATGATGTATTGCGTCATATGAGGAAGTAAATATGATGGTTTCATCAAATTTATAAATTTAGGACCATATATATATATATATATATATATATATATATATATATATATATATATTTGCGGTTCACGGGCCTCCCACTGTTGTGGCCTCTCCTGTTGTGGAGCACAGGATCCAGACGCGCAGGTTCAGCGGCCATGGCTCACGGGCCTAGCCGCTCCACGGCATGTGGGATCTTCCCGGACCGGGGCACGAACCTGCGTCCCCTGCATCAGCAGGCGGACTCCCAACCACTGCACCACCAGGGAAGCCCTAGGGCCATATTTTAAAGTCTACGTCTTCTGGGGTCATTGTGGCAATAATGGGCTGGTATTTACCCTTAGTGCAGTTCTGTTGACAGCTTAACTTACAAGAAACAGCCACGGCTGTTCTTGAGAATTCTTTTTTGTCACACAGAAGTTCTTTCCACCTGTAGAAAACGTAAACACTGCTTTTTGTTTTGGGCCTCTGTTGTTCACACCATCCTATACCATTCTACTGATGTAGAGGAGATAACTTTTGGAGTCCAAAAAAGTACTATATGAATACAGGTTGAACAGTCAATTTTCCCATAACAGAACAAGAGTCTGGGCCCTCTGTCTACCTCTTAACAGTTCCATGAAAGGCCCACTGGGAGAAAAACACATTGGATTTGAGTCATTTCTTACAAGGATCTCATTTTTCTCACATTTCTTCTCACAGCTGTTCTGATCTGCTCCCAAACTTCAGTCCTAGCTCCCCACAATATACAGAATAAGATTCAACCATAATTGTCAAATAATTCAGGAAATCAAGACGATGACTGAACTTACAATTACCTATGCAAGACCATTTGGTCTTTATATGAAAGGAAGGGCTCAATTCTGAAATTCTTTTTTTTTAAACATCTTTATTGGAGTATAATTGCTTTACAATAGTGTGTTAGTTTCTGCTTTATAACAAAGTGAATCAGCTATACATATTCACATATACCCATATCTCCTCCCTCCCACCCTCCCTATCCCACCCCTCTAGATGGACACAAAGCACCGAGCTGATCTCCCTGTGCTATGCAGCTGCTTCCCACTAGCTATCTATTTTACATTTGGTAGTGTATATATGTCCATGCCACTCTCTCACTTCGTCCCAGCTTACCCTTCCCCCTCCCCATGTCCTCAAGTCCATTCTCTACATCTGTGTCTTTATTCCTGTCCTGCCCCTAGGTTCTTCAGAACCATTTTTTTTTTTTTAGATTTCATATATACGTGTTAGCATATGTTATTTGTTTTTCTCTTTCTGACTTACTTCACTCTATGAGTCTCTAGGTTCATCCACCTCACTACAAGTAATTCAATTTCGTTTCTTTTTATGGCTGAGTAATACTCCATTGTATCTATGTGCCACATCTTCTTTATCCATTCACCTGTCAATGGACACTTAGGTTGCTTCCACGTCCTGGCTATTGTAAATAGTGCTGCAATGAACATGGTGGTACATGACTCTTTTGGAATTATGGTTTTCTCAGGGCGTATGCCCAGTAGTGGGATTGCTGGGTCGTATGGTAATTCTATTTCTAGTTTTTCAAGGAACCTCCATACTGTTCTCCATAGTGACTGTATCAATTTACATTCCCACCAACAGTGCAAGAGGGTTCCCTTTTCTCCACACCCTCTCTAGCATTTATTGTTTGTAGGTTTTTTGATGATGGCCATTCTGACTGGTGTGAGATGATACATCATTGTGGTTTTGATTTACATTTCTCTAATGATTCGTGATGTTAATTCTGAAATTCTTATAGGCATTCCCTCCATCCTCCAACGTACTGAAAGTGTCAAGATTTTTAAGTGCAAGCAAGAGGAATCAAATCCGGCTGTTTTAAGAAGAAAGGCAATTTATTAAAGGATATGGAACGGTTCGCCTGGAGATCAAAGCTTAGAGACTACATAGCTGGAACAATGCCCCAGATCGCGCTCTGGAACTGGTCCCAAGAAGCCACCACTGCTGCCGTGCTGGGCCCAGAGACCACAACCTGAAGCACCTGCATGCCCCACGCAGAACCCAGAACGCCTGTGTTAAAGCCACAGACACCGACAGCTCTTCACACGGCGCGTATCTGCCACCTCTGCTGCCACTCTCTTCCGCAGGGTTCTCCTCAGATTCTGCATCTTTCAGCACTTTTCTTCTGGCCGTGATGCCATCGCAGGCCTGGCCTGAGCTGCAAGAGAGGCTGGGAAAGGGAGTAACTGATACTTTCAGATTTCTGGGTAGGTTCTGCCTCAAAAGGTAGGTCAGATGCCTCTGACCAAGGAAGGGGGTTCCGAAGCAACGGTAAATATCTCCCTCACTGGCTAAACCGCTGATGGTGCCACCAGGCCCTGATGAACAAGCACATGAGCTAGGAATGGGCTTGAGACTTTGCTCTCTTTACGATGAAACAGGGCAATATGAGGCAGCTCTGAGGAAAGGGCAACCCTTCCCACTGCTCCCCCCACTTGCCCCTCCGAGCAGCTAAACACAGCTCATTCCTTCAGAGAGCGCTTAGAGTTGTCCTGTCCCATGCTGTGACCTGAGCTGGAAGGCCTTCTGCCCCTCAGCTGCTACCTGTGTGACCCACATGGTCCGACTCCAATGCCGCTTCCTCCAGGAAAGCCTGGAAGTTAATTTGCAAAGGAGCTGCGTTGCAGCCTGATCCCCTCACGGGAATCGCTACCCTCTCTGCTCTGGATGCTCCCACAGGGCTCTGCTTACCTTCCAGGGCGCGTATCCACCTTGCAGTGTTGTGGCTTGTAAACGCACCCAAAGTTCAACAGAAACTCCAGAACCCCTTTGAGGAGGAATTAGTGCAGGAAAGACGAGGTAAGGTGGGAGCTTGGAGGCTGGCGCTGTGTCTGCTTCACACTTTACACGAGACTGGGACGTCATCATGAAGATGGGCTTTCAGAGGAGCTCAACGTGCCCCCAATTCCCCAGCTGTATCTCCCCTCAGCTCTGCTGCCTTTTTCTTGTATGGGGCTCCATCCAGGCTCTGCAGCCAGCCCTCTGTCCTTTCCCGGTTGTGCTGTGTTTGACGAGTGACTTGTCACATACCTCACGGGGTTGTGCTAATACTTGTGAGGTGCCAACAACAGGGCCTGGTGCCCTTTGCCCCGTTAGTTGTTTTTTGGGGGTTTATTTGGCCACGTCGTGCGGCTTGTGGGATCTTAGTTCCCCCACCAGGGATTGAACCCGGGCCCTCAGCAGTGAAAGCACCGAGTTCTAACCACCGGACCACAGCCCTGTTAGTTATTATCATCACACTGTTAGTTATTATCATCACAGTCTTCTAGAGGGCAGAGGCCTTCTCGGTTCTCTTTTGCACTCCTTGCTTGTAGGAGAGGCCGGTCAAGTCCGTTGAAGTGAGATCTGGCATCTGGAGGGATTTGGGGGCAGGTACATGCAGTAAAATCCTGCCCCAGCAAGGAGAATCCTGAGGTTATCCACCTCTTAGGGCTGTCTCAGGCTTCAGGGGCCAAAAAGGTGAGAGGTGGAGTTCAGACTGACTGTTTGCAATCATGTCAAATAGGTGATCTTGGAAAGAAAAAAAAAAATGTTCACCTAGGCCGTAGAACTTCTTTGACCCTATTGTGATGAGATATTACCTAGGGCATGTTTATTATTGTGCCAAGAAACCCCTACTTTTGCAAAAAGGGCTGTTCATCATATGCGTCTTTCACGCGCATAGGGATTATCCAGGATCTTGGTCAAATGCAGATTCTGACTCAGTAGGTGTGGACGAGGCCTGAGATTCTGTATTTCTAACAAACCCCCAGTTGACGCTATTGCTGCTGGTGCATGGATCACACTTTCAGCAGCAAGGATATATAACAGGGGTGAGGAGGGGAAAAAAGGCATATAACTTTTTCTTTAATATGGAAAAATAAACAGTTGTCCAGGCCTAGGCAAGCCCATTCTAACTTGCATTGTTTCAAGGTATCAGTGGCTGTGGAAGAGTTTCTCCGTAATGTATTTCCTTAGCCTCCCCCCACCAGGTGACAATGGAGTGGCCATTTATTACTACGTAGAAAGGAAATATGAATTATTTATCCGAACCTGGCGACAAAATTAATCACAGCAAGATGAGTAAAAGCACTTGGACAGGTGGGGACCATCAGATTAGGCGGATATTAAAAGTGGATTGAAAGGGTTACGTTACATTTCTTTGAATCTACCATAGACCACTGCATCAGAATCATCTGGGATGTGTATTCAAATGCTGGCTCCCGGGTTCCACCCCAGGTATAATGAATCACAATCTTTGCAGGGGGTCTGTGAATCTGAATCTTTAATAAGGAAACACCTATCCAACCAATTGTTACACACATTAAAGTTCAACGAATATGAGTTTAGAGACTTTGAGGTCTCTGATAAGACATTGTATTGTGTATTGGGATGATCTCACAATACATTAAATTGATAACGGTGTGATGGTGGTAGCCCCAATCCTTACCTTGCCCTAAAATATTCTGTGATTTCAGCATTGGTTTCTTACCTAAATCTTGAAGGAATCTTTGGGTTCATATAAATATGCTTAGAATCCACTGATGATCTGGTCCTATTCTTGGTGTTTTTTGTTGATATTCAGTAAACACCACTAATACATATGCAATATAGCCAAGTCAATGTTATTTCCACAATTTGTACACATAATAGAGTATTGAATACTTCCCTCCTCTATATAGCAAGTATAGAATCAAGTAGATGAAGTAAATTGCTACCAAAACCTACAGTGATTTACTTGGAAATATTTTCTTCCCCAAATCCATGGAGAAATGAGAGCATCTAATACAGAAAGGAAAATAAATTCATGATATCACTACAATGAATAGCATCCCTGACTAAGTGACTGTGTGGGGAGAACAATAGCCATTTGGGGGTCTTTTTCAGGCTAAGATAAGGTGGTCGTCTCTTCAGCACCCGCACTACTGAGCTACAATTGTATGTATAATTGTGTGGTATCTTAAAGGCATTTCTGTGTAGTTTTTATCAGAGAACAGCAGAAGTTTACCAGAACCAAAAATACTTTTCTTCACATTGTTAAGAGGACTTTCATGCTTTTCACCCAGTCTTTAGAAAATGAAAAGCTAATGCCATGTAATCACAATTTCCTGGGATTCTGAAAAACCATTAAAGAGGCACATTGATGCTCTCTGAATGGAAACACTGTAGCACGTTTTGGATTGGCTCTGTTGTGGGATCCTTGACACTCATAAGCTCAAATCAGACTTTTCAAAGGTTCCTTTTGTATCCAAAACACCCAGACAGTCTGATTTCAACCATGCATGTGTTTCTGGGTGACTGCAGATGGTACTTTTTTTTTTTTTAGGGGGAGAAAAGGAAACTTAATTAAAGCCAGTGTTAATTACCTCAATACTCCAGGCTTGAGATTATAAGAACTTCATTTTTACATGAGCATAAAATGCAAAGTTTTAAAGTTATATTGAATAAAACTAAACTGTTTTCCCTTTCTAGGTTTAGTAAAAACCAACCAAATACCATATAAAGTGAGCTTTATTAGAAGCAGGGATAAACAGGAAGTTTTCTGGTCCCATCAATATTTAATTTAAAGACAAAATAACATGCTGTGTTACTAGATATACTAGACTGTATTTTGAAACCATGTTATTCTCCTTAAGCCACTGAGATAGCCTCCTCCTCCTTATATCTTCAGATATATCTGTGAAGTGTATGATTGTATATAGAGTCCTGAGGCAGTTTCCAAGAGCCTGACGGATTCCTAGGAAAACAGTTGTTCAAACACAAAGTTGGTTTGTGGAGTTCTCCCAGATATGTGCAACAGCCACCATCATTTATGAATGCTTATTGCATACTGAGCAGTGTACAGGGAAACCCACCCAGTGTCAGACACAAAGTGAGTAAATAGCGTGGCATGGGAGATGTCAGCTCCACGTTTCTGGGTAAGGGAGATGTTTTTGGTTCTTTGAACAGGAAGTGGCCCTTGCTACCAAAAGGGACATCAAACCCCTTTGAAGATCAAGGGCACGAAGCAGTCAGGTGGGAGAGACAGAGAGCTGCAGCCCCAGCCTGCCATGCTCTGGGTGGATAAGCAAGTTCATAACAGTCTGAAACCAGAATTAATATTTTGACAGGAATAACATGAATCACCCAGAAAAGGAGTGCTTCAGAACAGGGCATGCTCCACAGCCATTCTTGGAAGGATGAACCTGCAGGATATTAGAGTTTGTGGTATAGATTTCATTCTGGAGTTCAGTAATTTTCAATAAATCTTTTCATGACCTTCATGAAGGTCAAAGATCACCTTTAAGGTATCATGTGTAGAAAAGTGGACAGGGTTCATCTAACTTGCTTGCTTGAATTTCAATAAACCTGGAGAGGATGAAACCTCCCTTACCAACTTGGGTAAGACCCGTTTTGTTCTGGGTATGCTACATGTGATTCTAATGTGTGTGAAGAATTGAATACGTTATCTTGAATTAGATAGTCAAATAACCAGGTTTTGGTTACGTAGGATCCACCAGGGTTTTGTGAAAAAGAAATGAATGACAGGGGCTTCCCTGGTGGCGCAGTGGTTAAGAATCCGCCTGCCAATGCAGGGGACATGGGTTTGAGCCCTGGTCCGGGAAGATCCCACATGCCGCAGAGCAACTAAGCCTGTGTACCACAACTACTGAGCCTGCGCTCTAGAGCCTGCGAGCCACAACTACTGACCCCACGTGCCACAACTACTGAAGCCCATGAGCCTAGAGCCCGTGCTCCACAACAAGAGAAGCCACTGCTTCGCATCGCAACGAAGAGTAGCCCCACTCTTCGCAACTAGAGAAAGCCCACGCGCAGCAACGAAGACCCAATGCAGCCAAAATAAATAAATAAATGACAAGCTGAGAGCTGCGGTTTTGGCAAAAAGACTTTGCATAATCTAAGCTCATCGCTAAGGATATTTATTGTACCCTTAATATGTACAGTGCTAGGCTAGGTGTCACAGTGGTGAGGGTAGTGGAAATTACAGGAAGGGAAAGGGGGACGGTTCTGCCGTAGGTTAACTTTAACCTCTACAGTGTCTACATTGGCCGCACAGTATTGGCAGCACTGCTCAGAAGAGAGATCCTGTGGCATCCTGCACTGTGCTGCGTCTCCTGAGCAAGGCCATTTAGCATGGGGTTAAGAGCATGCTCTCTGGAACCCTATTGCCAGGGTTTAAATGCCAGCCCCATCATTTCCTTGCTGTGTGGCAGTTCTCAGTCTCTTCACTTGCTCAAGAGGGACAGCAGCCATACCTATCTTGTGGGAAAGGGAAAGTTAAAGGAATTAAAATATCTTAAAAAAAAACTTAAGCACTTAGTATAATTTATATAAGTATTAGCTATTACCATCAATACTGAAATTGGCATTTAGCAGTCCATGTATTCCATTACATACTGTGTACTAATTTTTTTGCAAATGATTAATCTATGTAAACTGTAACAGTGATAGTGAGATAACCTACTAATTAGAATTCACAACTCCCCAATCACTCTAGGAAAATGGAAATTTGCTGTACAAAGATTGAGAAAGACCCTGTCCTTGTACTTGAGGAGTCTCCAGAATATCTAAGGGATAGTAGAGCTCTGTATATTTTTGAATTTGACACATTATGGATTCAATTCCTACTGTTCGTGTGAATATAACTCATGCCACTTAAAGAAAAATAGTTCAGACCTGAAATAGCAAAAGCACTAGATTTCATGTGAGCTGACAGTTCTTGTCCACCAGGGGGCAGTCCACTCATTAAAACCAAGGACAGAAATAACAAGAATAAATAAAATCTGTAATTAAAAAAAAATCACATTTTTAAGTTAGTTTCAGTTTCAATAAACCATTTACTAGACTTAGAGCCACATAGCGGAATTGGTCATTGTTCTTATCCTCTGATAGATGGATGATCAAGAGATAAGAAAGCCAGAGGAAGTACTAATCTACAATCCAGTCCCAAGGCTGGGCAGATAAATGAGACACCAAGCATACCCTATGAAGTGAAATGGACCAAAGCAAAACTCACTGTGCAGAACAGGATTCAAATGCAAGAGAACTAGTGACAATGAGTGGGACAATTAGGCCTCAAGTACACAGTATATATGTGTTCATCAAAGAGTGTCTAGCGTCTCCTGCCTCCTCTCAGATGTGGTGAGAAAAACAGCAGCTGTAAAAGCAGAACATCTGTAAGCTTCTCAGATAGGAAGTACATCCTTAAGTTCAGGATTACTAGTGCACATTTTGGCAAATCTGAAAGACTTCACATCCAAATAAATGGTCATATTTTATATCCCCAGAATTGATATTTAGAATAGATGTGCCCCACTGCGAAACTATACTTAGTGACAAAATGAAACTAAACACTTTTTTTTTTTTTTTTTGGCCGCACTGCGTGACTCGCGGGATCTTAGTTCCTGACCAGGGATTGAACCCGGCCCTGGGAATGAAAGCGCCGAGTCCTAACCACTGGACCACCAGGGAACTCCTGAAATGAAACTTTTTTTTTTTTTTTTTTGTGGCCTCTCACTGTTGTGGCCTCTCTCGTTGCGGAGCACAGGCTCCGGACGCGCAGGCTCAGCGGCCATGGCTCACGGGTCCAGCCGCTCCGCGGCATGTGGGATCTTCCTGGACCGGGGCACGAACCCGTGTCCCCTGCATCGGCAGGCGGACTCTCAACCACTGCGCCACCAGGGAAGCCCCTGAAATGAACCATTTTTAACTTTGAACTTTCTTTAGATTTTGGTGAAGCTGATGCTGTATGTCCATGGAGCACACCTTGTGTAACACAGAACTAAGGGACAGTTGGGTTCAAATGTGCTGTACTTTGCAATTAACCAGGAACTAGTCGAGTAGAGTGGAAAGATCAATGATCTCAGGGTTAAAAGAGGCAAATGTAAATTCTAGTATCTCTGCTTTTCAGTTATATAGCCTCGAGCAATATATATGTCAGAGAATTTTAGAAAACTACGAAGGGCTCATAATTTAAGGCATGAGGAAGGAATACAGTCAAATCAGATCTCTAGGGGCTTCCCTGGTGGCACAGTGGTTGAGAGTCCGCCTGCCGATGCAGGGGACACGGGTTCGTGCCCCGGTCCGGGAAGATCCCACACGCCGCGGAGCGGCTGCGCCCATGATCCATGGCCGCTGAGCCTGCGCGTCCGGAGCCTGTGCTCCGCAACGGGAGAGGCCACAACAGTGAGAGGCCCGCGTACCGCAAAAAACAAAAACAAAAAACAAAAATTAGATCTCTATGTCTGTTTCTACCATGTGGAGCATGAACATATATATTCATAAAGCTTTCCCAATTACAAAGCACTTTTCAGTGCACTGTCTCCCCGCAAGACCTTCCTCAGATGGGATTTTGCAAGAGTCAAATGAGATAATTCACACAAAGCACTTGGATGCTGCCTGGGCATCAGAGCAAGCACATGATGAATGGCAGCTGTTATTATTGTAGTTTGGTCTTCCAACATCCTGTGCACTGGAGATTGTCATCTCCACATTGCCAGATTCTGAAAACTGAGGTCCAGGAGAAATAAAGTGACTTATCCAAGGTCACATAGCAGCAATATTAGAACCCGGACTTGAGGGGGGAGGGATAAATTAGGAGATTGGGATTGATATATACACAATACTATGTGTAAAATAGATAACTAATAAGGACCTACTGTGTAGCACAGGAAACTCTACTCAATACTCTGTAATGACCTATATGGGAATAGAATCTAAAAAAGAGTGGAGATATGTATATGTATAACTGATTCACTTTGCTGTACAGCAGAAACTAACATAACGTTGTAAATCAACTATATTCCAATAAAAATTTAAAAAAGGGCTTCCCTGGTGGCGCAGTGGTTGGGGGTCCACCTGCCGATGCAGGGGACACGGGTTCGTGCCCCGGTCTGGGAAGATCCCACATGCCGCGGAGCTGCTGGACCCGTGGGCCATGGCTGCCGGGCCTGTGCGTCCGGAGCCTGTGCTCCGCGACGGGAGGCCACAGCAGTGAGAGGTCCACGTACCGAAGGAAAAAAAAAAAATTAAAAATAAAAGAACTTGGACGTGAGCTCATGTATGTTTTCCCCCCTTCTAGTGGATGTTCCTAGGCACTAGGCATGATAAACATGAACAGTATCATAAAGAGGATTTTTTTTTCTTTAAAGTGTATAACAAAGTAAAAGCCCAAGTCAGATGCCCCACCACTGGCTTTCTTACCCTTCGGGTCCTGACCTTGTAGTTTCCCGGACCTCCAAGTGTTCTGTCAATGCATCCGTATAGAGCAGAGGTTCTCCCCCACCTGCCACCCCACCCAGTTTTATTTAGATGTAATGGACATTTAACATTTTGTAATCTTAAGGTGTGAGCAGCGTTTCTTAAACTTTGATGCCCATAAGAATGCCCAAGTGAGCTGTAAAAAGTACCGAGGCTCAGATTCCAAACCAGCCTAATTAAATCAAAATGTTGCATGAGACTTCCCTGATGGTCCAGTGGCTAAGGCTCTGCACTCCCACTGCAGGGGGCCCGTGTTCGTGTTCGATCCCTGGTCGGGGAACTAGATCCCACATGCCACAACTAAGAGTTCGCGTGCCACAACTAAGAGTTCGCGTGCCACAACTAAGACCAAATGAATAAATGAATATTTTTAAAAATCAGAAGGTTGCATAAGAGACTTCTTCCTCTTCTACTCTGTCCACAGTGAGAATGTGTGAAGCTGGAGCTCAAAGCCAGGTCCTCCATTTCCAGATCCAGTGCTTTCTGCTGCCACATGTAAACACTAACAGTCTCAAGCGAGCCCACTGCTACCACTGGGCACCAATCACCAACAAACTAGACTTTAATATAAAAGATGGAGGATAGTCAAAGAGGTGAATTGTAGGGAAAATGTAAAGAGTTTAGGAGACATGTAACTTGAGGAGGTGTTAAACTAGCGAGAATGATAAATGTACATTTACTGGCTCACTTTTCCAGACATGGGGGAAGCACGCCAGCATGAAGTACCCTCCTAGGTTGAATGGAAAAAAAGAACTGGTCCACAGAGCACTGCTTGACGGCATTGCTTCTCCGTGGAAGCTGAGGAAGAGAATTAATCAGCATGGCAGGCAGCTCTCAGATAAAACTTCCTTGATGAAAATTACTGTTGGACAGAGATGTATGTTCTGAGGCTGAGAATGGTTTGGTAAATTTTTTGTACTTAAAAAGGGTGTATTTTTTTTTAATACTCTTTCCTTCCTTCCTTCCTTCCTTCCTTCCTTCCTTCCTTCCTTCCTTTCTTTCTTTCTTTCTTTCTTTCTTTCCTTCCTTCTTTCTTTCTTTCTTTCTTTCTTTCTTTCTTTCTCTTTCTTTCTTTCTTTCTTTCTTTCTTTCCCTCCCTTTCTTTCTTTCTTTCTTTCTTTCTTTCTTTCTTTCTTTCTTTCTTTCTTTCTTTCTTTCTTTCTTTCTTTCTTTCTTTCTTTCTTTCTTTCTTTCTTTCTTTCTTTCTTTCTTTCTTTTACAGTATTACAGTAGGTCCGCATTGGTTATCTATTTTAAATATAGCAGTGTGTACATGTCAATCCCAAAGTCGCAAACTAGCCTCCATCTATCCTCCCCCCCTTTTACTATTTATGTATTTATTTATTTTTAGTATAAGGGTGCAGAATAAAACAGAGAATAAGTCTAAGTTAGGATGTCTAGTAGAATACATTAACTATTAAAATTTTACTAGTCAAGCTAATGGACATCCCTTGGCTTCACATTCAATCACGAGAAAATAACATGTCACTAATATCAAGCCATCCTGAGAAGTGGAGATCAGATTCTCTAGATAATTGTAAATTTATGGAGGGCCCTTTTCATTACCTGCCAGTGACGGTTCACGGAGCCTTCTCCTTACCCCGCAAGCCCAAATGCAACAGGCGCTGCATCTCATGGGCCGTGGGATCAGAATCATGGCCTAGAGGTTGGGATTGGAAGCCCAGGTCAGAACTGCCAGGGCAATTCCGGATAGTAAGAGGCAAATC